>NW_026935125.1:0-505000 GCF_032062105.1 Saccostrea cuccullata | reverse complement strand
ATTTTTTGTATTGTTTCTTTCAATTTGGTTTTTGTTGTGTTTTTGTTTCTTTGTCTAATCTTCTCTGTTCTCTCTTTGCCGGGACTTCATCGTTGGACATGGTGCAACAAGGATTCGGAGTTGGCGGGCTCTTCATCGTTGGAGGACTTCGAGGAGGCTGGGCATATTGGATTGGAACAGCATGCCAACAACGCTGGAATGGAGGTATTTCGACGCTAAGGAAAAGCAGAGGTGAGATCGTTTCATTATTATTTTGGCACTCCTACTAAGTACTAACATTTCTCTCCCCTCCCCCACTCTCAGCACATTTTTTGCATTGTTTCTTTCAATTTGGTTTTTGTTGTGTTTTTGTTTCTTTGTCTAATCTTCTCTGTTCTCTCTTTGCCGGGACTTCATCGTTGGACATGGTGCAACAAGGATTTGGAGTTGGCGGGCTCTTCATCGTTGGAGGACTTCGAGGAGGCTGGGCATATTGGATTGGAACAGCATGCCAACAACGCTGGAATGGAGGTATTTCCACGCTAAGGAAAAGCAGAGGTGAGATCGTTTCATTATTATTTTGGCACTCCTACTAAGTACTAACATTTCTCTCCCCTCCCCCACTCTCAGCACATTTTTTGCATTGTTTCTTTCAATTTGGTTTTTGTTGTGTTTTTGTTTCTTTGTCTAATCTTCTCTGTTCTCTCTTTGCCGGGACTTCATCGTTGGACATGGTGCAACAAGGATTTGGAGTTGGCGGGCTCTTCATCGTTGGAGGACTTCGAGGAGGCTGGGCATATTGGATTGGAACAGCATGCCAACAACGCTGGAATGGAGGTATTTCCACGCTAAGGAAAAGCAGAGGTGAGATCGTTTCATTATTATTTTGGCACTCCTACTAAGTACTAACATTTCCCTCCCCTCCCCCACTCTCAGCACATTTTTTGTATTGTTTCTTTCAATTTGGTTTTTGTTGTGTTTTTGTTTCTTTGTCTAATCTTCTCTGTTCTCTCTTTGCCGGGACTTCATCGTTGGACATGGTGCAACAAGGATTTGGAGTTGGCGGGCTCTTCATCGTTGGAGGACTTCGAGGAGGCTGGGCATATTGGATTGGAACAGCATGCCAACAACGCTGGAATGGAGGTATTTCCACGCTAAGGAAAAGCAGAGGTGAGATCGTTTCATTATTATTTTGGCACTCCTACTAAGTACTAACATTTCCCTCCCCTCCCCCACTCTCAGCACATTTTTTGTATTGTTTCTTTCAATTTGGTTTTTGTTGCGTTTTTGTTTCTTTGTCTAATCTTCTCTGTTCTCTCTTTGCCGGGACTTCATCGTTGGACATGGAACAACAAGGATTTGGAGTTGGCGGGCTCTTCATCGTTGGAGGACTTCGAGGAGGCTGGGCATATTGGATTGGAACAGCATGCCAACAACGCTGGAATGGAGGTATTTCGACGCTAAGGAAAAGCAGAGGTGAGATCGTTTCATTATTATTTTGGCACTCCTACTAAGTACTAACATTTCCCTCCCCTCCCCCACTCTCAGCACATTTTTTGTATTGTTTCTTTCAATTTGGTTTTTGTTGCGTTTTTGTTTCTTTGTCTAATCTTCTCTGTTCTCTCTTTGCCGGGACTTCATCGTTGGACATGGAACAACAAGGATTTGGAGTTGGCGGGCTCTTCATCGTTGGAGGACTTCGAGGAGGCTGGGCATATTGGATTGGAACAGCATGCCAACAACGCTGGAATGGAGGTATTTCGACGCTAAGGAAAAGCAGAGGTGAGATCGTTTCATTATTATTTTGGCACTCCTACTAAGTACTAACATTTCCCTCCCCTCCCCCACTCTCAGCACATTTTTTGTATTGTTTCTTTCAATTTGGTTTTTGTTGTGTTTTTGTTTCTTTGTCTAATCTTCTCTGTTCTCTCTTTGCCGGGACTTCATCGTTGGACATGGTGCAACAAGGATTTGGAGTTGGCGGGCTCTTCATCGTTGGAGGACTTCGAGGAGGCTGGGCATATTGGATTGGAACAGCATGCCAACAACGCTGGAATGGAGGTATTTCGACGCTAAGGAAAAGCAGAGGTGAGATCGTTTCATTATTATTTTGGCACTCCTACTAAGTACTAACATTTCCCTCCCCTCCCCCACTCTCAGCACATTTTTTGTATTGTTTCTTTCAATTTGGTTTTTGTTGCGTTTTTGTTTCTTTGTCTAATCTTCTCTGTTCTCTCTTTGCCGGGACTTCATCGTTGGACATGGAACAACAAGGATTTGGAGTTGGCGGGCTCTTCATCGTTGGAGGACTTCGAGGAGGCTGGGCATATTGGATTGGAACAGCATGCCAACAACGCTGGAATGGAGGTATTTCGACGCTAAGGAAAAGCAGAGGTGAGATCGTTTCATTATTATTTTGGCACTCCTACTAAGTACTAACATTTCTCTCCCCTCCCCCACTCTCAGCACATTTTTTGCATTGTTTCTTTCAATTTGGTTTTTGTTGTGTTTTTGTTTCTTTGTCTAATCTTCTCTGTTCTCTCTTTGCCGGGACTTCATCGTTGGACATGGTGCAACAAGGATTTGGAGTTGGCGGGCTCTTCATCATTGGAGGACTTCGAGGAGGCTGGGCATATTGGATTGGAACAGCATGCCAACAACGCTGGAATGGAGGTATTTCGACGCTAAGGAAAAGCAGAGGTGAGATCGTTTCATTATTATTTTGGCACTCCTACTAAGTACTAATATTTCCCTCCCCTCCCCCACTCACAGCACATTTTTTGTATTGTTTCTTTCAATTTGGTTTTTGTTCTGTTGTTTTTTCTTTGTCTAATCTTCTCTGTTCTCTCTTTGCCGGGACTTCATCGTTGGACATGGTGCAACAAGGATTCGGAGTTGGCGGGCTCTTCATCGTTGGAGGACTTCGAGGAGGCTGGGCATATTGGATTGGAACAGCATGCCAACAACGCTGGAATAGAGGTTTTTCTTTGTATTAATTTGATGTTAGGTGTCTGTTATTTTAGTTATTGATTGTTTTTATTTTGTTTCGTTTGTTAGTTTTTGTTGTTACTGGTTTATTAGGTTGTTTTTATTGTTATTTCCTTATTACGTTGTTATTTTAGTTTTTTTGTTTATGAGTGTTGTAAAAGTTGTTAATTTTCATGTTTTATTTGTTATTTGTTACATTATTTTTTAATGTTTTGGTTATTTCTTTGTAGAGAAATAGTCATCTATTGATTTAAGTTTTGTTTGTTATTTGTTATTTTTGTTTGGTTAGATTGAAATTGTTTTTGTTAAGTTTTACCTTTTGTTAGTGTTGTTAAATGTATGCTGTTTGTTATTTTAATGAGTCATAATGTTATTGTTATGATTGATAGATATTTGATATCTATCAGTATATAAGTTATTGGCTATTGTTTTGAATATGTTAGTTCTTTGTTATTGGTATGGGATCAGTCATTTGTTATATTTACATGTATAGGAGGATAGTTATTTATAATGTTATAGTTACGAGTTTTAGTTATTTGCTGTTTGTATGAGTTTTTATTAGTTTCCGTTATTTATTATTGTGACAGTTGTGAGCATTTGTTGTTATTTGTTTTAGTTATTTGCTTTTGTTGTGATTTTAAATTATTTGTTATTGCTATGAGTGTTAGCTAGTTGTTATTGTTATATGTTTTAGTTATTTGTTATTGTGACATTTGTTATGAGTTTTAGTTAGATGTTAATATGATTGATTGATTGATTGTGTACTGTTTAATATCCCTCTCCAGAATATTTCACTGATACGGAGATGTCACCATTGTCGTTGAAGGGCTGCAAATTTAGGCCTATGCTCAGCACTTACAGCCTTTGAGCAGGGAGGGATCTTTATCGTGCCACACCTGCTGTGACACGGGGCCTCGGTTTATACGGTCTCAACCAAATGACTGCCCCATTTAGTCGCCTTTTACAACAAGCAAGGGGGTACTGAGGACCTATTCTAACCCGGATCCCCACGGGGCAGTTAGTTGTTATGAGTTTTAGTTAGTTGTTATGAGTTTTATAGTTATTTGTTATTGTTATGAGTTTTGTTAATTGTTATGAGGTTTTCATGTTGGATAATAAGGAAACAGTGTGTTTCAGCCAAAACATCTGGTCTGATAGAGGACTTTATTATGTATTATTTCAGCTCTATTTTAAAATTTTGTCAGTATTTTGTAGTTGCATGGACATTCACTTTAGATGAAGAGGAATAAGCCATATTCTAAACCATCATCGATAAGGTAAGATAGAAAATATTGAATTGGTAAGAATTGAAAAATATATAGAAAACTGAAATGAAGTATTATTGTTAGATTATCAATGTATACATCAAACTTCATAGTAATCACATTTACAGTGGACCTTCAGATATGCGGACGCCAGATATCCGAATGCTTCAGTATCCGGACGATTTTTCATTGGAACGAAATTTTTAAATGTTATTTTGTCTTGTTTAACTGGTGATTCAGATATCCGGATGCACACATATCCGGATATAGCAGTCCACTGTATATAGCAGTTATCTTTCTTAGATGGCCATTTTATTCTTTCCCAATGGAATATCCTATAAAATTTTATTCTATGAAGTGGTCACCTTTCTTATGCGATCATTTTTTAAACAAGTTAAAGACTAAACAAGATGTGTTTGTGAAACACTATGCACCCGGCGGCAACAAATTTCTAAAAAGCAATTTTTAGGAAATGGGTCTCAGTCAAGGTCACAAGTTGTCCTTGGTGTCAGTTGAAAGAGCTTAATTAGTGAAGTATGCATAACAAATATGAAGTCTAACTCTCACAGTTCAAAAGTTATGGCGAAAATTTGAAAAGAGCTCTTTTTAGCATATAGGTCACAGCTAAGGTCACAAGGTCATTGACCTTGGAGTCCGTTGAAAGTGTTTAATTAGTGGAGAATGCATACCAAATATGAAGTCTCTATCTTTCATGGTTCTAAAGTTATGGCGAAAGTTCCAAAAAGCTATTTTTAGCATAAAGGTTACAGTCAAGGTCATTGATTTTGGTGTCAGTTGAAAGTGTTTAATTAGTGGAGTATGCATACCAAATATGAAGTCTCTATCTCTTATCTTTTAGATACCTCCTGTATGCATGTATTTCTTATTTATAATGTACACTTTAGAAATACACTTCAGAATTTGAGCAAAGAATCTATTGTGGTATTTGTAAACTTGCTTTGAAGTACAAAACTTTCCCATATACCCCGGGTAATCCTAAAAGTAAATGTACCTATATTTTGATGGTACTTAAAAATATTCAGATGACAGATTTCCCCAAAATTTGGCATCTTTACTTAATTCAAAGGATGTAATTATACAATTTGATGTAAAATTGAATGTTTTCATATGTATATTATTTTAATTTTACTCATGAATACCCCCATTCAACTCCCTTATAATACAGTAAAACTCACTTACAGCCAGCACAATTATACAGGTTAAGTGAAATGATCCTTGATGATTTTATTTCACTGGACTTTATAATATATTGTACAAGTAACAGATGTAATGGAGAACACTTGAAACGAAGCCAAATTGTCCATCTCTGGGACCTCATTATATGTTTGACTGTAATTCCTAATATTAAAAACATTACAGCAGCAGCACCCCTACTTAATACATGTAGTCATTCCATCAATTTGATAATTATAGATATTCCATGACACCCGATCCCAGCTGATGTTTTAGAGGTGTGACTGTTTGCTCTCCTCCTGACTTGAATTGTTTTGAATATAGGCCTCTGACCTTTTTAAACTGTTCTTATTATCGTCAAATATTTCATTTACTGTAGATTCCTAATTATATGCAAGTAATTAATTATCTCATAATTTCGGGAGAAGAATCATTCGCGATTTAAAGTAACTTGCTTAAATTATTTTTATGGTGCTGAAATCCATGTAAATTCTCTTAATCAACCGTCCATTCACTAATTATAATTCTCATGATTTGATAATAATAATGTAATAAGTACTTGCGAAAAATAAATTATAATCTCACAATCTCATATGCCCAACTCTTGTAATGGTGTAAATTAACTCTTGACATTTTTAGCTCACCTCGACGAAGTCGAGATGAGCTTATGCTATACCCCCGGCATTGGCGTCGGCGTCGGCGTCGGTGTCGGCGTCGGCGTCGGCGTTAGCGTCGGCGTCCCAGGTTAAAGTTTTAGGAGCAAGTCCATTCCTAAGTAACTATAAGCCCTACCTGAACCAAACTTGCATGGATGATGCATCTAGGGATGTACACTACCAGACTTGCTTCGGATGCTGGATCTGACCTACATTTTCCAGATGAGTGACCAGGTTAAAGTTTTTGGAGCAGGTTAAAGTTTTTGGAGCAGGTCCATTCCCAAGGAATTATAAGCCCTACCCAGACCAAACTTGCATGGATGATGCATCTAGGGATGTACACTACCAGACTTGCTTCGGATGCTGGATCTGACCTACATTTTCCAGATGAGTGACCAGGTTAAAGTTTTTGGAGCAGGTCCATTCCCAAGGAACTATAAGCCCTTCTCGAACCAAACTTGCATGGATGATGCATCTAGGGATGTACACTACCAAACTTGCTTCGGATGCTGGATCTGACCTACATTTTCCAGATGAGTGACCAGGTTAAAGTTTTTGGAGCAGGTCCATTCCCAAGGAACTATAAGCCCTATTTGGACCAAACTTGCATGGATGATGCATCTAGGGATGTACACTACCAGACTTGCTTCGGATGCTGGATCTGACCTACATTCTCATTCCCAAGTAACTATAAGCCCTATTTGGACCAAACTTGCATGGATGATGCATCTAGTGATGGACATTACCAGACTAGCTTCGAATGTTGGATCTGACCTATATTTACATTCCCAAGTATCTATAAGCCCTAGCTAAACTAAACTTGCATGGATGAAGTATCTAGGGATGGACACTACCAGACTTGCTTCGGATGCTGGATCTGACCTACATTTTCATTCCCAAGTAACTATAAGCCCTAGCTTAACCAAACTTGCATGGATGATGCATCTAACGATGGACACTATCAGACTTGCTTCGGATGCTGGATCTGACCTATATTTTCTTTACAAGAGACTTGGTTAAAGTTTTGGGAACAGATCAATCCGAATGAACTTGAAGACCTTGATATATGCAGTATTAACAGTTATGAATATTTGTTTACACTATACATATACATATTTTTCACGCTACAGGCTTAGAAATGTGTATATGCCATGTAAGGGGTTAAACACAACTTGCAAGAATATTGTTGTTGGGATGAATACTAAATATTAAGAAAATATGATGTGAGATTTGCATTACTTAAACTGATAACATTCGTCGAGGTGAGCTTCGTAATCTTTGATTACCTATGTTTTCACAATTATGGGAAATATAGGTTTTCCACATAGAGAATTACTTCTTGTAGTTGTAAACACAGGTTTATAAACATGGTGTTGTCAGTTAGCTTGTGAATATCACTCGGGGAAGATGAACATTACAATTAGAAACTCTTTAAGATCCTGTTAACTAATATCAATTGGTATTGTGCACTTCTTTGATATTCCAAATGTACAGTGCATATTAATTATGCAAAAATTTATATAAATTTTTTCAAAGATAAAAGTTGTTCCTTTTGTCTAACGTAAGAACCACCCTGAAAAGGCAGGGCTTATAGATATTAACTCTTAAGAATCTGAAAATTGCAGGTGCTCTCAGCAGGACTTGATGGAAACAGCAGATGTACCCACCTAGACTTGGTAGAAACAGCAGAATTTTGCACCCAACAGGACTTGGAGGAAACAGCAGATCTAGATGTACCCAACAGGTGGAGACAACTGGAGGATGCAGGGCCAATGCATGCAGATCTTCCAAGATGTGAAAACTGCAGATGGACCGGGCATGATGGATCAACTGGAGGAGAGTTGCCAGATGATGTTGACCTTCCCGTCAAGACATATCAAAGGAGATAACTGACACTGATCAGGTACATGTAAATGACATAATAGTGATTCAAAATCATCTAATTAACCATTTCAAATTAACTAGCTGACTTTTTATTTTAAGCCTGGCTTATTTTTAGCTCTACTGGTCAGAGACAAAAAAAGCTTATGTGATTGTAAATATGGTAATGGTGGAATTATGGCAGATGGACCCAACAGGACTTGGCAGAAGGAACTGGAGGAGGCAGGGCCAATGGATGCTGATCTTCCAAGATGTGGAAACAGTAGATGCCCTCAACAGGACGTGGTAGAAACTGCATATGCACCCAAAAAGACATGGTGGAACAGCAAACATAGTTGAACAGCAAATACACCCAAGAAGACATGGTGGAAACAGCAGATGGACCCAACAGGACTTTGTGAAAACCATAGATGCACCCAAAAGGACCTGATAAAAACAACTTGAGGATGAATAGATAATGGACGCTGATCTGACATTTATTAGGTATGTGACATTAGCCAAGATCGTTTTATTTACAAATTCAAGTTAACTAGCTGGCTAAAGTTTTACCTGGTCTAATTAGCTCACCTGAGCCGGAGGTACGAGTGAGCTTTTCTGTTCAAAATTTGTCCGTTGTCTGTCGTCGTTGTTGTCGTAATCTTTTCACATTTTCATCTTCTTCTCAAGAACCACTAGGACAAATTAAACCAAACTTGCTACAGAGTATTCTTGGGTAAAGGGAATGCAAGTTTGTTCAAATGAAGGGCCACACTTCCTTCCAATTATGAATTATTGAAAACTTAATGGCATTTAAAAAAAATCTTCTACTCTAGAACCACTGGGCCAGGAAAAGATTAAACTAATCAAACTCCAGTGCAATCATCCACAGTTAGTGTAGATTCAAGTTTGTTCACATCATGACCCCCGGGGGTTGGGTGGGGCCACAATGGGGGGTCCAAGTTTTACATTAAAATATAATTTTAAAAATCTTCTTCTCAAGAATTGCAAAGCCATGATAAGTGATATTTATATGGAAGCATCCTCAGGTTGTGTAGAATTAAATTTGTTCAAATCATAAACCCCAAGGGTAGGATGGGGTCTCAATGGTGTATCAAAGTTTTACATAGGAAAATAAAGGGAAAAATCCCAAGAACAGAAAAGCTATGTTTAGTCCTATTGACATGTAAGAATCCTTATGTATTGAAGATTTAATTTTGTTCAAATCATGACCCTCTGAGGTAGGGAGGGAAACAATGGGAATCGAATTCATATTATTAAGAAGTAATATATACAAACAAAATGTTAAAGAAAATCTTTAAAAATCTTTTTCTCAAGCACATCAAAATAATATGCTGATATGGAAGAATTCTCAAGTAGTATTGAAATTCAAGCTCCCTGCCCGTTAGTAAACTTTTCAATTCAGATCTGATTTGTGCCTTTTCCTAGCAGATGTGCTCGGGTGAGCGATGTGGCCCTTGGGCCTCTTGTTTCTTATAGTCAGCAATAGCTGACTTTTGCTATGGTGTTCAACCAAATAAACCAACTCTACACCAATATTAAATTTTATTTGCTTAGAAATATAAAGCATACCTTAAATCTCTGTTGGGACAACTTGAACAATTAATTGAAAAAAAGTTAAATGTGCATGGATTTTCCTAAAAAAAACTTCAATGAAATATTTTCTCTCATGTTTTTCTTTTGATGCAGCTGCAGCAAACAGGACTTTGTGGAAACAACTGGAATAGACAAGCTTGATGAACATCTTCTAGGATGGGAAAACAGCAAATGCACCCAAAAGGACTTGGTGAAAAATCTTGAGGAGGCAAGGCCATTATGAATCTTGAGACAAACTTGATGGACATTGCTTTTCCAATATGTGAAAACACCAGCTACACTCAAAAGGAATTGGTGGAAACAATGAACACAGACAAGCCCTGATGGACAATGATCTTTTAAAATGTAGATACAGCAGATGCCCCCAACAAGAATTGGTGGAAACACATGGAGGACAAGGCCTGATGGAGGTTTACTTTTCCACCAAGACATACCACAGTGGATAGCTGACACTGATTAGGTATATGACATTCCAAATCATCTTATTGTTTATATTAAACAAGGTAAAGTTAACTAGTAAACCAAATTTTTAGTCCATGACTCTCCTCTTTTTTTTGTAGTTGGCATTATTTGTAGCTGGCACTTGTAATGGTGTTCAACCAAGCATGCAGACTCTTGATTCATACCAATATTAAAATTTTACTTAAAAACTTTATATATAATGTCAGCGTTTTTTTTTTCCTTATATAACTGGTACTGATAAACAGCACCGTTCTCAATGCCAAAAAACGTTAATTTTTCCCAATTCTGTGACTAAAAATTCCCAATTCAACTGTGAAGCAACAGACTACGCCGACATCGTATTTCTTGTTAATGAAACATTGTACAAGTTGACTAATTGTTTCACTTCCGCTTATATCGAAAGTAGAGAAAGTCGTAATTTGGCGGGACCTGTGGTTTAGACAATGTAGTATCATACATTTTGACAAATTGAAAGCATGCAAATGTGAAAACATGGGAAGTTGATATAAAAGTCAATTAGTACTTGTTGCTTATTCTCTAAAACAAGGAGTAATAGGTTATTAAGTTGGAATAAATGCAAAATATGTTGCATTTGCATAAATGAGAGAAAATTCTCCTTTGTTTTTCTTTGATGTTATTTTTCCCAATTGAACCGGTACCAAACCCTTTCCCAATGGGTTTAAAAAATCACTGAATGTATACTCTAAACCACTGCTAATACATTTTTCTCAAACATGTTCAAACAAAGTTAAATAAAGTGTAGATTTTTAGTCCTTTTAACTCAGGTGACCTATTGCTATCCATAAAATATTCGTCCGTCATCCGTCGTGCCCGTGTGTTAATATTTGAACATTTTCAGCTTCTTCTGGCCATAACCAATTTCAACCAAATTTGGTATACAATTTTATGGGTGGAGGGGAACAAAAATTGTGGCCATTTCATGGTCCCCCCCCCATTTAATTTTACAGGGATGGGGCCAAAACCATAATTAATTAATGAAATCTTTAAAAGGGAGTGAGGATAAAATATGCCTGGACATAATCAAAATCTATTGGCATGAATGTAATAAGCATTGAGAGTCCTATACCAAAATTGTAAAATTTTTTTCACCATGCAATTCTTAAAGAATTGGGGTAGGATAATATATATATAAAATTGCAGTGTACAATTGTTATAAAGGAAATAATTTTTTTTTACTATTAAACCCACAATATTCTACATCAAATAACTATAATTATACACATGTATCATGATGAATCTCATAAGGTATTTATTCATTTTTTTTTAATTGTATATACATGTAATTAACAATTTGATAAAGGAAATTTAGTGAAAATGCATTATTTCTTTGAAAATCTTCTTCTCTGCTCCTGGGTATTAGATAAACTAACTAAGCACATAGTTATTGTGTGTACACAGGGAGGTGTCATAGATTTGTGAATTTTATGGCCCCAGGGTCAGGGGTTCTGGTGTTAGGGCTTCCCTTTATGGTTTATATAGTGAAAATGCATTATTTCTTTGAAAATCTTCTTCTCTGCTCCTGGGTATTAGATAAACTAATTAAGCACATAGTTATGATGAGCAAGAGTGCCTCTTCAAAATAAAAAAGATTTGTGAATTTTATGGCCCCAGGTATTAGATAAACTAACTAAAATAGTTATGAAGAACAAGAGTGCCTCTTATTTTATGTGAATTTTATGGCCCCAGGGTCAGGTAAAATTAAATGGTGTTAGGGCGGGGCTCTATAGATTATATAGTGAAAATGCATTATTTCTTTGAAAATCTTCTTCTCTGCTCCTGGGTATTAGATAAACTAATTAAGCACATAGTTATGATGAGCAAGAGTGCCTCTTCTAGATTTGTGAATTTTATGGCCCCAGGTATTAGATAAACTAACTAAGCACATAGTTATGATGAACAAGAGTGCCTCTTCCAGATTTGTGAATTTTATGGCCCCAGGGTCAGGGGTTCTGGTGTTAGGGCGGGGCTCTATAGATTATATAGTGAAAATGCATTATTTCTTTGAAAATCTTCTTCTCTGCTCCTGGGTATTAGATAAACTAATTAAGCACATAGTTATGATGAGCAAGAGTGCCTCTTCTAAAATTTGTGCAATTTTATGGCCATAGGGTCAGGGGTTCTGTGTTAAATGGGCGGGGCTCTATATTATATAGTGAAAATGCATTATTTCTTTGAAAATCTTCTTCTCTTTCCTGGGTATTAGATAAACTAACTAAGCACATAGTTATGATGAACAAGAGTGCCTCTTCAAAAATTGTGAATTTTATGGCCCCAGGGTCAGGGGTTCTGGTGTTAAGTCGGGGCTCTATTGATTATACCGTAAATCTGGAAATTTTTACGTCGATTTTATTTTGCGAGTTTGGGTCAAAATGGTGTTGATTAATTTTTACGTTTCAAAATTTTGCGAATTACCACTGCTTTGTTTACATTTTCTTATTAGTAATTTATTTTTAAGAAAAATATTTTTGCGAATGCAATGAACTCGCAAATTTGCTAAAAATTTATCGACAGCAAAAATTTTCAGATTTACGGTATAGTAAAAATACATTTATTCTTTGTAAATAATTTTCTTTGCTTCTGGGTTTTAAGCCAACTATCCAAGTATATATATATTTATGATGAAGAAAGGAGCATCTAGCAAAGTGGTTTTTAACACCCCCAGGGTCAAAGGGGGGGGGGGGGTTACATAGCCTGAAAATAAATTAAATCTTTGAAATCTGCTCTTGGTATTAATCAACCATTTTATGATAAAATTTGCAAAATTTTGAAATATTTGGCCCTGGGTTAGTGGTTCCTTTGGGGTGAGGTGCACAACTGGTTATAAAGTGGAAGTGCATTTTCTCTTTGTTACTCTGATCTACCTCTGGGTATTAAGTAAATAGAGTAAGCATGCTAAGTTAATAATTATGATAAGCAATGGTGCCTCTTTCAAAATTGTAAATTTTGAATTTCATGGCCTCCGGTTTAAACACGGACCGAATTTAATTGTTTGAAAGTTGTTGCACAATACTCAGGTGACCTATAAGGCCCGTGGGCCTCTTGTTATAAACAACATCAAGAAATATGTATTTTCTCCCTATCTTCTGAATTTTTGACTTGAAATTTCTAAAAATAAGTTATATTCATTTGATTTGGGACAAGGAGACCAGTCCTTCAGATGATATTGTATAAAACTAAGGTGCCATATCGCTGTAGGTGCTGGCACAAAAAAGATCCCTCACTGCTCTATGACCCTAAGTAGCACCAAGTATAGGTCTACATAGAAACAACCATTTTGTGTTATTTATTATAGTCTTCCAGTTTCTCAGAAACTTACTATCCATTTGTCATGACATTTAATATATGTATACATCAGAGTATACTTTGAAGAAGGTTGTAAATGCAAGACTCACAAATCTGTATCATTTGTACAAGCACCTCTGACATTCAATGCAGGTGTAAATAAATGTATGAGCTATTTTTCTTGATCTAGATATACAGAATATGTTTGGTTTTTGCATTATCTATTCAACATTTTAGTAAATGCAGTAACATTTGATTCCTCTTATTTTAAGGTTGAAGATTTGGCGAGCAGACTAAGGAGGAAATCAAACTGGATTCATGTGGATTTTCTTGACCTTATCAAGGATTTTAGAAGTAGTTAACATATATGGATGAAGAAGCAGGACTTAATTAATGCAGGATCAATCCAAATCTTCAGAACACTGATGTGAATTATGCAATTTCTAATAACAATGCTTTTTCAAAGTCTATTTTGAAAATATTTTTGTAAAGGGTGTCCGAATTATGTCAGGGTATGGGGTCGCCCATTCGGACACGTGGGTTCTCTACGGGTACTCCGTCTTCCTCCCACACTGACCCCCTGCTTTTTTCTTTTTTCTTCATTAGCTATAATGTATATACATGTGTATATATATCCATATTGTTAAGATGAAGTAGTTGAAGGCTAGTTGTAAGTAGGTTTTTACGATACCCTGGGGCATTACTGGTTGGAACTTAAGTTCCTTCACCGCCACGGCTGCCAGGCTGGCCTGGGGAGGAGAAGCTGAAAGGGACTAGCTGGAGGCTGCTTTCTTTTATTATCTTTTTATTGTTATGCCAATGAGATAATAGTTAGTTATTGGTTATTAGTTATTAGTTAATCCTTTTCATGCCAAAGTGACAAAAATGTCGCTTTCTAATAATTTTTTTTAATTTTTCTTTTATTAATCATTTATTTCAGTTTAAATTAAATACAGTGATTATAATCTATATTTTGACAAAAGTATATAGGTCTTTTTTATTTTTAAATTGGTACAGGTGTAAATACAATGTCATATTTCTTTACTTTGAAGTTATGACGTCAGTTTAGGAGTACGCTAGCATTGTAAATAAAATATGGCACACCATACCATAAGTTTTTTTTAATGATTCATTGCCCTTGGACAGTTTTACTTATTTTCCCCCAACAATGCCTATACATACATAGATATGGGTTTTTTTTTTTCTCAGAGAAAGAGAGCAAGTTAAATTAGTGTACATTTTACACAGTCTTTATTTTCTCTATTCTGAATAATGTCTCATAAAATGCATTTAGTATTTCAAAAAAAATTTTTTTTTAAATGAATTGAAATTATGTATTAAATAGATTAATAAATAGTTCATAATAATATTAAAATCTGATGATACAAGTCACTTTGAAATTTTAATTATGACAACTCAAATTGTGAAGAAAATTACAGCTAGATACATATATAGATCCAATTTAGTGTTTTTTTTTTGTTTTGTTTTATAATTCTTTTCTTTGTTCAATTGTTTTGTTTTTTAAGCATTATACTCATTGTTGAAGAATATCTAAGTTATACTGGCAGTGATTTTATGCTTGATAATATGTAAACAGAAGAAACCATAGATCAAAAAATGGATAAAGATTAATTTATATTCTGAAAAGACAATTAAAAAAATGTAATGAAAATCTTCAGCATACCATTACTCATAAGATTTCTGATCCTAAAATAAAATTTGTTATAATTAAAAAGAGTAATATTATTATTAAAAACATGGAAAGATTTCTGGAAAAAAATAAAATCAACCTGAGGCCATCTCTAAAAAATGGTTTGGTTTCCTAGCTTCTTTCAACAGATACACTAAACTGTCCCAACTTGAAACTTTGATTTTAACATTCCAGGACACAATTGTTTATTGTTTTAATAACAATTAACACAGGATATTTTTTTTTGGTCTTATATGATATATTATTTTTATATATAACAAATATGTTTTCAAGAAAAAAATCCCACTTACCTACCATCCCAGTCATTTTACCCTGAGACAGGAAAGGGCAAACAGACATTATTTTAAATATAGCCTTTCTAATAAATTCATGTTATATCAGTATGTACTATTGATAAATGACCTCCTTAATCATTTATGACAAGTTTCAACTCTGTTTATACTGAAAATATGAGATAAATTATTACATATTTCTTGAAGTTCTGCATATCTACATTCAAAAAGTACCAGACTTATATTAGGGCTCGTTTTCTTGTGAAATAGTTATAAAGTCTGTCATTGCAAATGCTAGCTATAGGATTAATATTTGCTAAATTTATACTGCATGGAAATTAAAAACTATGGGACTAAATATTACTCTTTTCTACACATTTTCCTTACATCCTATACCTTGGTTAAACAGGAGCTTGTTTCATGATCGATTTGATGCTTTTTCTCTCACACAATAATTTTACGTGTCAGTTGACATCATAGTACAGCATCCTTAACTTTGTATACGTAACGTTATTCGGCATGGAAAGGGTTATTAGTTAATTATGTTTTAGATGTAGTAATTGTTAAATATGACATAAGTATTCCTAGAACATGTAAATTCTGTCTGACGTCGCAGCTATTGTAGCAGTAATAATTTGTATAGTCAACTCTTGGTTATAATGGCTTATTGTGAAAATGAATGCATATTAATATATATAATATATAATGACGAGAATTTAAATATTACTTTGAAAGAAATGGATATAAAATTGTGAATTGCATTTGAAAATGAAAAATAGTGATTTGTCTCTAAAAATGTTACATTGTGATTTGTGAATGTTAATTAAATCAAGATATTGGGAATGTAAAATTGTGATTTTTAGCTCTACTGGTCAGAGACCAGAAGAGCTTTTGCAATAGTAAGGTGTTCGTCGTTCCGCCATCTGCCTAGCTGTTTGTAAACAATTTTTCAAAATGCTACTCCTCCTTCAGTTTTGGTCTGCTTTCAATATTTACTTGGCACATAAATAGACTGCACTAAGATATATAATTCAATGCATCGGTTTTTGATTTCAATGAACGGTCTTGTCATGGTTACTAAAATAGAACTTTCTGTGAAATTCATTTCAAATGCTATTCCTCCTACAGTTTTGGTCTGATTTCAGTGTAACTTGGCACACAAGTAGACTACACAAGATACATAAAATGGTGCATCAGGTTTTGATTTCCATAAATTGTGTTGCCATGGTTACTAAAAGTAGAAATTTCTGTGAAATTCCTGTAAAATGTTGCTGCTTCTTCTACAGTTTTTTTGTCTGATATAACTTAATGGCACACAAGTAGAGTAAACTACACTAAGATACATACTAGTAATTTAGTGCATTGGATCTTGATTTCGATGAACAGTGTTGCCATGGTTACTAAAAATAGAAATGTTTGGAAATTCCTTTAAAACGCTACTCCTCCTACAATTTTTATCTGATGGCAATGGATTCTTTTCTCATCCTTTGTTATAAGTACAAACTAGTAGAGCTACAGTCTCGTCAGAGACTTCTGTTTTTTTAATGCAATTGTGAATTGTTGATGTGAAATGGTGAATTGTTAATGCAAAAATTGTGAATTGTAAATGTGAAATTGTGAATTGTTGATGTCAAATTGTGAATTGTTGATGTGAAATTGTGAATTGTTAATGTAAAAATTGTAAATTGTAATGTGAAATTATTTAATCTCATTGGCAAGTTTTGTGCCAAAAAAAAAAACAACAAACAAAAACAAAAAGAGAGAAAAAGATAAAAAAAGAAAAAAAGAAAAAACAAAAAAAGAAAAGAAGATGAAAAAAATGAAAGAAAAACAAAACCAAAAAAAGAAAGAAAAAGAAAAAAAATTAAAAAAGGCACAAAACTTTTAATGCTGCCTGCCTGAATTAACATATTTGCATGTTATTTCAAGCAGAAGGTTCCAAGCCCTTAAAAAGCAGAGGAGAAGTTTTGGTGTTTTAAAAATAAGTACATTTTACTGAATGTATTGATCGAGTGTCAATATAATGTAGACAAAGCTGATCAAACTTTTTAAAGATCAATTATCAAATAATTTCTAGCACTGGTATCTTCTATAATGTTGCAGTGTTTTGCTGAAATGATCAGTGCAAAATCATTGCATGTACTTGCATATGCAACTTTGTTGCTCTCTTTAAATGAATATTAACACCTTTTAGCTCACCTGAGCCGAAGGCTCAAGTGAGTTTTTCTGATCACATATTGTCTGGCGTCCGTCTGACTGTAAACTTTTCACAGTTTTTACTTCTTCTCAAGAACCGCTAAACCAATTTCAAGCAAACTTGTTACAAAGTATCCTTGGGTGAGGGGGGAATCAAGTTTGTACAAATAAAGGGTCACACTCCATTCCAAGGGGAGATAATTGAAAATTACTGAAAAATTAATGGCATCTTTCAAAAATCTTCTCCTCAAGAACCACTTGGCCAGGAAAGATGAAACTCATGTGGAATCATCCTCAGGTAGTGTAGATTTGAGTTTGTTCAAATCATGATCCCCAGGGGTAGGGCTGGGCCACAATGGAGGATCAAAGTTATACATAGGAATATACAGGAAAAATTTTCTTGAGAACAACAAAGCCATGATTGGTCATACTTATACGGAAGCATCCTCAGGTAGTGTAGATTCAAGTTTGTTCAGATCATGATCCTGGAGGAAGGGTTGGGCCAAAATTGACAATCAAAGTGTTACAAAGGAATATATGGGGAGAACAGCAAAGCCATGATTGGTCATTTTTATATGGAAGCATCCTCAGCTAGTTTAGATTCAAGTTTGTTCAAATCATGACCCCCAGGGGTAGGGCAGGGTCATAATGAACGATCAAAGTTTTACATAGGAATATATAGGAAAAATCTATAAAAATCTTCATTGGTCTTGTTTATATGGTAGCATCCTCAGGTAGTAAAGATTTGTTAAAATCATGACCCACAGGACTGGGTGGGACCACAAAAATACATAATAACTTATTGGGATATAAGCCACAGTTATCAAAAAAAAAAATGTAAGCACCCTTAGTTAGTGTAGATTCAAGTTTGTTCAGATCATACCCCCTTCCCTCTTTTAGGATCGGGACCACTTGCAGACATTTATTGAATTGTTTTTTCCTAGCCACAGTGCTCAGGTGAGCGATGTGGCCCATGGGCCTCTTGTTGGCTGATACCTAAACAAGTTTAAAAAAAATTATCATATTTAAACTAGTTTTAAGTATTGCATTGATGCCTTAAACGGACAAACCCGACGGAAAGCGTCGACTATCTTCTGATGGGAATACCCCGAAACCATCAACAAAGACTGTGAAAATGGCGGACACTAGTATAGAGGATATGGTGGACAAAATTACTGTCATTGCTGAGGCTGTCCAAAAACTGCAAGTAGGTCAACAATCCCTTCAATCCATGGTTGAAAGTAAATTAGATAAATTCAAAAATGACTTTATAGCCAGTATTGACGAGAAATTTAAGGCGATGAAGGCAGACATCGACCTTGAACTTGGAGCCCACAAGGCCGACATAGATAAACTGGGTACAAGTCAAAACGGTACCTGGTGAAAACGGCACTTTGGAAATATGCAAAACGGCACTTAGGAGTAGTCAAAACATTGATGTTGAAGAGAGCATCCAGCAGCCACCAGCAGCTGATGCCACTTTTCACGTCTCCTTGGGATCATCTTTTGCAGATCCTGACAATCAGCAGCCTAGAGTGGTAATTTATTTTTACCTTTAAACATAATAAATTTGTTTTAATACACGTATTATGAATCTTTAACACTTTATCTACTGGTGTATTAAAAAAAGGTATTTTTTGCAATAGACTTCTAAATTATAATTTCAAAGTTCAGATGCAACAGTGCTTTCAGTTCAATTTATAATATTTTTTTACATTTCTTAGGACCAGTCCATCATAGTTGATAGGTCATTCAACATCCCAGAGCCTGTACTCGAGGAATCCATTGAAGAGAAGCCCTTGCATGTCTCTATCGTTGAGAATCACCCCACAGAGTACCACTTGGTGGAGAATGGTAGCAACAAGGGGAAGCGCAAACTGGTGGACTCCGAGGGGGCATCCTGGACAACCTGGAGTGCACATCGCCGTTAAAATCAAGACTGAGGTGAGAAATTTTCTATATTTTCAAATTTATATTAGTTTGTGTAATATATAAAAAAAAAAAATGAAAAAATTACATTAAAATAAAAGTATAATACATGTAGTACATGTGTAATATTATTGTTCCAGATCTATTATTCACAAATTATAATAATATTTTTTTTGTAAAGATATATAGGGAAACTGTAGTATTAATGTTTTGTATTAATGTCTAATATGTACAGTATGTATTATTAGGTGAAGGAGCAGGCTAAGCAGGCATCGTATGGAAAACCAACATCAGCAATGATCGTGAAGGCTGCCATGCGGAGTCATTTTGACCCTTCAGCCCCAGAAGCCAGCCGCCCCAATCCAAATTACCTTGTCCAGACAGGTAATCGGCTTCGCCAGATGGACAGACCAAAGGATCCAGCTAACCTGGATGCTGAGGTGAGAGCTTACTTTAATCATTGTTTTCTTTTTTTCTTTCTTTCTTTTTTTAAAATAAATTTACATGACTTATATTGTATGGAAGTTAAAAATTAATTTATAATTAATTCACTTATTTATTAGACCATACAAACTTTAAACAATAATCTCAAATGATTTATATTATAATTAGTTATTATTCTATAAT
Organism: Saccostrea cuccullata; assembly: GCF_032062105.1. Taxonomy (NCBI): domain Eukaryota; kingdom Metazoa; phylum Mollusca; class Bivalvia; order Ostreida; family Ostreidae; genus Saccostrea; species Saccostrea cuccullata. The sequence goes on along the minus strand of NW_026935125.1, from coordinate 484,944 downwards.
TGTTATTCTATAAAAACGTAAACTATTGCATTACGTGTGAATTAATACAACTTTACAAAATTCCAGATTGAGCACGAGTTCTTGGACCAGCAGTGTCCAGGGTTTTTCCGGAGGGACCTTGATGTGGGCAACAACCGTCACCTGATCTTCTACACTGACAGGCAGATGGAACTCCTCGCAAAAGCCAAGACATGGTACATGGATGGAACCTTCCGAGTTGTCAACAACCCATGGAAATAACTCCTCTCCATCCATGCCTTTGTGAAGTCAGGAGATCGCATGAAGCAGGTGCCACTGGTGTTTGCAGTCATGTCAGGCCGGCGAAAGGAAGATTATTATGAAGTAATTACAGTACTAATATACTTAATTTATATTTATTACACATTCTCTTTTGAAAATATAAATAAGGTTGTTGTAAATAACACGAAACTTATGCGGAAGCACCCTGGGGTAGTGTAGATTCTAAATACCGTAAATCTGGAAATTTTTACTACGATTTATTTTTGCGAATTTGGGTCAAAAAGTTGTTGATTAATACGCTTCAAATTTTTGCGAATTGTCACTGGCGCTAAAAATAAAAATCACTGAAGATTTTCAAACCAGGTATTCTTTCAAATTAGTATGCACAGTTAGAATACCACGTAGAATTTACTCGTAACGTGACAAGAATTGAAGAAATTGCAGAATCGCTCCGAAACAATTTTGATAAAATACATGTAAAAGGATTTGCACTGAAAATAACTTCTTTATTGATTATATAACAAACATTTTAGAGGTTGTGTATGTCTTTTAAACTAAAATATAATCCAAATGAAGTAAAAAATATAACTAATTTTCTCAACGTTTGGTTTTTCTCTCACTTAAAAATTTACATGCCGTGTTTACATTTGGAACTCTCTAGTAAATGCACTGAGTTCGAGTTATCGCCCGTGTTGATACACGGTTAGATAAAATAACAGTTCTCTCTTTATTGGCAAAATAATTAAAAAGGGGCATACTGCCTAAGTGCTTGTCAAACCATCGAATGATATTGCATATAATGAGGGCAATTTACAGTCACGGGTAATTAAATTGTAGTTATAGTAGTATAAACAGGTTTCTTTTAAAAATGACCAGTGCTTACCATGCCTATTCTCTGATTTAAAAAAAGACACGAGCTCTCAGAAAAAAATCTTCACATGTTGATTTATTTTTAAGAAAAATATTTTTGCGACTGCAATGCACGTGCAAATTTGCTAAAAATTTATCTACATTAAAAATTTCCAGATTTACGGTAGTTCAAATCATGACCCCCGAGGATAGGGCGGGGCCACAATGGGCAATCAAAGTTTTACATAGAAATATATAGGAAAAATCTTTAAAAATCTTCTTCTCAAGAACCACTGGGCCAGAAAAGCTGAAACTTATGTGGAAGCATCCTGAGGTAGTGTAGATTTCAAATTGTTTAAATTCATATGATCATTGGGGTAGGGTTGGATCACAATATGTATTACAATCGGTTAAAAAACAGAATGGTCAAAGATTCTCAGGTTAGCGATGTGGCCTATGGGCCTCTTGTTGTCAATCAGCTGACAAACTTTTCATTTTGAATTTCATAATATCTGGGTCATGCAGGGATTTGGAGTTAGGCCTGGCCTCTTTTGAATCAATATACTAGATATAATATAATTATATGATATAACCATTTCTTTTGGAGAAAAATCTTCTCTGTCCAAGGGTATTACTATGCACATATACATACTTTATAATGAACAAGAGGGGTTATTTTTTTCAAGTCAAATTGTGTGTTTTGTAATTGGTCCCTTGGTCAGGGGCTCTGGTATTAGGTTTGGGGCTCTGTTGGATTATAATGATAATGTACGTATTTCTTTGAAAATATTCATCTCTGTTTCTGAACATTTAAGAGGCAAACACAGCTTTAAAAATTTGAAAAAGCAATTGTAATTTTTAGCAGATTATTGAAATTGCACCCCTTATGGCAATTAATCAATTTATTTATTTGTTTTCTGTTTATAAAAAGTTTTGCCCTATGACATTCACCTATTATGGTAATAATTTATTATTGTAATTTATGTAAGTGAAAGGTCAATTAAATATAAGTAAATTATTTTGATCTTTTAAAAAATGTAAAACATATTACATTCACCATTTTTAGCTCACCTCGACGAAGTTAGCGTCGGCGTCCCAGGTTAAAGTTTTAGGAGCAAGTCCATTCCCAAGTAACTATAAACCCTACCTGAACCAAACTTGCATAGATGATTCATCTAGGGATGGATACTACCAGACTTGCTTCGGTTGTTGGATCTGACCTATATTTTCCATACAAGAGACCAGGTTTAAGTTTTGGGAACAGATCAATCCCAATGAATTTGTAGTCCTAGATATCTGCAGTAATAACAAAGTTATAAATATTTGTTTACACTATAATACATGTTTTTCACGCTACACGTGTAGAAATGTGTATATACCATGTAAGGGGCTAAACACAACTTGCAAGAATATTGTTGTTGGGATAAATACTTAATATTAAGAAAAAATGATGTGAGATTTGCATTACTTACACTTATAACATTCGTTGAGGTGAGCTTTGTAATCTTTGATTATCTATGTTTAAAGATTAATAAAAATGGGAGTAAAATACATTATCTTTGTACCTAAAATTTTTTTATAGGGACTAGGCTGACCATGTAATATGAGAGGCACTCAAAAACACATTGTTTTGTTTAGCCTACACATGGAAAGAAGGATATGGAGATAACGAACAGTATATTCAATCTCAAAGTCCATAAAACAATACAAAATAAGAGCAGAGCAAACACGGACCTCCGAAACATCAGAGGTGAGATCAGGTGCCATGGAGGAGTGAGCATCCCCTGCTGACCGGTCACACCCGCCGCGTGCTCATTGTCATTGGAAAGTGATCCAAATGGGGGGAAATATAGACAAGTAAAAAGAACAAATTTTTAAAAGATTTGTTTATATAAGTGTATTCTCATTTTAAGATCTACTGCTCAGAGACCAGAAGAGCTAATGCAATAGTAAAGCATACGGCATCCGTCCATCTGTCTGTCTGTAAAACATTTTTCAAAATGCTACTCCTCTTATAGTTTTTGTCAGATTTCAATATAACTTTGCACACAAGTAGACTACACTAAGGTATATAATTCTTTGCATTGGTTTTTGATTTCAATGAACAGTGTTACCATGTTTACTAAAAATAGAAATTTTTGTGAAATACTTTCAAAATGCTACTCCTCCTACAGTTTTAGTCCAATTTCAATTTCAGTATAACTTGGTACACAAGTAGACTACAATAAATTACATAGCTCTGTATATAGTTTTTGATTTCAATGAACAGTGTTGCCATGGTAACTAAAATTAGAAATTTCTGTGAAATACTTTCAAAATGCTACTCCAAACTGATTAGTCTGTTTTTAATATTATGTGGCATACAAGTAGACTACACTTAGATATGTAATAATTGTCTTTATTAATTTTTTTAAAAAAAATTAATAAGGCTGAATCTAATTCGAGAGCGCATGACTTTGCGCAGCATTTTTAGCTGGCCTGAGCTTTTGTGATCACATTTTGTTTGTCGTCCGTCTGTCTTTTCACATTTTTGACTTCTTCTCAAGAACCACTGGGCCAATTCTAACCAAACTTGGTGCAAAGCATCCTTAGGTAAAGGTGAGTTTAAATTGTTAAAATGAAGGACCAAAACCCATCACACCCCTGGGGGTTGGGCGGGGCCACAATAGGGAATCCAAGTTTTACATAGAAATATAAAGGAAAAAACTTTAAAAATCTTCTCAAGAACCACTGGGCCAGAAAATCTTAAACTTATGTGGAAGCATCCTGGGGTAGTGTAGATTCTAAATTGTTAAAATCATGACCCCTGGGGGTTGGGCAGGGCCACAATAGGGAATCAAAGTTTTACATAGAAATATATAGGAAACAAGATGCCTCCATATGGCAACATAGCGGAGATTAAATTTTTCTTAAGTGCAAATTTATTATATTGGTACCTGAAGTAGGGTATTCTCACTGGAAATACAATTGTGAAATATGAAAGTAGGCCAAGGTTAAAGTTTTTTTCATAAGTATGGAAATCTCCAAGGTCAAAAAGCAATTGGTATTCAATGGAAGGTCTTGCCACAAAAAATACATATGTAAAGTATGGCTCTAACTCTTCAAAAGTTATGGCCATGGTTAAAATTTTAAAAAGTAGATCAAACTCCAAAGTCAAGGTCAAAGGGTCCAAATTCTTATCAAATTAAAAATCTGGTCACAAGGATTATATATGTAAAGTATGAAAGCATTAGCCCTAACTCTTCAAAAGATGTGGTCAATGTTTGTTTTTTTTAAAAGTAAGTCAAACCACAAGGTCAAGGTCAAAGGGTCAAAGTTCTTGATATCCAATGAAGAGTCTTTTCACAAGGAATACATATAAGAAGTATGAGAGCACTAGCCCTTAGCTTTCAGATACTAGTATGGCCAAAGTAAAAGTTTGTAATTTTTGTGTTAATGTGGGTCAAACTTCAAGGTCAAAAGGTCAAATTTGATGGTACCCAAAGAAAGGGCTTGTCACAAGGAATACATATGTGAAATATGAAAGTCATAGCTCTACTAAAGCAAAAGTTATGGGCAAGGTTAAAGAATTTGTGGACAAACAGACAGACAAAGAGACAGCTAGACAGACAGATGGACGGACATATATCTCCGAAACTTTGTTTACGGGGGCATAAAAAGAAACTTGGAATAACAGAGGTTTCTCATATATTCAAGCTAGCATGATGCAGATTTTTATTTATAATGTAACATACTTAGTATTATCATTCAAATATTAATTATTTTGATTATTAATTTTGCTTTGGGATGGTTCAGCTCATGTAGTTGAACCAAACTGACATAAAATAGAATATATATATATATATACATGTATATATAACAGGTTTGGATCTCATCCGCTACATAAGTAAATAAGAAAGCATTATTGAAATTCACAAATTTTTCTACTCTTGAACCAAAATGAAAAACAGTAGTATAAGGGAGAGATTACTTAAATTGGGGAAAACCACACACAATTGCAAACACACACACACACACACAATTAAATGAAAAAAAAAATCGTGGTGCGTGCTTGGTAATTGACGATATTTTTATTTTTAAAAATTTTAATCATGTTGAGATGATTTTCATTCCTTAGTCTAGATTTTGAAATATTTAAATGGGTACCGATGTCAAAAGATCACCTCAATTTTAGCTTTATGAATAGAGAACCTGCTAAATTGCTGGAATGTGAATGGGTTGTAGGAGGGATAGATTTATATCAAAAAGGTTTTTAAAACTCTAACCTACATTTCATTTATTTCCTACAGAAATTTCAGCAAATGGTTTGTTAAATAGCATTCCATACTTATTGACTGAAATATGGGTTGTCACCACTCCTGTTTAGCCTACATCTTTGTCATATTGTTGAGAGCCAACACTATACACATTGCAACAGAAAAGAAGAATAAAGTGCTTTATAACTTCACTAGATGTTTAAATGAATTTAAAGATGGTCAGCTTTTTATGAGTTGAAGTCATCTCTTTGACATCACACGGTTTAGTTGTTCGTTGACCCTCATTGTGTAGAATCAGTAAAACATCCAATTATATCTAAATATATTTACGTCCTCTGAATATTTTCTCCTTTATTTCTTACGAAAACCCATTGCGTTAATCACTGCATGAACCACATTAGGCATGTCGCCTGTACAGATTTCTTGATCATTGGCTGTTCCATCAATCTTACGCGGGTTATGTACTTTTTCTGCAACAGCTGCTTCCGTTCATTCCAGTATTAACAAACAAAGAAGGCATTTTATTGTTTAAATAACACAGATGTGGGGGGGGGGGGGGGGCTTTATGTCTTTTATTTTGATCTCACTTGGATATATCGAGTTGACTCATGAATGGAAGTAATCACTTTAATTTAAATAAAACCTCGTCGATAAAGATGAACCAGTATTTGGATTTTGAATTGAAGGCCACAGCAAGAGTTTTTCTCTTCTTATAAGGAGATTTTTTAAACAAATTCTACTTCATAAAAATATTTTTTTAAAAAACAGGATGGCTAGCGCTAATAAAGGATCCAAATTAGTTTCCATTAATATTCCAAAAGATTTCTGGGTGACCTAGTCAATAAGAAACTCTAGCATCTTTGTAAAATCTAATTCAGGGTACTCATGTATAGAAAAAAGTGAATCTTTGCAAAGTTTTGTAGAGCCTCATCCCAAAATATGACAATTTTCTAGATCCATTCCATTGAAGAAGCAGTTGTCTTTAATAACAAAAAGCATAATTTTTAATGTTTTTTGATAAATGATTTTGTAATTAATATATTAAATGTCCTACGTTTTTGGTGTGTGTGAAAAAATTGGTGATTTTACAAGAATATGCTCAGAACGTTTGAACTTTCTCCTTTCCAGTAAGTATTATTTTTCTGTGGCGTGATGATAGGGGATTGGTTGAGCATTTGCCTGACCCTCTCATATCTCTTTGTTAATTGTTTGTTACTCTGCTCCTATTTTGTATTGTTTTATGTTTTTTTTATTTTAAATATTGTTCGTTATCTCCATTTATTTCATTATAAGGATTTTTATGCCGTTTATAAATTCAGTATGGGCAGGGTAGATCGAATTCACCTTAGTTGGCTACGATGTGAAAAATTTGAAAGACTGAAATGAGATTTTGAAGAATTTCATCTTTAGAAAGTGAACTACGAGTATAAATTGTATTTCAATATTTACATGTAGAAATAAAATCAAGTTCTTCTAAAGGCCATGACTAAATGGTAGAGATAACTGATTTATATGAAATTGAAGTAAGTGTATAAGATAGAAAAAACGATATGCTTTTATTGTTGTAGAAAGTTTGACTTTAGAGAATAGATTGTGAAGACAATTGTTTATAGGAAACATCATCACTATAAACACAAGCAATTATGACACTATCAATTTATAGTGTTTTAAGTAGGAGGTACGCCTAAACTTAATTTACATTCTGTCAGAGAAAGTCATTAAAGCTGATCTGGACCTCGATTAAATCTTTCTCATAAAATGTAGGTTTTTTTTTTTTTGGAGGGGGGGGGGGTTATATCCTTTACATTAATATCTTTTATCTTTTACAAAAAGAAACCGTGTTTAAATCACTATTTCATATCACAGAATATTTTAAGAAACTCAGAAATTCTGAAGAGAACAAGCTTATAGATTTTGCAAGTATATGTATTATAATTTGCTTAACTCGTATCTCATAACCAGACTGTCTGGCAGGTTTTTCGGAGTACTAGTTACTCGATACAAAAATTCTTGGATGAAAAAAATTGTCATACTCTTGCTGATGTTAGGGAGGTAACTCTTTCATTGTCACTGTCTGTGTTACGAAAATGATCATCTGCTAATCTGCATCTGTATATTGATTTGAAAAAAAAAAATGTCAAAAAACTTGAAATTTATAGGAATTAATATCATTTTTCAGGTAACAACATAGTTTTAAATTATATAAGGCTCATGATTTATACTGTTAGTGTATGTTAGAGGAACTGAGTTTTAATTCTACCAGTGCTAATCCAACTAATACCAATAGCTTCCTTTCTAAGGAAATTCTTCAAAATCACATGTCAGTTTTAATATGTTTAATATTTCTGTTAACCATAATGAATTTGAATTACCATATCTAAATTGGATTCCAAAACTTCATAAAACCCTTACAAATAAAGATACTTAGAGGGTTCCAGTAAATGTTCAACCAAACCTCTTTCTTTACTCCTCACTAAGATATTTTACAATATGAAGGAGAAACTTCTGGAGTACTGGGCAACAATATATTCGAGAAGTGGCATAAGTCAGGAGTGAATACTTAAAAATTTCAAGGAACTTTGAAATCACAGAATTTACCAAGATCAACAGCATCAAAACTTACGACTTTCAACTTAAGATACAACCATTCCCCACGATAAATTAATTCCAGGCTTTTTGATATTGACATCTGTTTTTTCAATTAAAATGGAGCTCATTGATGTACTCATCACGGCATTGGTCATTTTTAAAAAACTTTCTGTAAACACAAGTATTCTGAAGTTAGTATTTTAAAAAAATCTAAGATGCTTGAGTGTCTAATCGACAATATCTCTGTGTTTTTTGCAAGCAGGTTTTCCAACAATCTATTGGAATTCTCACGCATTCCCATTGCGCCCCGTTATTAGCAGACCTATTTTTGTATTCATATGAAGCAGAATTCGTCCAAAATATTAAACGCAAAAAGAAGAAAACTCTTGCATGTTATTGACAATTGTTATTGATAAAACATGGTCCATTTATTTGATCGTGGAGTTGAAAGCAATGCAAGTGTGTTTTTATGCAGATTGTTGAAAGACTAAATCACTTGGTCTCCAAAGACTACAAATGTTGTTCATTGTTGTCAATGAGAGACTGTCTTGATGTCAACCTCAGAGTATACTTATGGCTAGAATTAGAGTGGACTTGAAGTTATTTTAAGGATGCCCGCCATTGCCCAAACACAAAAGATGAAAATTTCCACATTTCATTTTTAGCCTTGTTTTAATATTATGAGGAATAGTTACATGTATATCAAGTTCCAAAAGTTGAATTTTTTTAATGTGTTAATGCATTTGATTTTGAAAATGTTTTAATGTTTTAAGAATTCAAATTTTTGAAAAGGTTTTATGAATTTGAATTAAGTAAAGTATTTTGGAATTTTTGAGAATCCACATTTGATTCACACAATACGAATATACTAAAGCACAGTAGGTTTAAAATATCTCCTTTTTATTAAACAGTTCAAATTTTTGTGAGGAGTAAAGGGCTTGGTAGAGTATTTGCTGGACTTTGTAGATATGTTTGTAATCTGTTTCATGATCCTGAAGTTTCAGGATGAACAACTGATGAATAAAAAAAATTTGAATTGCTCCAATTTTGACAGTTTTGGCTCACCCCTGCGTAACTCTTTTTGTTCCTTTTAATTTACCCGAAAATGCTTTATAGTAAATTTGATCAAAAAATAAAAACAAAGGAGGTAAACAATAAAAATATTTAATAAAACACTTTTATAATAGTATGTCACTACGCCGATTTTAAAGTATACAACGAAACAATAAAATGTACAAAAAAATCTGAATATATAAACAACACATACAGATTAACATACGAGGGCCGTTCAAAAATTACGCGGACTGGGCTATTATTTACTCTTAAAGACGTCATATAGTTATGAAATTTCACAGAAATATGTATCTTAAAGATTCCAATAAATTTTGAGCAAAAATTTTGTATTTTAAAAACTTTTTACTAAAATTATCGGAATGTTGATATCGCTGATGGAGAGGTACGGAGCAAGACAAAAAATTTAAAGCAAAAGCATGCGGAATCCAAAATTTAACTCATTTATTTTCTATAATTCGCAACATTTTTCGACAATTTTCTCAAATATATCTTTAAATTGTTCTATTATTATGTATTTAGATTTCTGACGTGATATTTGAAGTATTGAAAGAAATATAGTGATTTTTCTCTGATGCGATTCCCGTGAAAACGACTGTGAAAATGACGTCTCCTGAATGGACGGCGCACCACACTTTTGTTAAATTATGTATAATGCTCGAGATATCGCCAACATAAATCCAAAATATGCATAATAAAACATGTAGTAAACTAGGGTATTCGTGACATTCGTCCACAAATAGCAATTTGATATTTTAGACTGTTAGACCTCTGTAAAAAGGCTATACGTGAGGACGGGAAGAAGATTTTTGACGAAAACTTTATCCGGACTGTAAAGAAATGATCACTAATATTACAATATATCTCATAAATACCTGAAGTTTTTGGTTTTATAACAAAAATGAATATTCTTTACTTGTTTAATCGATTTATAAGCTTGACAAGAAATGGTGTTTGGATGTTGAGTAGATAAGGTAAATCTAACTGCACAGGTACTCTTGGGAAAATTTTGAGAAAATGAGAGATCAATCACATACTTTTTATAATGCCTGTGACGTCGAAGATTTTGCTGCTCCGTGACTTAATGATATGTCCTGAAAAATCACTCAAAATTGATACCAATTTACAACATTTTTATGTGAAATTTTGAAGACCATATAAGTAAAGATTCTTTTATATTATGTGTGACATTTTGCCCGATTATGTTGTCAAATATTTTTTCTGTGCAACAAGTCCGCGTAATTTTTGAACGGCCCTCGTATATGTGTATTGCATTATGACATGATGAATTTATGACTTTGCTAACCTGAGGAAAGATAATATATGTATATACATGGATTTCAGAGACATTGATTTTTATTTCAATTGGATTTCCAATGCATCACATTCTTTTTTGACTTCTTACAATCAACAACCGGTATATATCACTCTCTACCATCGGCTCATACATTCACTGAGAGAGGAACGAACGACAACTCTGCATGGGAGATTGGGTATATATAGACTTGAAAATCATGGCACTAAATATAATTGGCTGTTCTTTTTTTTTAAGAAAGCGCATTTGATTATATATCACTAGATCACTGTCTGGGACAATAAAAATGTAAGCTCTTTCTGTTTTGAAAAGTAGAATTCGTTTAATACATGTAATTGGAAACTTAAGCAATCACCTCCTGAAAACAAATGTTCATTTTGACTGTAAGCAGATTCCTTCTAAGAAGCTTTGAAAGCTTATAATTTCGTGCATTCTGGCTCCCCCTTATAATAACCCCGATTGTCAAACCCGTGACCCACAGAATCGTATGCCGGAGGTTTGTCCACGTCTACGGTTTTGTCTATTTCTAGGATTTGCTGTTCTTCCGGTTCCCTGTATTTATAAAAGTACGCCACAATGATGAAGACTATTGTATTGGCTGCCATAAGTCCAGCCAACATGAAAAATAAATACTCTGTTTTTCCATCGTTCATTTCCTCAGGAAACCAGGCATCTTAAAAAGAACGAAATTCAAGCCATCATTAATTATGTAGAATTTAAGTAATTCTGCAAAGAACACACACAAATGGCTCAAAAGAGACATAAAAATTATCAGGTTCCAGCAAGATAATCATCATAAAATAAAAATTCATTTAAGCTAACAGGCATTAAACCGAGATAATGATTTAAGAGACAGAATAATTTTGTAGGTACAGGGACATTTCTAATTAGATTTGCACCATTAATGTTTGTATAGATAAAAAAAAAGACAGTTACCGTTACCGAGTCCAAATTGCAAACGTAACGTTCAAATGCAGTGGTTTCCAAATATTACTCTCTATATGAAAATCTTCAAATAGTTTTTCCATACAAAATTCTTCCCTTGCCATTTATTTCCTATAATTATGTTTCCAATTAAGACTTCTGAGACCGTGTGATTACTGTTTTTATAACAGGACCCACCTGGTGGCTTAGTTCCTGATGCCTCCTTCACTATCTCCAGAATGGCCTCAGAGACGTAGTTCCCTAATCCAGACATCATTAAAAATAAACCCATAACCAGACCCTGCATAAATGAGGGTGCTTGAGAGTATGCAAATTCCAGACCTGAAATAAAAGAGAATGGTATAAGCGACGAACATTTTTTATTTATTATTACTGTATACAGGGAAATTTTTGCCCCGTTTTATTTTCGCCCCTTTCGCCCTACCCTCATTTGGGCGAATTTAAAACGGGGCGAGTTCAAAGAATACAGTAATATTTCGTTAACAATAACTATGACTGGGCGAATTTAAAACGGGGCAAAATTGTTCGCAAGTGTGAAAGGGCGAAAATAAGACGGGACGAAAATAACCCTGTATACAGTATTATTTTCTTTTCGAGAAACATTTTTAAAATCTTTAAGCAGGATGCATAAGATAAACTATTTCTAAAAATAAAAACTTAATCTAATGAAACATGGAAGTAACGAACAGTATTCAAATTCTTAAGTCCATTTAAATTGGGAGCAGAGCAGTCATGGACCTCTAAAACATCAGAAGTGGGATCAGGTCCTTTTTAAAAAAAAAACTGTTGGCTCCATTGTCAAATTATGTATTACATCATTGTATCGTTTCATTTTCAAAAAAGAACTTAAGCCATCCACCATCATCTCTACTAGTCTTAGTTAATTGATTTAATCTGAACAAGTCTTGTGATATTTGAGATTTCCATCGATTCAGAATTGTTTAAACATTTGTTCATCTTACCAGAAACACTGGCAAAAACCTCACTAGCTCCTACAAGAGCGAATTCCGGAACTTGGGCGAATATGGAAATTTGAGAAGCATTGAAAGTATCTGATGCCAGTTTTTGTTGAATATATCCATTATTTTCAATATCTTTCTTGCGATAGATTTCCAAAATCCCAGCCACGAGAACTGAAAGTGCCGATAAGATGAAACCAAAGGCTACAACATAAAACAAAAAATAGAATAGAAACAATTAGAATCGTCATGCTTTTGTTGAAAAAGAACGTTTGTTGCAACATTCAGATGTTCCATACGTAATTTTCGGACTGTTTGAATTAGACATTTCAATTAAGGAATCACTGTCTAGTTTTGAGAAGTATGCCAGGGCATCAACAATAGTGGGAAACATGGGATAATTTGCATAACGGGCAAAGCCCATTATGCTAAAATTATCCCATGTTTCCCACTATTGTTGATGTCCCTGGCATACTCTCAAATAGATAGTGATTCCTTATATTTCCATTTCATTGTGAAATAAAATTGTAGACTTAGACATTAAGAATGTAGACTAATCAATTTAAATTACACGAGGACTTCCATGCCAATTTCAATAGTCCTCGCACACTGACGTCAAACACAACGGCAGCCGCACGAGATTTACATGCATATTTGGCCTCCTTAGCGTCAGACACAGAGACAGATGCGCAGGAGATTTGCATGCGTATTAGGCCTCCTTAGCTGCTGACCTATCGACCTGCCTAATTTACATTCCGGCAGAATTATCAGGAAATCAACTCCGCTTACTTTCAAAGGGTTATTATAGAGAAAAGGTTTAGAAATGGAAAATATTAAAACATATCAGTTTAATCCACAGAAACTTTACTTCCCATTTTGCTTCTATGATTGTCGAACCAACAGCCAAGCTTTCGTGTGCTTACTGAAGGCAAGATTGACCTTGGGTCTCTGACGATGTCCTTTTCAAGGCAGTCAAGGTCATTTGATATCATTAATTTTACAATATTATGATATCTGACTGTTTTTATGCACAGTAACAATAAGCTTGGTATGGAGTGAAATTCTTAACTTTTTAATTTGTATTTCATTTTTATAATGATTTGTAGACAAACTTAAACATTTAAATTTTCTATGCAGGAGTTCTACAAAATTGTATCTAAATTCCAGAATCCTATTTTACAGTGAAAATTGAACTGACCTATTCTTTGTAGATGTGTAGGACTCCTGTTGTGTCTGGCCAAAAATGGATAAATGATTCTATCCATGATAGGGATAAGAATGAGGATGATGATGGTATTGAACACATTCAGCACAGCTATAGGCATTGTCACTCTGCCTATTTTGGCGTCCATTCGTTCACCTTGCAGGAAAAATGTCGACTGCATCTACAAAAAAATGTTCACAATTTCAGATAAGTATTTCATATTAGTATTTTTTTTTTAAATTGTCAAATGTACAAACCTAAAATTTTACATGTAGTTTATACGCCATGAAATAAATGGTGATAATGAATAGTATTCAACCTTAAAAGTCAATTCAAACAACACAAATCAGGAGCCAAATAAACACGGGCCTCTAAAACATCACAGGTGGGATCAGGTGTCATGGAGGAGTAAGCATCCCCTGTCGACTGACCAGTCACATTCACCGTGTGTCCATTGTCATAAAATCATAGCTTCATAAAATTAAACTGAATATTCTTAATAAACTAACCTGAGAATAAATAGCCCAGTACAAGATAATTAATAGAAACACGGGGATAATTCGAAGAACAGCAACCACCCCATCCACAAATTCATCTTTGTACTTTCCTCCACTGGTGTTTCGGGCTTTGTCAAAGTTTCTGCAGCCTGCCGCACAACAAACACCCAAAGAATCGACGATTATACTACCTACAAAACAAGAAGGTTATATAAATATATTATTGCTAATCTTCCTACAGATAAAGCACTACTTATGTAATAATCTGCCTTCAGAAAACGAAGCCTACCTAACATAACCTGATTATGGATAATAAAGAATATCTATGTTAAAATCTGCCTACAGAACAAAAATGTTACCAAAGTTAAAATCTGTCTACAGAACAAAAAGGTTACCTATGTTAAAATCTGTCTACAGAACAAAAAGGTTACCTATGTTAAAATCTGTCTACAGAACAAAATGGTTTCGAATCCAATGGGATCTACTTACAGACCACAATGGTTACTTTTGCAACTGCAATTTGCTTACACTTAACAATACTTGTATGTTACATGCAGAACTATACGGACCACTTTCATAGTCGAAATTTGGTCTGTGTTTGAACTAATGAGTACATGTATTTGGAATTTCCTTTCAAGAACTGTTTATTTTCCATCTTTCTACAGAAAGTATGTTTTTTTTTCATTTCAGATACTACTGTTTTTAGTTCCTTCGATCTGTAGATAATGGTACAAATGTTAAAAATTGCATTCAATTAAATGTCGTTTAGAATTGAACTGATTTTCCATTCTACATACCTCCGGGTGGTCGTTGTTTGTATTTGGATTTCACTGCAACAAAAATGACGAGCGCTAGTATCATTGAAATAAATGGGATGAGATAGCCCAAGCTGAAACTGATGTTTTGTTGTACATAAGCCACACCCAGGAACGCCACGAAAGACCCAGCGTTTATAAACCAGTAAAACCTAACAAAACAAAATCATTTTAACAGATATGCTGAAAAAGAAAGTGTTGACAGTTCTAAAGAGGGTTTAACAAGCAATTAAAATCGTAATACCAGTTGAAAAATGACTGGACTGCTTCTGGTCCCAGATCTTCTACTTGTTGAGCACCAAATGGACCAACATTTGCTTTTATGCCTCCTGTGCCTATGGCAACAAATACTAGTCCCATAAAATAATAAACTCTCCGCATTTCCTAAAGCAAAACAAAAAGAACTTTACGAAAATCTTGTCAAAATTAAATTACTATGTGCAACGATCGTATAAGAGCAATGCCATCTATTTTCAAGAAAGATAAATTTTATTTTTCTACAGTTTTTTGTAATTTCAATTAGAAAGAACATTTAATTTATCTTTTTTGGCAATTTCCAGTTTATGAAATTTAAAATATCAAATATTAATATTTGCAGAAGGTACCGTAGATAAGTCGTAACTAGAGCCGTCACCGTCACTTCCAAACCAATTTTCATAATTCATTGCTGAGGCCGGAAGGAGGAACAACCCTGAAATACAGTGCCGTTTATTGCAAATTTCAGAAAACCAAATACCAAATATTCAGATAACTGACTGACAAAAAAGTATTGCATTTTTTAAATCGAATGTTTTTTTTTAATCGAATAACAAGGGATTTCGGTTCAAAAAGAGGTACCTAAGACGTATATAAGTCCAGATCCTAAGATTGTATTGTATTTTCCCGCCAAAGTGTCAGCGATGTAACCACCAATCACGGGGATGATAAACACAGTCCCTGCAAGCAAAGTATATACATGTATGCTTTTCAAATGTTTAAGTACTCGTTCTTTAGCTTCCGTTCTTCATTGCATAAATTATTTCACACACAACGCGTGAAAATATGTAATACTCTGTTAAATTAATTGTGATTTTATTTAAATTGTAAGAATGAAACATATGGAGATAACGAACTGTATTCAAGATCAAAAGTCCGTTAAACAATACAAAAAAGGAGCAGAGCAAACACGGGCCTCCAAACACATCAGAGGTGGCATATAAATATCTACAAAACAGCAAAAGCGCTCACAGTTTCCAAGAATGTCATCTTTCCTAGTTTTCATGCAGGCTTTTCCTTGTGAGCAATGCGAAAAGCGTATTACTTTTTCATAAAAAAGTTTTACTTTCAGTCTTTGCAGATTTTGTTATCGAAGAAGAAAGTAACTGACATAACTCGCTTCTTTCATCTTTAAAACCCGTAAAGTTAAATGACCGAAGCGGCGATCCTAAATGCCCAGTAAAGCCCGTGTCACACTGTCACGATTTATAGCTACAATTCATTACGAATTAAAAAATCGCAGCAAATCGGGATTTCTCGCAGAAGTACTCGTAGGATATCTTCCTAACTTGGCGATTGTTTTGAGCATGTTCAAAACAATCGTGGACACAGCACGATTTGTAATTATTCGTAGACAATTTTAGCATCTGCACTGCACTTACTCATATTCGTAGTAAATCTTCAAAGTTCGTGCGACATTCGCGGAACTTCGTGGTACTCTCGACACTACGAGAGTCCTACGAGTTACCTCGAGTGTCCTTCGAGTTTGTGCGAGTGTCTCTCGAGTTACTGCGAGTGTTCTTCGAATTGATAAGAACATAGTACGACACACACATTGATGTGTGTACGGAAACTGTGCGATTGAACTACGAGTTAATACGATGTAGGCAGACGGTTTCTGATGTTAACACTGTTGAAATCAAAATACTGCCTAAAATAAAAGGAAAGAAGCTAAGAAAAGTAAAATAAATTGAAAATACAATTGTGTAACAGAAACTATAAACACCGTGTACAATAAAAACTTGAAGAAATTGAACATAATCAAAAGTTCCACAGTGTAGTTTTTACCATGATCAAATAACATAACTATGATGTTAAATGATTTCAGACAAATCTCCCATTACTCTATATATGCATTCCAGTACATGTATATTCGTAAGAAATCGCCAGTAGTCGTGGAAATATCGTGTATGTAACGTGGTATATCGTACATGTAGTCCTTCGTACGAGTATCGTATGTAACCGCGTTTAATCCTTCGTAATCGTAGAAATATCGTAACCAGTTCGTAACGCAGTCGCCTCAGTTCGTACTTAAATCGTACAAACCTCGTGTCGCACAGACATCGCAGACACACAATTCTAGCAGCAAAATATTCCACACGCTGTACAAAAATCGCAAGACAAACCTGGCGATGAAAAGCGATTTTCAACTTTTATTAATTCGTGGGTAATCGTAGCATAAATCGTGACAGTGTGACACGGCCTTGAGGCAAATATTCTACATTAACCAGTATGTCGAAGATCACACTTTATAAGGGAGACAATACCACGAGTTGTGGTAATCTTAATACTCATATACGCGAAAATGATATTCGGGAGCACATCGTCTCGCATAAATACGCGGAAATAAATTTCTCGCGATTAAAAGTTGATTTACAGCAGTATATAAGAGGACCTTTCAGAATAACTGACCAGTAAATCGAAGACTCACTGAGGCAGCCGTGGTAGTCTCAAGTTCTAAAACCGAGGTGCAAAATAAGACCATATTTGCAGTAACACTGTAATATGTTAGTCTTTCACAAAGTTCCGTGAACAAAATAGCCATAGCCAATAGCAGGTGTTTCCCCCTCCAGATGGAGGGCGGGGAAGTTTTGTCACCCCCTTCCCAGCCATCCGCTGATAACAGAATTGTTTTTTCTTCATCCCGAGCTGCCATTTCACTGGAGTATAGGTCACATGAGATGTATTTTTCATTAATGTACTCGAGTTGATAAGTGTATGTACCGGGGATACCCCCTTGTTTAGATTATTTCAACGCCATTATCCATAATAAACCCACGTTATCTTTTGTTTGATTAAAGTTTATATCACCGATATTAATAGTATGATTGTATTTAGAAATATGACAATTTTTTAGGATAAAACGGAGGAAAGTGGACATCATGTTCTAAGAAAAGAGAGAGTCTACAATTATGTTTGTAATAATGTTGTCTTTTGTATCCGATCAAAACTTTTTTAATGTGTTGTGCGAGGTTTACTTAGTAGGATTGTGATAACATTATTCACTTCTATTACTAGGAGTACAGAGGAATCTTGTATCGAATCTAAGGTCAGTGGTTCATTTCTGCAAAACTGCATTTTAAAAATATAGAGGCAAACAATAAAAACGGTAGGAAGAACATTTTTCTTTTGAAGTGCCATTTTCTATTACCGTTTACAAACTTTTATTTAATGTTTTTAATTATTTTTTTTTGGGGGGGGGGGTGTATCCGACCCAGACAAATGAACAACCGAAGACCTGTTTTGCTATATAACTAATTTCGCAAAAATCCCAAAATGCAAGTAAAAGTTCGATCGTTTACTGTTGCTTGAAATTGAAGATAACATACAGTTATTCTTAATATAAAAAAATATGAGCATGTATGGGATCAGGTGACAAAAAAGTGTAAGAACCTGCTGTCGACTGGTCACACCCACATATGCTCGTTGCTTTGATTGCGTAAAAAGTGACAAAAACAAAGTGTGGAAATAAAGGCCGTGTATAGATTCCGTCAACATTCGTTTTAACAAAGATTTTTTTTAACAAACAAAGTCATTGTATTGACCAAAAAATTCCAAAATGTTAACTTAAAACAATATTGTTGTAGATGTCATCAACTTATTTGTCCATATCTTGCAAGTTTTTGAAAAGTTTTCATACGTAGAACATGCTTTTACTTCCCTTGCAGTAGTGCTCACAGTGCGTTTAAACTGGACTAGTGATCACAGCAAGTATCACCTCCGATTCATTATAAACGCGTTTCCTAATTTCATTTGAATCTTTATATTAAGAGAAAAATTCCAAAGGGTAACAAAGATATTTGCTAATTAGCTAGACAATGGGATGCAAATATATATATTTCCTGATTTTACATTGCTTATTTTGATTTTTTTTAGTTCCGGTACAAATTTATTTAAAACAACAAAGAAAGCACTGTTGACTTCTCTTTCCAAGCTTTTCCTTTTATAGATTTAGCCTTACCCGAGAACACCAAGCTGACGGTGGCGGCTTGTGTACTTTCCAGTTCCAAAACATCGGTACAGAAAAGGACAACATTGGCAGTCACGCTGTAGTATGTCAAACGTTCACACAACTCACACATCAGTATACAGCCCACCACTAACAGTTGTTGACCAGACATAGGCCGCTTTAGCCCCAGCGTTTTCTTCTCCTCCATTTTGAGCCCGATGTTTACACCCTTCTTCAGTAAAGGCTCTGATTCGTCTGTGTCTAAACTTGCCATATCAAGGGACCCTGTACCTAGTCGATGGAGGTATTTTGCCTGATAAGAAAACATTATTTATTTGAATTTTCTCTGAGACTTGCATATAGGTAAAGCTTGCATGGTGTTAAGGTAAAATTAAAATGTCTTTGTAGATAAGGTTCTATTGCTGCCTTTAAGGTTGCGGGTGTGACTTTCTTTGCAAAGAATAAAATTTCAGTGTATTAATTAAGATTAGCATTAGTTTTTTCCTCTGTTTCGACTATTTCTACCAAGTTTTGGTGAATTTTGATAATCATTTAGAAATAACTTTCCTATTTGACAATTGGCGGGGTTGTCAAAAAGTGCAAAATTTTATTTTTTGCCTTTGATATTGTGTATATGAATCCTTATCTAATCAGTATATATGTGTACTCGTATTCATGTATAAGTTTGATTTTCACGGGATGTAACACGATTTAATTTTTTTCCTGTCCTTCTTGTGTAGTGATTTGATGTTACCTTTCAGTTATGATTATGATACAAAGTGATGGTAGTTCACACTTTGTCAAGTGAATGTGAAAACGAAACTGTACAGACCGTCAAATGAGAGATTTTGAAATCATTGAAAGCTCTGCAAAAATAATACATGTATACTATTTACTCTTCATTTTGAGGTTTGAATTTGCAAAGTTGGTTAAGTTTTATCCCTCAATAATTTTTGTTATTTGACGAAGCAATTAAGAAAGAGATTAAAACAGTTTACTTTTCATTTTTTCGATAAATGCTAATTATGCCCCCCGTAATCGAAGATTCGGTGGTATTTAGTTTTTGTCCTATCCGTCCGTGAGTGATTGATTGATTGTATATTGTTAAACGTCCCTCTCAAGCATTTTTCATTCATATGGAGACGCCATCACTTGCCAGTGGAATGCTGCAGATTCTATCCTATACTCGGCACTCAGGGAAATTAAACAGAGAGGGATCTTTTTCGTGCCAGCACCTACTGCGACACGGGACTCTACGTCCTAGCTGCATATCTGTAGCGTTATGGTTTTATATATTTGTCTTTGACCATAACGCTACAGATCCCGTAATTCAACAAAGGTGCAATTTACGGCGCAATTTTTTTGCGCACTTTTGGGGATAATTTCTCCACTTTCCAGCATCGGTCAATTAACAACCTTTCACTCACTAATTCTAGGCATATTATTTATCTAATCTGTATATTTAATCCATCTACCTACCCATAATAATCGTCTCTACAAGTGATAAACTGGCTTGATTAAAATTATATGTTAGATTGCTGAAAATTCACTTCAAGCGAGTTTATTAAATTGCCATCGTCGGAAACCCACAGGTGATCTCGTCTTTACTTATCACCCGTGGGCCAACTCGCCGAAAAATCGTCGTATGTAATTAAATATGCATGGATCATTTGATTGGCCGCATTACAGAGTCGCGATGCGCAACAACGAATCACAGTTGACGTTACGTATGCAAGTTCGGCATTGCCAAAAACATGAAAAACTCATTCCGTAGTTAACACAGCTGATAAATCCACTCACCGATGCATTTTGCAGTTAGAAAGAGGTACTCCTTCATAATATCTGACGGATATTAATGTCAGTGAACTGTACGAATTGATTTTCAATGTTTTAAATCAAACTTCGCACGTTTTAACGAGCGTCAAAATATTTACCATAAATAGCAAAGTAATAAACGTATTTTTCAAAATTGAAGAGTTCCAACTTTCTGATTGGTTGACTAAAAACAACAAATTAGCATATTTTACGGCGATATTTCGGCGAGTTGACCCACGGGTGATAAGTAAAGACGAGATCACCCGTGATAAGTAAAGACGAGATCACCCGTGTGTTTCCGACGATGTTAAATTGCCTTTAGAGACATCATTCAATGGTTGGGAGGTGGATAAAATATAATTATTGGCTACAGAATGTGTATAGAATTATAAGGAGTGAAAGGTAGTTGATTGACCAATGCTAGAAATTGAAGAAATTATCCCCAAAATTGCGCAAAAAATATTGCGCCGTAAACTGCACCTTTTTTGCATTACGGGATCTGTAGCGTTATGGTTAAAGACAAATATATAAAACCATAACGCTACAGATCTGCAGCTATCTACGTCCCACAATGGGATTCGAACCCATGAAGTAAGAATCAACTCCTTACTTAGCAACTCTTGAGCAGATGCTCTAACTACTTCGCCACCCGTCCGTCAGTTTGTCTGTTAAAAAATTAACCTTCCCCATAACATTTTACTGAGTGGAGCTATGTCTTTCATATTTCACAGGTGTATTCTTTTGACAAGACCTGTCTATGGACACCTTCAAATCTAACTTTTTGACCTTTACCTTCGAGTTGACCTACTTTTACAAAAAATACCAAATTTTAACCTTAGCCATTGCTTTTGAACAGCTGGTGCCATGACTTTTATAATTCACATACATGTGGATTTATTTTGACAAGACCTTTTAATTCGTAGTAATATTTCTACCCATTGGCCTTGATTAGAGTTTGACACACTTTGTAAACGAAATTTAATCTTGGCTATAGCTTTTGAATAGTTAGTACTAGGAGTTTCATATAACACAGGTGTAATCCTTGTAAAAATTCCTTCCTCTTGGTACAAGCCTTCCTCTTGAAACAAACAATTTTGACCTTGACCTTGGATTTTATCTTGCATTTAAGAAAGCTTAACCCCTAGTCAAAAGCGCCATACGGGGGTATCAATGTTCACAAACACATTTTGTTTTTCAAAATGTTAATGTTATTGCTCAAAATGTCATACGTTGTTGATCTGCTCTTGCGGGTGTTTGTATATTTCTCCTGAGATGTGGCCCTGCTAATCTTCATGAAAAGATTTGTTTTTTATCTCATCACATTCTCTTTTTAGTCACCCGCGTTGCGTAATGGTTAGAGCGTCTGATCTAGGGTCGCTGAGTAAAGAGTTGATCCTTACGTATCGGATTCGAACCCCACTGTGAGACTAGAGACCAGTCCTTAAGATAAGACTGTATAATTTAACATTTATTGTTAACATTGTAATATGTATTTATAAATGGGTCATATGGAAAACAAGAAATAAAATTAAATTTGAGAATTTGAAAATAAGTGACTTCAGTATTAAAAATGCATTCAAAAATGAAATGAAATCGATTTTTTTACTATTACAATCACATGATTTGACAAATTTCAAAGAGAAAATAAATCATTTGTTTCAAAATTCTTTGTGATTCTAATACTAGTTACAGTGTTATTGGCAGTATCTGCTGCCGTGATAAACTATATACATGTACATGTATTCATGTATTCACATTTTTTAATCCACTATAAGGCACATTAGTTTTTTGCTATGTTATTTTTCATGTAACTGGAAACTTTATGTTTAAAATATGTTCAAGATGAATAAGTCAAAAGATCATCAAATGAAAATGTAATGCCAGATTCAAACTATGTATGTGAGGAAAATAATATTCATATCTTTGTAAAATTCATTCATTCTGATGTTTTTTATAATCTAAATTTATTAATTTGCTTTGAGATATTTATGTATATGTATGAAAATAGATTTTTAGAATAATTATATATTTTGTATAATGGTGTTAAGACTTTATATTTTATCATATATAAAAATGGTGCTTTCAATTTGCACAGAGATATTTATGTAAATGTATGAAAGTGAAGCGTCAATAATTATATATTATTATAATGTAAAAAATCCTGTGTTTAAATATGTTCAAGATATATTATATAAATGAAAATGTAATGCCATTCAAACTATGTATGTGAGGAAAATAATATTCATACCTTTGTAAAATTCATTCATTCTGATGTTTTTTATAATCTGATTTTATTATCACAAAACTGTCACATATTGTACATTTTATAAGCTGAATAAATGATTTGAGGGTGACCTGACCCTAAATACTAGTTACAGTGAGATTGATATAGACTTCTTTCTTTTTTTTTCCACACAATCTCCACTGTAACAAGGGTCATGCTCTATTGGTGTTAAACGTATAATTTGTTATATAGAAAAATGTTGCTAATTTGCTTTAAGATATTTATGTATATGTATGAAAATGAAGCTTCAATAATTATATATTAGTATAATGGTGTTAAACGTATACTTTGTTATCATATATAAAAATGGCAAGTGGTGGCATTTATTTAAATGTATGAAAAAAAAGCGTCAATAATTATATAACAACAGTTAAACAAAACATTTTCTATTATAAAAATAGATTTCTAGTGTGACATTATCCAAACCTTGGCTTCGAATTCAGAATTAATATAAATTTGAACCCTGTAAAAGGTAACATTTTATTTATGAACTTCATATTCTTACTTATTGATATCTAGTCTAATGGTCAATTAACCTTCTACGAAGTTTCATTTTAAACATGGTATTTTCTTAATTCATCTTATTTTTTGTTATTTTTGGATACTATACAAACACTTGTATATATACAATGTATCATTAATAGCTGAGTAATGTAAAATATTTCCTAGTTAAATATGATTATGAATGAATAACATGCATGTTCCTAACATAAGATATTACTCGTGAAGCTAATTAATTAATTGTTTCAAGTAATTAGAATGCTAGAAATCAAATGATATACATGTACATTAAGTCATTTTCAAAAAATTGACATTTTTGAACGGCATATTTTAGCAAAATGAAAGTGGTTTAACACAAGGCATATTGTTTTTACGACTTTATTTGAATAATACAGTATTCAACTACAAAAATCCACCTTATTGTAGTAAAGAAAAAATGCATTTCAGATTTCTTTTAAATAATATTGCCATTCCTGTTATTTTAATTAAAAAAAGCTGTAAAATTCTGTATTTCAAATTTTCTTCAAATAATCTTTCGTATCTTGTTTAAAAAGATATAAAAAAAAAGTATATAGTACATCGCACTTTAACCACCTTAGAAAATTATTGAAATAAAACATGACCTGCTTTCCATAGAATTTAAATTAATCAGTACAGGTTTAAAAGGGTTATATAAATGTTACATTTAATGTAACATACTTTGTATATTCAAATGTCACAAATAATTGAAATATATCAGTTAATCATAAATACTTAAAAAGACCCTAAATTCTACCTGAAATATTACCTGTTGTCCTAAGAATAAAACAGCAATGTTCTAGATAGTGGTGTTTTTATCTGCAGCCCTCTCCTGGCAGCTGGTGAATAAGAAATGTCATCTCAATCAGTCTCCATCATGTGTTCACTATTTCCTTGATTTATCATAATTTTCAATTGTTAAATCTGTAATAATCTATCAATCAAAGTATAAGAATGTGTTTGTATCCCTCGAGACATATTAAGTCATATGATCTTTCACCTAAAAATATCCACGGGTCATCGCGGAACATTTAAACCGAGGTCGTTTTTCGGAATATCTGCATGTGTGGATAACATATTATTTCCTTAAAACTCATGAACAATAGGATAGCTATGCGTTTATCTGTGCTATTTCCGCAAATATAAATTACTCTGAAACCTTACTGGATACTACAAACTAATAACACGTGAAATTCATATAATATATAATTTTGCAAGTGAATAATAGCTTTAAATGCAAGGGCGTAGCAACAGGGGGGGGGGGGGGGCTGGCCCCCCACTTTTTTCCCAACATTACCTTAACTATAGGAAATGTTCATTGGAAGTATGGTTGGCCCCCCACTTTTTTCCCCAACATTACCTTAACTATAGGAAATGTTCACTGGAAGTATGGTTGACCCCCCACTTTTTACCATAGTATAGTGATATGAAGGAATTGTAGGAAAATGTACGAAAAAAATTGGAATTGAAAGTAAGTCGGCTTTGAAAAAGTTGTCAACTTTTCCAGGTGAGTAAAAAAAAATTCTCTGGCTAGCCCCCCACTTTCAAAAACGATGCTACGCCCCTGAAATGTACATGAAATATACAAAAAACGGAACAAATTTCGATATTTTTACCGCATTGAATATACAGGTATATATACATACGAAAATAGAACAGCAAAATGTACAACAAAATACTAGCAACAAGATTTTCAATATTTAAGTGTATGTATTTGATAGCTATAATCTCATCAATGTACTAAATCTCCTAGACATAAGAATTTCTAATAATACATAAGTTTCATTTACCTACACAAAGACAATCATTTAATAGTAGGCGATTCACATCTTTCAAGTTCATTTTCTAAGGATGAAACTCTTCAAAATTATGTTAAGTTTGTATTGAGTTTGACCTCCCAGTCAATAAAACTGACTTCGTTCTGTATTGAATAACTAAATTCCATTAGTGAATATCTAAATTTCATCAAACTCTCTAACTACAAAGACACATGCAGGTTCCAGCAGACCTAGCTTCCAAGCCCCTACATTTGCTTCGCACAAAAATATTAAATACCGA
This sequence comes from Saccostrea cuccullata, assembly GCF_032062105.1. NCBI lineage: Eukaryota > Metazoa > Mollusca > Bivalvia > Ostreida > Ostreidae > Saccostrea > Saccostrea cuccullata. The sequence goes on along the minus strand of NW_026935125.1, from coordinate 459,324 downwards.
AAAGGAGAAACTTCAGACAGCTGTGCTTCACTATATTAAAAAGTAAGTTATGTAAATCAAATGATTTTTTAAACTGTATACATTTACATGATTTAGAAACTTTAGAATTACAGAATTTTTACAAGTTAAGCAATATCAAAAAGCCTGAAACAATCAGTTCCGTAGATAAATGATAGATCTGGCTTTTTTATATCATAGACAACTGTTTCTTCCAGAAAGGTAAACTCAGAAACTTTTCTATCTTGCCATTAGTTTTTACAAAATTAAGAAAAATTAATTTAATCTGATTCAAAATACATGTAATCTGAGGTTGATATTTAAAAGAACTTTTTGTGCGGTGGGTTTTGATAGACACTAATTTGTGTTCCTTTATCAAACGACCTGTTTCATATTCTTCTATGAAGCAAAACTTGTTCAAAATGAGAAGGAGGGAAAAATGTGGTCATCAACTCCACATTAAGATATGTCCACGAAGATTTAAACAATGACCTTGTCAGCAAATACAATTATATATCATTAAGTCAAATGCTGACTGACCTTTTCATACTAATTATTAGGCCATTATATGTAACTGTACACACCAAATTGTTGACAATTTTTTCTGTTTTTTTTTTTCAATCATGACAAGGAGCACATGGCAGATGTGACCGGTCAGCACGGGATGCTTACTCCAACATATGGCACATGATCCCACCTCTGATATTTTGGAGGTCTGTGTTTGCTCTGCTCCTATTTTGTATTATCTAATGGACATTTGAGCTTGAATACTGTTAGTTATCTCCATATACCGGTATTACATTCAAAATGGGAAGAAAAATCATACTTTTGTCATCAACTCCACATTCAGATATTGTGACGAAGATTTATGTACATCAACATAAGTCTCGGAATATCCCAGTTAAATTGAAACGAAAGAGTCCGCTACATCTGTATTATACGAGGGGTGATCAAAAAGTTCGCAAACTAATTCTCTATCTACCTAACTACAGTTCTGACAAGAATGAAATAGTTGTCACAAATATAGCCCTAAACATGTGCTTTATGCAGTTTGAGTCATGTTGAAATCAATGTGCGTCATAATTATGACGTCATGATGTTAAAATGACGTCAATATAGAGGCGACTGTGACGAAAATGAGTCAATGGTACTTGAACAAAGAACTATAATAAAATTTTATGTAAAACTAGGTAAATCCTTTACGGAAATATACGATGATTTACATAAAGTTTATGGGGAATGTGGGCTTTCAAAAGGTACAATAAGTAAGTGGATGAAACGTTTTGTTGAGGGAAGGGAGACGGTGAAAGATGATGATAGATCTGGGTGCCCGCTGAACGTAAGTACCGAGATAAACGTGTCTGAGGTTGAACAATATGTAATGAAAGATCGAAGAGTTACGATTAGGGAAATAGATAATGATTTTGGCATGTCTTATGGAACATTCTCGCCTCCTTCTGCCAGAGCAAATGAGGGTGAGAGTGAATGCGTGCCGGTCCTACGTTAGTAGATATGAAAGAACAAAATTATTTCATGAATAGAATTATCCCATGTGATGAAACTTGGGTAAATTTCTATGAGCCAGAAAGCAAACAACAAAAGTTCAATTTGGAAGCATCCTTCCTCGCCAACACCAATAAAAACACGCGTAACCAAGTCAGCAGGGAAGGTTATGCTCATAGTTTTCTGTGACATCAACGGTATAATTCTAAATCACATGGTACCACCCAAAACGTCAGTTACTTGGGACTACTATGCACGGGTTATCAAATCAGATTTGATGAGAGCAGTAAAGAGAAAGCGCCCAGATCTGATAAGATCTAGATCTGGATTCATTCAGCACCATGATAACGCACCTAGCCATAAAAGTCGGGTTGTGATGGACACCATGGAAACATTGGGTATAGAAAACCTAATTCATCCCCCCACAGCCCAGATTTGGCAATTTGTGACTTCTGGCTATTTCCAGTTTTGAAAGATAACCTACGGGGAGAAAAATATGAATCCCAGGAAGATCTTGGTACTGCTGTGAACACGGTGCTAAGGGTCATGTCACGTGATGGCTTGGATCACGTGTTTTGCGCATGGGCAGACCGATGGGAAAAGTGCATAAAATCTAGAGGGGCCTACTTTGAAAAAGAATAAACTCAAAATCTAACTTTGAAAAATATTTTAAAAGTTATTCAATTAGTTTGCGAACTTTTTGATCACCCCTCGTATTTGGATAATATGCCAATAGCCAACTTTCAACTAAACTGTATGACACAAAAGATCTCCTCAACTTTTCATCTATTCAGTAAAAGGTACAATGACCTAACAATTAAATTTGAATGTATGAAAGACCTTTATCAACATTCGATTTAACGACGTACTCGTATTTGTAAGCGTAGTCATTTTATCGAATTTGCGTAATGTTTACCCCATGTGAGATTACCATTATGACAGTAGTCTGCATCTTTTGTAGTTGCTCCTACAAAAAACATGTTCTTGTGTATCGAATCAGCTGAGAGACGTACGCCACATGTGCAAGGGAGAATGATATACTAGTATTGTAATATACAAACTAGAGGTACTGTGAGCAATGAGCTCACTAAATAATACCCCGCCTCCCATATGAATATAATGGCAGTGTCCATGTTTTGCTCTGGAAAATCCAAAATATGTGTCAGATCAAAAAGGAAAATAGGAGGTGCACAATGGCAATATGTAATAAAGATTCTGTGAAAGTTTCATTAAATTTCCTTCATTGGTATGAAGTTGTGAATAAGAGATGGGTACCCCAATACGTAACAGACGTACGTCTGTCCGTCCGTCTGTAACGCTTTGGGGTACCCATCTCTTATCCGCAACTCCTCTCATACCACTGAATGAAATTTGATGAAACTTTCACAGAATCTTTATTACATATTGCCATTGTGCCCACGGAGATGGGATCAGGTGCCATGGAGGAGTGAGCATCCCTTGCCGACCGGTCACACCCGCCGTGTGCTCGTTGTCATGATCAGGAAATTACATATTGCCATTGTGCACCTCCTATTTTACTTTTTGATCCGACACATATTTTGGGTTTCCCGACCACAGCAAAACATGGACTTTGTCATCAGTTATAACCATATGGGAGGCGGGGGTTATCCTTTAGTAAGCTCATTGCTCACAGTATCTCTAGTTTAAATTGTTTATTGTTCTCTACATAAAACTAGAGGTACTGTGAGCAATGAGCTCACTAAATGATACCCCCGCTTCCCATAATGTCTATGTGTTGCTATATATTGTTTTATGGTAATGTGTAAACAGGAATAACTCGTCCTATCAAATGTTATCCAGAAGCTTCTATATGTGACGTCATAGGTAAAATGGCAATGTCCATGTTTTACTATGGGAAACCTTAAATACATGTCAAATAAAAAAGTAAAATAGGAGGTGCACAATGACAATATGTAATAAAGATTCTGTGAAAGTTTCATTAAATTTCACTCAGTAGTATAAGAGGAGTTGCAGATAAGAGATAAAGCGTAACAGACGGACGGAAATCCCGATTACTATATACCCTCCCACTTTTCAAGTGTGGGTATAAAAAGTTTTTGATAAATCTACAAATTCAACCACCAATGAAGAGATGCAGAACGGCTTCCAGTTAATAACTAACCAAAGTCCTTTCATTTATTTCTCAATATTTGAAATTTGAAAAAAAAAAATCCAGTGTCACAGTGATAACAGTTTTCGGTCAAGAATTTTTGGGGTTTTTTTGTGGAATCGCTCATTAAAGTATATTTATGATAAATTCAAGCATACACTGTGCATGTAAATAAATAACTCTTCATGATATTAAACGAGTAGATTAGGGGTCCGTGTTTTTGTGGGTTCGGGTTGTTATACCCCCAGCTTGAAAAGTGGGAGGGTATATAGAAATCGGGATTTCCGTCCGTCCGTCTTTTACGCTTTATCTCTTATCCGCAACTCCTCTTATACTACTGAGTAGTAGTATTTTTTTCAGTCCCATTGAGTTCGAGATGACAAATTTAAGTTTGACTGTATTTTGTCCAAGTTCAAACTGAGGAATTACTTGAGATGTAGGTATGATCATGATGATATGACCATGGTATATCTTCTTCTTTGAAGCTTTGAATTATTCTGAGTTAATTTAAGAAACTTGCGTCCATGAAATAGACAAACCAATAAAATGAACTACGGTAGCTGCAGTGTTACAACGCACTTTGAAAAATTACGCACTTTGAAAATTTTTTTCAAAGTGCGTTAAATTTGGGACCAAGCTATAACGCACTTTGAAAAAAAATATTTTTTTTCATAGTGCGTTGATATCGACCATATTGACGCACTTTGAAAAAAAAATGTAGATTGATCAATATTCTTACAAATAATTGGAATGATAGATGACAGATCCTGGATGGATGATTTTTTTATGATGAAGTCACTTCAGGACCTGAGAAGTTGACGTTTTAAATATTTGAGGTTTTGATAAAATAAAAGGGAAAGGGGTCTTGAAAAAAATAGTGACGATTGTTTAAGATCACTAATTCGTTTCTTTCTTTTCTTTAAATTCTAGTCTTTGATAAGTATAAGCTGTAAAGGGGACACCAACAGTGGACAGCTTAAAGCAACTTAGCATTTATCATAATAGAAAGGGGGCAATTTGATTGTTCAAAAAAATGAAAATTCTTTCTCTCTCATATGTTTTACTACTGTACTTCAATATTTCTAGTTTTCACTTGTATTAATTAACTCATTTAATATTGAAAGTTTTCAACCTTATACTAGTTAGTTAAATACATAATTATATAAATATTTTGAGTATAGCATAGACATCGAGACCGGGCAATAGGCCAGGGGAGGAGGGGCTTAGCCCCCCACTTATTCTGGAAAGATATATACATCGTATAAGCATTGAAAATGCAGCATACCCTTTTTGCGTCTATTGCTCCCCTCCCCCGTTTGTTACCAACACCTATGTATTCAAAAGATAAAGATTTGGATTGAGCTAGGATCTTATACCTGTCTTCTCCTTTTTTCGACGGGAGTTTATCAATTCATAAGTTTTTGAAAAATAAATAAATAAAACTTTCCATTACAAAAATATGATTTTTTTTTTTCAAAGTGCGTTAAGTGTCTCCATGGTAAAACATAATGATGAAGACTCTTAACGCACTTTGAAAAATTTTCTCAAAGTGCGTTGAGTTGGTCCCAAATTTAACGCACTTTGAAAAAAATTTTCAAAGTGCGTTGATTTTGTCCCAATTTTAACGCACTTTGATAAATTTTTTCAAAGTGCGTAATTTTTTCAAAGTGCGTTGCCACACTGCAGTAATAAGCTAAAAAAATACAGTTTTTATGTGGGCAATAAACATACAGTTTATTTCAATGGGTGGTACTGTAGCTCTCCGGTCTATCAATATATTTTTTCGGAGAGCTACAGATCTACAGCTATAAATGAACAAAATACAATTTTACACATTTTATTATATGATTATGTATGAATAACATGCATGTATCTAACATAAGATATTACTCGTGACGCTGATTAATTAATTGTTTCAAGTAATTAGAATGCTAGAAATCAACTGATATATATGTACAATAAGTCATTTTCAAAAAATTCACATTTTTGAACGGCTTATTTTAGAAAAATGAAAGTGGTTTAACACAAGGCATATGGTTTTTACGACTTTATTTGAATAATACTTATACAGTATTACACTACACAAATCTACATTGTAGAAAAGAAAAAAAAACATGTATTTCTTTTAAATAATATTGCCATTCCTGTTATTTTTATTAAAAAAGCTGTAAATTTCTGTATTTCAACATTTTCTTCAAATAATCTTTCGTATCTTGTATATAGTACATCGCATTTTAACCACCTTAGAAAATTATCGAAATAAAACATGATCTGCTTTCCATAGAATTTAAATTAATCTGTACAGGTATAAAAGGGTTACATAAATTTGATTATACCTTTTATGTAACATACTATGTATATTAAAATGTCACAAATAATTAAAATATATTAAATACTTAAGAAGACCCTAAATTCTACCTGAAATATTACCTGTTGTCCTAAGAATAATACAGCAATGTTCTAGATACTGGTGTTTTTATCTGCATCCCTCTCCTGGCAGCTGGTGAATAAGAAATGTCATCTCAATCAGTCTCCATCATGTGTTCACTATTTCCTTGATTTATCATAATTTTCAATTGTTAAATCTGTAATAATCTATCAATCAAAGTATAAGAATGTGTTTGTATCCCTCGAGACATATTAAGTCATATGATCTTTCACCTAAAAATATCCACGGGTCATCGCGGAACATTTAAACCGAGGTCGTTTTTCGGAATATCTGCATGTGTGGATAACATATTATTTCCTTAAAACTCATGAACAATAGGATAGCTATGCGTTTATCTGTGCTATTTCCGCAAATATAAATTACTCTGAAACCTTACTGGATACTACAAACTAATAACACGTGAAATTCATATAATATATAATTTTGCAAGTGAATAATAGCTTTAAATGCAAGGGCGTAGCAACAGGGGGGGGGGGGGGGGGGGGGGCTGGCCCCCCACTTTTTTCCCAACATTACCTTAACTATAGGAAATGTTCATTGGAAGTATGGTTGGCCCCCCCACTTTTTCCCCCAACATTACCTTAACTATAGGAAATGTTCACTGGAAGTATGGTTGACCCCCCACTTTTTACCATAGTATAGTGATATGAAGGAATTGTAGGAAAATGTACGAAAAAAATGGAATTGAAAGTAAGTCGGCTTTGAAAAAGTTGTCAACTTTTCCAGGTGAGTAAAAAAAAATTCTCTGGCTGGCCCCCCACTTTCAAAAACGATGCTACGCCCCTGAAATGTACATGAAATATACAAAAAACGGAACAAATTTCGATATTTTTACCGCATTGAATATACAGGTATATATACATACGAAAATAGAACAGCAAAATGTACAACAAAATACTAGCAACAAGATTTTCAATATTTAAGTGTATGTATTTGATAGCTATAATCTCATCAATGTACTAAATCTCCTAGACATAAGAATTTCTAATAATACATAAGTTTCATTTACCTACACAAAGACAATCATTTAATAGTAGGCGATTCACATCTTTCAAGTTCATTTTCTAAGGATGAAACTCTTCAAAATTATGTTAAGTTTGTATTGAGTTTGACCTCCCAGTCAATAAAACTGACTTCGTTCTGTATTGAATAACTAAATTCCATTAGTGAATATCTAAATTTCATCAAACTCTCTAACTACAAAGACACATGCAGGTTCCAGCAGACCTAGCTTCCAAGCCCCTACATTTGCTTCGCACAAAAATATTAAATACCGAAAAGGAGAAACTTCAGACAGCTGTGCTTCACTATATTAAAAAGTAAGTTATGTAAATCAAATGATTTTTTAAACTGTATACATTTACATGATTTAGAAACTTTAGAATTACAGAATTTTTACAAGTTAAGCAATATCAAAAAGCCTGAAACAATCAGTTCCGTAGATAAATGATAGATCTGGCTTTTTTATATCATAGACAACTGTTTCTTCCAGAAAGGTAAACTCAGAAACTTTTCTATCTTGCCATTAGTTTTTACAAAATTAAGAAAAATTAATTTAATCTGATTCAAAATACATGTAATCTGAGGTTGATATTTAAAAGAACTTTTTGTGCGGTGGGTTTTGATAGACACTAATTTGTGTTCCTTTATCAAACGACCTGTTTCATATTCTTCTATGAAGCAAAACTTGTTCAAAATGAGAAGGAGGGAAAAATGTGGTCATCAACTCCACATTAAGATATGTCCACGAAGATTTAAACAATGACCTTGTCAGCAAATACAATTATATATCATTAAGTCAAATGCTGACTGACCTTTTCATACTAATTATTAGGCCATTATATGTAACTGTACACACCAAATTGTTGACAATTTTTTCTGTTTTTTTTTTCAATCATGACAAGGAGCACATGGCAGATGTGACCGGTTGACAAGGGATACTCACTTCTCCATGGTACCTGATCCCACCTTTGATGTTATGATGTTTTGGAGGTCTGTGTTTGCTCTGCTCCTATTTTGTATTATCTAATGGACATTTGAGCTTGAATACTGTTAGTTATCTCCATATACCGGTATTACATTCAAAATGGGAAGAAAAATCATACTTTTGTCATCAACTCCACATTCAGATATTGTGACGAAGATTTATGTACATCAACATAAGTCTCGGAATATCCCAGTTAAATTGAAACGAAAGAGTCCGCTACATCTGTATTATACGAGGGGTGATCAAAAAGTTCGCAAACTAATTCTCTATCTACCTAACTACAGTTCTGACAAGAATGAAATAGTTGTCACAAATATAGCCCTAAACATGTGCTTTATGCAGTTTGAGTCATGTTGAAATCAATGTGCGTCATAATTATGACGTCATGATGTTAAAATGACGTCAATATAGAGGCGACTGTGACGAAAATGAGTCAATGGTACTTGAACAAAGAACTATAATAAAATTTTATGTAAAACTAGGTAAATCCTTTACGGAAATATACGATGATTTACATAAAGTTTATGGGGAATGTGGGCTTTCAAAAGGTACAATAAGTAAGTGGATGAAACGTTTTGTTGAGGGAAGGGAGACGGTGAAAGATGATGATAGATCTAGGTGCCCGCTGAACGTAAGTACCGAGATAAACGTGTCTGAGGTTGAACAATATGTAATGAAAGATCGAAGAGTTACGATTAGGGAAATAGATAATGATTTTGGCATGTCTTATGGAACATTCTCTTAACGCTTAACATCCTTCTGCCAGAGCAAATGAGGGTGAGAGTGAATGCGTGCCGGTCCTACGTTAGTAGATATGAAAGAACAAAATTATTTCATGAATAGAATTATCCCATGTGATGAAACTTGGGTAAATTTCTATGAGCCAGAAAGCAAACAACAAAAGTTCAATTTGGAAGCATCCTTCCTCGCCAACACCAATAAAAACACGCGTAACCAAGTCAGCAGGGAAGGTTATGCTCATAGTTTTCTGTGACATCAACGGTATAATTCTAAATCACATGGTACCACCCAAAACGTCAGTTACTTGGGACTACTATGCACGGGTTATCAAATCAGATTTGATGAGAGCAGTAAAGAGAAAGCGCCCAGATCTGATAAGATCTAGATCTGGATTCATTCAGCACCATGATAACGCACCTAGCCATAAAAGTCGGGTTGTGATGGACACCATGGAAACATTGGGTATAGAAAACCTAATTCATCCCCCCACAGCCCAGATTTGGCAATTTGTGACTTCTGGCTATTTCCAGTTTTGAAAGATAACCTACGGGGAGAAAAATATGAATCCCAGGAAGATCTTGGTACTGCTGTGAACACGGTGCTAAGGGTCATGTCACGTGATGGCTTGGATCACGTGTTTTGCGCATGGGCAGACCGATGGGAAAAGTGCATAAAATCTAGAGGGGCCTACTTTGAAAAAGAATAAACTCAAAATCTAACTTTGAAAAATATTTTAAAAGTTATTCAATTAGTTTGCGAACTTTTTGATCACCCCTCGTATTTGGATAATATGCCAATAGCCAACTTTCAACTAAACTGTATGACACAAAAGATCTCCTCAACTTTTCATCTATCAATTATTTCCTCTACATTGATCAGTAAAAGGTACAATGACCTAACAATTAAATTTGAATGTATGAAAGACCTTTATCAACATTCGATTTAACGACGTACTCGTATTTGTAAGCGTAGTCATTTTATCGAATTTGCGTAATGTTTACCCCATGTGAGATTACCATTATGACAGTAGTCTGCATCTTTTGTAGTTGCTCCTACAAAAAACATGTTCTTGTGTATCGAATCAGCTGAGAGACGTACGCCACATGTGCAAGGGAGAATGATATACTAGTATTGTAATATACAAACTAGAGGTACTGTGAGCAATGAGCTCAAAAAAACCCCGCCTCCCATATGAATATAATAGCAGTGTCCAGGTTTTGCTCTGGAAAATCCAAAATATACGTCAGATTAAAAAGGAAAATAGGAGGTGCACAATGGCAATATGTAATAAAGATTCTGTGAAAGTTTCATTAAATTTCCTACATTGGTATGAAGTTGTGAATAAGAGATGGGTACCCCAATACGTAACAGACGTACCACCTCTGTCCGTCCGTCTGTAACGCTTTGGGGTACCCATCTCTTATCCGCAACTCCTCTCATACCACTGAATGAAATTTGATGAAACTTTCACAGAATCTTTATTACATATTGCCATTGTGCCCACGGAGATGGGATCAGGTGCCATGGAGGAGTGAGCATCCCTTGCCGACCGGTCACACCCGCCGTGTGCTCGTTGTCATGATCAGGAAATTACATATTGCCATTGTGCACCTCCTATTTTACTTTTTGATCCGACACATATTTTGGGTTTCCCGACCACAGCAAAACATGGACTTTGTCATCAGTTATAACCATATGGGAGGCGGGGGTTATCCTTTAGTAAGCTCATTGCTCACAGTATCTCTAGTTTAAATTGTTTATTGTTCTCTACATAAAACTAGAGGTACTGTGAGCAATGAGCTCACTAAATGATACCCCCGCTTCCCATAATGTCTATGTGTTGCTATATATTGTTTTATGGTAATGTGTAAACAGGAATAACTCGTCCTATCAAATGTTATCCAGAAGCTTCTATATGTGACGTCATAGGTAAAATGGCAATGTCCATGTTTTACTATGGGAAACCTTAAATACATGTCAAATAAAAAAGTAAAATAGGAGGTGCACAATGACAATATGTAATAAAGATTCTGTGAAAGTTTCATTAAATTTCACTCAGTAGTATAAGAGGAGTTGCAGATACACACACAGCGTAACAGACGGACGGAAATCCCGATTACTATATACCCTCCCACTTTTCAAGTGTGGGTATAAAAAGTTTTTGATAAATCTACAAATTCAACCACCAATACCGAACCAGTGTCACAGTGATAACAGTTTTCGGTCAAGAATTTTTGGGGTTTTTTTGTGGAATCGCTCATTAAAGTATATTTATGATAAATTCAAGCATACACTGTGCATGTAAATAAATAACTCTTCATGATATTAAACGAGTAGATTAGGGGTCCGTGTTTTTGTGGGTTCGGGTTGTTATACCCCCAGCTTGAAAAGTGGGAGGGTATATAGAAATCGGGATTTCCGTCCGTCCGTCTTTTACGCTTTATCTCTTATCCGCAACTCCTCTTATACTACTGAGTAGTAGTATTTTTTTCAGTCCCATTGAGTTCGAGATGACAAAGTTTGACTGTATTTTGTCCAAGTTCAAACTGAGGAATTACTTGAGATGTTGGTATGATAATGACCATGGCATATCTTCTTATTTGAAGCTTTGAATTATTCTGAGTTAATTTAAGAAACCTGCGTCCATGAAATAGACAAACCAATAAAATGAACTACGGTAGCTGCAGTGTTACAACGCACTTTGAAAAATTACGCACTTTGAAAATTTTTTTCAAAGTGCGTTAAATTTAAATGATTTCCAAGCTATAACGCACTTTGAAAAAAATATTTTTTTTCATAGTGCGTTGATATCGACCATATTGACGCACTTTGAAAAAAAAATGTAGATTGATCAATATTCTTACAAATAATTGGAATGATAGATGACAGATCCTGGATGGATGATTTTTTTATGATGAAGTCACTTCAGGACCTGAGAAGTTGACGTTTTAAATATTTGAGGTTTTGATAAAATAAAAGGGAAAGGGGTCTTGAAAAAAATAGTGACGATTGTTTAAGATCACTAATTCGTTTCTTTCTTTTCTTTAAATTCTAATTCTTTGATAAGTATAAGCTGTAAAGGGGACACCAACAGTGGACAGCTTAAAGCAACTTAGCATTTATCATAATAGAAAGGGGGCAATTTGATTGTTCAAAAAAATGAAAATTCTTTCTCTCTCATATGTTTTACTCTCTACTTCAATATTTCTAGTTTTCACTTGTATTAATTAACTCATTTAATATTGAAAGTTTTCAACCTTATACTAGTTAGTTAAATACATAATTATATAAATATTTTGAGTATAGCATAGACATCGAGACCGGGCAATAGGCCAGGGTAGGAGGTTTATTTACCCCCCTTATTCTGGAAAGATATATACATCGTATAAGCATTGAAAATGCAGCATACCCTTTTTCTCTATTTTTCCCCTCCCCCGTTTGTTACCAACACCTATGTATTCAAAAGATAAAGATTTGGATTGAGCTAGGATCTTATACCTGTCTTCTCCTTTTTTCGAACAAAGTTTATCAATTCATAAGTTTTTGAAAAATAAATAAATAAAACTTTCCATTACTAAAATATGATTTTTTTTTCAAAGTGCGTTAAGTGTCTCCATGGTAAAATATATTGATGTAGACTCTTAACGCACTTTGAAAAATTTTTTCAAAGTGCATTGAGTTTGTCCAAAATTTAACGCACTTTGAAAAATTTTTTCAAAGTGCGTTGATTTTGTCCCAAGGTTTAACGCACTTTGATTTTTTTTCAAAGTGCGTAATTTTTTCAAAGTGCGTTGCCACACTGCAGTAATAAGCTAAAAATATACAGTTTTTATGTGGGCAATAAACATACAGTTTATTTCAATGGGTGGTATCATGTAGCTCTCCGGTCTATCAATATATCTTTTTTTTTGGAGAGCTACAGATCTACAGCTATAAATGAACAAAATACAATTTTACACATTTTATTTTAAAATGAAAAGAATTATTAAAAGTTATGAAGAAATTTAAATGTAATGTAGAAATGATAGATCGTAACAGAAGTTAGTTTTAATATTGTCCAAGTCATGTTCAGCCGGTAATTATGAGTGAATATCTTTGATCCTCAGGTTCCACACAAACAGTCTCTTATTTTAAACCAAAGAATTTCCTCAACCTTCCCTGGAATGACTTCTTTTTTGTTGGAGTGGGCACCTGAATAATAAAAAATATTGTCATACATAAAAGTTAGTTGAATTTGATATATTTTGTAATATAATAATTTAGATATAAAAAAGTCAATATATTCATTGGATACAGTGAAATGCCTTGACATGTGGCATGATAGATGTTGCTTTTTCTTGTTTGTTTTTTTTATCAATCTAAATTCATCAAATTGATAGACATTGTATAAATACCTAAACTCAAATTACACATTCTACATACCTGTCCTACACTTGAGGTACACTGGACATTCTTAATATCCGTTTCTTTGTGGCATTGTGTAGTCTCAACACTCTAAAAAGGAAGAAGGTATTTTGTTGAATGAGCACTTTTAACAAATATTAAGCTATTCCATCTTTGCTCATAAAGATTTCTGATCCCCCTCTCCTTACAAACAATAGATTTATATTTGGAAAGAACAATACATAATTATCATCTCCCATAGATGGTACATACATGTAAATGTTGTCAATATGCATATTTTCATGGAATTCTTTTGAACAGAAAAAATTCTAAATGATTTCTAAACATCAACATATCAAAATCTGACCTGTGGAGAGTTTTTAAATGTGTCCACGTTGAATATGAAAAGCTTTCGAGGGACAAATAAATCTTCTTCCTCGTCCTCTGGGTTGGTGCCTTTGTTGAATTTCTATAAAATATGGAACCCTTTATTAAGGTACTTTGGAGAAATATTAGATTTTGTTTTGTTTGTTTCAAATTTTACAAACTATGAAAATTATTTAGTGTATAAGATTTTATCTTGGTCTTTCTTTATGTTATATTATCAATTAATTTCTGCTTCTATACTTCACATTTTTGGATGCCAAAAATATAGATAAAGGAAGTTTACATGAAGACTTACCATCAGCTCTTTATGAATAGCTTTCCAAATTGTCTTCCTTCTTTCTCTTCTCTCATTTCTACTCTTCAATTCTCTTGATGCTACTACCTGAAAATGAAAATTATAATCAAAACTAATTTACGGTTTAAATGTTTTTTAAAATTGGGAATAATCCCATTTTTAGTTTTCGTAATACTGGGTATTTGGCTTATCTACCTTCAGCTCTTTCAACATTTTCACCATTGCTTCTTTTTGTTTCATGTTCTGTATTCTCTCCATATTTTTCCTTGTCAAAACTGCCTATAAGAAAAATTTCAAAAAGATTAAAAGTAGACAAAACAAGACTGGACCATCAAACTTTAGAGAACATAAGCAAAAAGTACAAATATATGAAATGAGGATAAAATAGTTTACCATCAACTCTTGGTGCATCTCTTTCTGAATGGTATTCTTTCTTTCCTCTCTCACACTTCTTTTCTTAAGTTCCTTTGAAGCCACTACCTGAAAATCCAAATTTATTAAAACTTCTTAAAAGTTTACCTTTTTCAAAAAATATGAAATCCCCCACCCACCCAACCCATTTTTTTTTATCAGTTTCTGGAAAATTGCAACCAGTGATAGTTAAATTTGGCATATTTACCTGAAGGTCTTTTAACACCTCCGACATGATCTTTTGATGATAGAATTCTATTTTTTCTTGATTCCTGTTAACCAAAACTACCTGTATAAAATTAATTAAATGAAGACAAAATTCAATTTTTATATCATCGAAATTTAATTGCATATATACAAAAAAGTGTAGATTAGATACATGTGAAAGAGCATATATTTTTATAATTAAGAATTTACCTTTAATTCTTTGTGAATTGTCTTCCAAAATTTCCTTGATTTTTCTATGGCAAGAAATGTTTTCCTGAGCTTCACGATCTTTTTAGGGGCTTCCTTCTGTAATACAATTAGAATACATGTATTTATCAATCTACAAAGAAAAAAGTTAATATCATTTGACATCTTTTAAGAAGTTTACACAGTATGTACCATTAGTTCTTCCTGCATCTTCTCTTTAAGCTTTATTTGTGGCGCCATTGCTTTCAATTCTGAATCCATTCTGAATCCATCTGAATCCATCTTTAATAAGTTCTTCTATATAAACAAACAAATATTATTTTAATAAATGAAATAAATAAATACATTCATGAATGTTATCAAATTGATCTATTTTAAAAGGAGAGAGTGTGCATGCATGGGCTTTGTCATTGTAAATTTCACTGCATGGATTTCAATAAATAATATATTTAAAAATGTATTCAAATAATCTTTCAAAATGTGCTCCTTTGTAAATTAAAATGGTAAGCACTGCATTACCTGTCGTTCTTCTTCTTCTTCAACAATCTCTACCCAACTTAAGAATTAACTAAAAACATGACTCCCACGAGGGAAGAAAACGGGATTTAATAAATATAGAATTTCTATAGTACATGCATTGCTGATAAATTTTTAAAGTTGCATAGGTAAAAATTTGATTTCGTAAAATCTTATCGCATTTAATTAGAAGAAAACAACAGCAACCAATTCGATTAATTATCAGTTTACATTTACAGATCGCCACACAAGGGAGATATTCCATGTACACTGTATGTATGTGAGCGGATCAAAGTATTTAGAGTTCGAATATTATTAATTATGAAATTTTTTCTCACTAGATCTTTAACTAAGTTAGATTTTAGTGTTACGGGGGAAAATGGCATACAAAAATAGCATTTCAATAACGGAAAAGGATTTACTCACAGATTGCACCTCTGTCGCTTTGTGTAAACAAAACTAGACTATGACGTCATAGGTCATCGTTAGAGACCTCAAACGTGACGTAACAATGTGTTTGTAAATGTATCATTTTGGTAGACACTCTAAATCAAAACTATACTTTCTTATAATTATATATACACATGTATTATGATAATACAATAATTCAAAAAAGTTCATCATTCCAAATACATGTTTTTTTTAGAATGAAAAGGTTTAACATTTAAAGAAAAAACTAATGAAAGGAAAACTGCCAGCGTGGGTCTTCTGTAAATTCAATTCGAAAATTGTTTAATTGTTTAAGTAATCAGATGTAAATAGATACGCAACGCACAAAGAATTACCAACTATTTTATCCTTACATTCACTTTAAAAATGATTTTACTTAAAATACGTTAGGCTAAATAGTCTAAAGAATTTACCTGCACATCCACCACTATGTTGTCAACAAAACAGAGATGTATTATGACGTCATAATCACAATCAAAGGCCTTTTAATGTTCGAAAACATTTCGGTGATACTGATTTCAGGAATAAGAAGCATAATTTAGGAAATATTGTAAAAGTAATATTTGTCTTAATTTTTAAACATTTGATGTTTGTCAATCCCACAGGATTTTATGTAACATTTGCAAATCGGGAGCACATAAAAATTAAATGGAAATATGAAAAGGAAGAGGAATGTATAACACATTTATTAATGTATGCATATCCCATGATTTACTCTGCTTTAGATAATTAATCGAGCGAAGTTGAAGCGAGGTGAGGCGGATGACGAGAAACATATAGTGCATTTTAGATTAGAAAAATAGTAAAAAGATGACTCGAACCCAGATTAAAAAAAAATATCCCAAGTGCCTGTGGTGAAAACAACTGTGAAAATGACGTCTCCTGTTAAATTATGTGTAATGCTCGAGATATCGCCAACATATATCCAAAATATGCATAATAAAAACATGTAGTTAATCAGGTTACTTGTCTACAAATAGCAAATTGGAATTTTTTACCGTTATACCTCTGTACACAGCCACGTAGCATCGTTTTATCGTTTTTGAAAGGGGGGCAGCCATAGAAATTTTTTTTTACTAACTTAAAAAGTTGACATATAGAAAAAAGAAGAAAAAAGAAAAGAAAAATTTGCCCAATCTCTAAAATTTTATTTCGTGGGGAGGGGGAGGGGTGTAGAGGCCATGTTTCTTCAATGCCAGCTTTTTTCAGTACCAACTTTTTCGTACTTTAGACTACATTTCCATCATATCAGTTTCCTTTAGTATAAAGTGGGGGGTCAACCAAACCTTCACTTAACATTTCAAATAGTAAAAGTACTGTTGGGAAAAGGGGGATGGGGGGCAGGCCTCCATTGGCTCCCCCTGTTGCTACGTGCACCCCCCCCCCCCCCCCCCGGATTGTTTAAAACGTGATAGAGATTGACCAATGCCATACTACATGTATATCTCAAAAATACCTAGCTGCAGAAATGTGGCTCTCCGAAAAATATATTGATAGAGCGGAGAGTCTCCGGTCTGTCAAACTATTTTTTCGGAGAGATACATATTTGCAGCTAATAAATACTTACGGTTTTTGGTTTAAAATTAAAAAGAAGAATATTCTTTTTTTGTTTTATAGATTTTAAGCTTGACAAGAAATGGTGTATAAATGTTTAGGAGATAGACTGTACAGGAACTCTAGGAAAAATGCTTAGAAAATGAAAGCTCATATTTTAGTATCCTCGAATATTTTGCTGACTTAAAGATATGTCCAAATAAATCACCCAAAATTGATATAAATTTTCAAAATTCTGATATGAAATTTCGCAGATCATATAAGTAAAGATTCTTTTATATTATGGGTGACATTTTGCCCGATTATGTCGTCTTTTCCGTGCAACAAGTCCGGGTAATTTTTGAATGGTCCTCGTATAAATAAACGAACAGTATTTAAACACGGACCTCCAGAACATCATAGGTGGGATCAGGTGCCATGGAGTAGTGTGCACCCCCTGTTGACCGGTCACTTCCGCCGTGTGCTCCTTATCATGATCGGGAAATAAAGGAAAATCCGTCTCAGTGTATGAATAATGGACTACATGTAACAATTAGTATGAAACACGTCAGTCAGCATTTGACTCAATGATAAATGTATTTGCTGACAAGGTCATTGTATAACAAAATGATGACTTCAAACGAGACTGTTGATATTCTTGTTTCATCCACTTGCTTGTCAATAATTAACCTCGTTTTAGAAATTGTTCTTACGAAGAGCATGCTCTTGCGTATCGAATCAACTGAGATATATACACTCCGTATGCAGGCGATGAAGGTACCCGGGGTATATTGCTGCATAAGAAAGGGAAGTTGACGATAGAAATGTTAAAGTCTTCACGTTTATGCTTGGTTGTTGGATTACCATTAACGTGTTTTTCAAGTAAAATATTCAAGTATGAAACATATGTGTCAGACTCTGTGGTATCTTTATCTCAAGCTCACCAGGATATATCGTATCAACGTAGGAATGGAAATGACCATTGTTAATTGACAATACGTCGTCGATATACAAAAGTAAGTCTGCTAATAACGGAGCGCAATGGTACCCATGGGAATATGACTAATTTATTCGACAATATATCAATATTTAGGATTAGGAATTTGGAAACTTAGTATTTATTAGTTATCCAGGTTCAATCAAGGGTGTTCAGGGATTAACCCTGGGTTTTATTCCATAGACCCTGAGGCCGAAGGGTGTATGGTATACAACCTGTGGTTAATCCCCGTACATCCTTGATTGGACCTGGATGACGAATCTAATAAACTCCCTGTTTGAAAAGCGGAAAGGTATATAGTAATCAGGATGTCCGTCCGTCCGTCTGTACGTCCGTCTGTCTGTTAAGCATTGGGGTACCCATCTCTTATACACAACTCCTCTTTTACCACTGAATGAAATTTAATGAGACTTTCACAGAATCTTTGTTATATTTTGCCATTGTGCACCTTCTATTTTACTTTTTGACCGGACACATATTTTGGGTTTTCCAGAGCAAAACACTGACACTGGCATTTTTTCTATGATGTTGAAGGGTACCCATCTCTTAACCGCAACTCCTCCTATACCACTAAATAAAATCTAAAAATACTTTCACAGATTTTTTATTATATAATGCCATTGTGCACCTCCTATTTTACTTTTTGATCTGACACTTATTTCGGGTCTCCATGAGCAGAATAGGGACTTTGTCATTATAATCAAATGGACGGCGTGGGGTATCATTTAATGAGCTCTTTGCTCGAACTACCTCTAGATTAACTAACAACTCTGTCCCATTTAATGACTTTTTTGTTTGTTTAGTGTCCCTTCGAGCTTTTCCCACTCACATTGAGACGCCAACAATTGCCGACAGAGAGCTGCTAAGGAATAATTAGGTGTTCAAGCAGTGAGAGATGGGTTTTTTGGTTTCTCATATTTTACTTAAGCATTGTGTGTTTTAATTTAAATTTGGGATTTTTTTTTCAGACTGAGGAAAATCCGCTGCAGTCGGCTCTTATGATTCTATTTAAATTGTTCATTGTTCTCTACATAAAAAAAGTTTATGATAAATCTACAAATTCAACCACCAATACCGAACCAGTGTCACAGTGATAACAGTTTTCGGTCAAGATTTTTTGGAGTTTTTTTTAATACCCCCCGCTTGTAAAAGTGGGAGGGCATATAGTAATCGGTATGTTCGTCCGTCCGTCCGTTTGTAACGCTTTAGGGTACCCATTTTTTTCATCAAAAAGTAATAGGAGGTGCACACTGGCATTATGTTATAAAGATTCTGTGAAAGTCTCATCAAATTTCTTTCCGTGGTATTAAGAAGAGTTGCGGATAAGAAATAGGTACCCCAAAGCGTAACAGACAAGCGTATTTTTTTTTTTTGCAATCAGCCTAAAATAAAAATTAGAGACCTTCCACTTTTTTAGACTGCTACCTGGTGCAAATTTGTTCTTTTTGAACCGAACATATTTCAGTAAATGTATTTGTTTTGTATTGTTATACCCCCGCTTGAAAAGTGGGAGAGTATAGAGTGATCGAGAAGTCCGTTCGTCTGTCTGTACGCCCGTCCGTTACGCTTTGGGGTAGCCTTAATTTATCCGTAACTCCTTTAATAACCACTAAATGAAATTCAATGCGAATTTCACAGAACCTGTTATATATAGTGCCATTGTGCACCTCTTATTTTACTTTTTGATCGGACACATAATTCGGGCTTCCCATAGCAAAACATTGACATTTCCATTCTTTTTATGATATTGAAGGGCATCCATCCTTTATCCGCAACTCCTCCTGTACCACTGAATGATATTTTCACAGATTCTTTATAATGCCATTGTGCACCTCCTACTTCACTTTTTGATCTGACACTTATTTCGTGTCTCCCAGCGCAAAGCATGGACTTTGCCATTATTATCATTTGTGTTTGCTTGTTTGTTTGTTGTTGTTTTGTTTTTGTTTGTTTGTTTGTTTGTTTTGTTTTTCTGTTAATTTAAATTTTTGGTAATGATTTATATACTTAAATTTAAGAATTATTAAAATTTAAAGCAGGTATTGCCTGATTTGATAGCCCCTGTTGGAGAGTTCCTCAGCTACATTTGCAAGGAGCTGTGAAGTAGGGAATTAAAGGACACTCAAGTCATTCTTGATGGTCCAATACTAAGTTCAATAAAGTTTAGTTCGGACCGAGGACATCTGACTGCGAGCAGGCTTAACATAGACTGTTATAAATCATATCTGTAACTTCCTCCTAGGTTTATCCACCTGCACGCCCAGGCAATAAGCATTTCATTGACAACCTTACGTAGTTTTGTTAGTACACGTTTTATCTGAGGATTAAAATAAATTGAACAGATATATATTCCTTTACCTGGGCTTATCAGTAAATTCACATGTTATCATGAATATTCATAAGGTGTGCGGGAAATGTTCAATTCACTGGCAATCCCACTTAAAGATTGCACTACTGTACAGGACGGACGACTGCAAAGGCTGAATTAGTCAAACGATAAGGACCAAAAAACGCTTATAGCCGAGGATCTGCCATTTGTTATGTAATCACAAATATGGACGACAAATACCACCGAGCCGCCAAAGATGGCTACGAGGACATCCTACGAAATGCCACAAAGAGGGACCTAAATTCATCGGATGAAGATGGGATGACGCCTACCTTGTACGCGGCAGCCTTTGGGAATCTGCACGCGCTAAGAATGATCGTAGGAAGAAGGTACGTTTAGATGACGCAGAATAACGCTCAAAACTCTATATTACCAATTTTAACTTTAAGGAAAAAGAAATTTGTCATATTCTTGAAAGTGAAAGATGAGTTGAACCTAACATCAATATCTAGTCGCGTGGTATCTGTCGTGTTATTTATATATACGTCAAGATACGAGGGGTGTTAGAAAAGTTCGCGGACAAGTTCTATTGTGAGCCCGCTATTTCCACGAAACCGGTCAAACTTTTCAGATATAATCTTGAGCTTTTTTCCAATAAATATTCAAGAATTTGGTGCTTTCCGGTATTTATTGAAAAATATACGGCATTTTTATTTTGATAAATCTTGCCTCACGGAGCATATACATTTTGGCACGTTTATATCACAAAGACTCTTTATTAAAATTAAAAATTGCACAATTGTGGTGCCAAGAGATTCATGATATTTTACTTGCCGCTAAAGTATGCAGGAAACGTCACTGGGAGAAATTTTGAACTAAATTGGAGGGTATATGACTGTTTTATAGCCGTTTATAAATGATCAACGCGTAAAAACATAGCCAAAAATTGGAACGTTATTGAGCGTCATGGAGCACTGCACTACCTAAAAATTATGTATGCAGACAGGAAAATGTCTAAAAATAGATTAAAATGTTCAAGATGCTGCCAAGAATATCCTACACATACAAAGAACAAGTTTTCAAATGGTTGTAGCTTCATAAGAATGGAAGGAGTAACATTTTGAATGATTAACTCCATCGATACTTCAATACCCCCCTATCGCATGGACGTTGTGTTGCGCTTTCATGGTTTTGCATAGTTTCCATACCTGATCGATTGATTGCATAGACTTTTTTTATTTTTTAAGATCTCAATACTATCCGAAACAGTACAAAAGACATTATAGTAGAAAAGTAATATGTCTTGATATAGATAATCAATTTTAAAGTATAAAAAAGATAAGAAAATTCTGAAGAAATAAAAGATTTATAGAACTGCGACAAAGCTTAAAGAGTTGAAAGCTGGTTCTCACGTCGCTTACGTCAAGTGATTGCTTCGTGAATCCCATAACCCCATAGTAAAAATAGTTGTAAAATTTTAAGATTTTATTATATGGACCTGATTTTTTACATACCAATAAACAAAATGTAGGAATTCATTCAGTCATAGGTCATACTTCACAGTACACAATAGATTTTCTGTAATTCAATGTGTCCGCGAACTTTTCTAACAACCCTCGTATAATCCTAAGATAATTCATTGAGATCGTTCGAAGTCCTAAGTATCATTTTTTTTTCTGGAGATGTCAGCTCTCTGAACTTGAAACCTAATGAGTAATTTTATAATCGAAATATTTTTAAAATAATAACAATAATATATAATCTTGTTTTAAACTTTTCAAATCCTATTTAAATTCGCGAACGATATTTAAGTTCTGAATTTGAACAAGAATAATGCAACATGGTCGTGTTTTATCCAGGTGTCGTGTTGACTCAAGATAAATTTCATACGTTATCAACGAAAAATCAATATGTACAGAAATATTTGGTTGATCGTGCCAAGGCGCGAATAACCTGTCGCCAAAGTTTTTCCTCAAATATAGAAGACAGCTCACCATGTTTCTTATACATTTGTAACATTCAACCTCTGACTAAAACAAAATTTATGGCTGCAAATATATTGTAGGTATATATTCCTGCCTATAAGTATTTGCTGGTTACGTGTTTTGTACTAAAAAATGTTGCTTTAAAATTTATAACCGAAAATAAGGATGTAAAAAATCCAGAAAAAGTTTTATATATATTTGGCAAAGTCTATTGCTGACTTTTTATGACAGTATATCAGAAACAAGAAGTCTTTTAATCAGATTTTTTCTTTCCCTTGTTAATGTAGCAGCAACAACAAAAAATCAAGTTTTTTGAAATGTCAAATACACTTCTCTTATTCTGTTTGACGAAAATGGTCATTGGTTTTATTGGAATAAGAGGGGTTTGAAGTTGGTCGATTGATTCAATGAGTTTATTTTTTATCGGAACTGCTATTCGTGTTTTCATGAAAACATGTTTATGGCAAAGGTTTCTTAAGAATACTGGACAATTCTCTCTTCGAGTGATGGCAAACTACTGGTTTTCTTTCCTTGACAAAATAAAAGATAGCATTCACTAAATTATCGGGAAAGATTTTCCGAGTTTCTCCTATCACTTATTGAATTCTTTCAAGTACAGTGTATTTGTAGGCTGAAAGGGTTCAAAAGTCGGAACTACCTTTCTGTCCTCACCGATACCTGGAAACCGGTGATCTTAACGTATATAATAAATCAAAAGATTTATCGTTTTACTCGTAGATAGATTATATAATCGAATATATGGGTTACATGCCCTATTAACCAGAGTTGATAACGTGACTACCAATACAGGAATTATAAAAATGAAGATAATCAGAAAGCAGAAATTGATATGTAATTTCTGCAAGAACTGAACGAAAAGTTTCAATACTACATATGTTTTCTGAAAATTTTAATTGACACAAGTTAAAACTTGAGACGATGAAAAAGCTGAAGTTATCTTTTTTGTCCTATTTATAAAAAGAGTTTTGAAAGCTGTGGTTTGGCCTTAATTGTCCATAATCAAGAAATTATCTAAATATGAAAGAGATGTGACAGATTCTGTGGTATCTATTTTTTCCTGTTCACTGGGATATATTTAGTCAACATAGAGCAAAATTTTGTTGATTGCTAAGACTTAATCGATATGCTTATATCTGAATATAGTTTTGAAGACCCAAGCAATTATCTTCTTCTCATACAGAAGTTTTTTTTTTTAAATCTTTAGAGGAACATAAAAACAGTTCGGCTAATATAAAGAGCACAAATAGAGGCCATTGGAATTCCAACTTGATGGAATTGATTATCTATAAACTCCGAAGACTACATAGATATTTTAATGATGAAGTCCAAATTCCTTTTAATATCAAATTCAAAGTTAAAACGCCAATTAAGAAAACACATTCTTTATTCAAATCTACTTCATAAAGAATAAATAGCATATGCAAAATAAGAAAAAACAATTTTTTAAATGCATTATGGAGATATCAATGTAATATGTAAATATTTTTATTGCTGAACATTTACAATTTGTTATATTTGGTAATTCATTTGCTTCAGATTTAAGTTTAAAATATTTTTAATATTTTCTTGAGACGTCGATAGAGATTTATATACAGGGTGTCCCAAAACATATGTTACACTTTTAATCATCTATAACTTTATCAAACCACAAGCATTCACACATATATTTCGTCAACATCTAGTTTATTAGCATACATTTCATCTGACAAACTTTCATGAAATTCTGTTAAAAATTCAGGTAATTATTATGTCCAAAAGACGTCATCATATATTTAATATGAAACCTTCATGTGAACAGCTGATAGAAATTGTCGAACATTTCATATGGGTGTAAATCTGCTACTTTAGACATTAGAACCATGAGAAAACAACATCCTGCAATGAAAGTGCCCAAAAGAAAGCTAATTTACAGATTTGTTAGGAAGTTTGATGTTAAAGGCACCATAAATGTACACATGACTTAATTCTGGTTTTAGAGGACCAAGGAGTGCCTGTGCCAAGAGAACATTAATACCATTAATAGAGTTACTACTCTCCTGAAACTTTATTTTAAAAAATCCCTTAGACGGGTCCTATATGAACAAGATAGCACCTTTGGTAAATCTAGCGTTCTTACAATACGCAAATTCAATCTAAAACTGATTTGTCATAAGATAATTGCAATGCAGCATTTAAAAGAGACAGAAATTAGCAGTTATTTAGAGTTGGACCATTGGATTTTAATTAGACCCGAATCTGAAAATTTAACATATGCATCATTTTCTGATGAAGCCCAACTTCCATTTAAACAATGTGGTTAAAGAGAATCCTTAATTCTAGTGTTTGGTGAAACCCAATTTTAATGTTGAAAAAGAAAAACCTCTAAACTGTTAGAATGTTACATTTAAAACTTGGTAAAAAAAACTTCAGAAATCGTGTTCAAACAATGTTAATTCCAAGGGACATAAATTTGGAACATGCTGTAAAATGACTTATGTTATTTAAAGAAAAAATATTGATGATTAATAAGGAAACTGTAAAAAAATGTATGCTTGACAAAAAAAAATTATAATAATTTTAGTATACATTCTAAATTTCATTAATGTTACTTGAGGCATTAAATTTTTATAATGGTTTAAAAGTGTAAGATATGTTTTGGGACACCCTGTATATTAACGGACAACTAAGACTATTAAAAGCATAATTAGGAGGTTCCTATAGAAATATGTAACTATGACTATAAAAGGCATAATTATGAGGTTCCTATAGAAATATGTTAACTTGGCATTAAAAATATATTTGTAAAATTACAAGCACATCTCTGTTACATTCTATTTGTTATATCAATGTTGACTCAAATCCATTGAATTGATTACAGTGGTGATCCGGACAAATGTGACCTGCAAGGGTTTACAGCCCTCCATCACGCAGCAAAGAACGGCCACTTAAACACCGTGTCATTTCTCGTGAATTTTGGCTGTAACCTCTGGGCACTGGACAATGAACATCATTCTGCAATGGATATCGCCGTGAACGAAGACAAATATGATATAATTGCATTTCTTGATGATGCACAATCAAAGCAACAGCAGAAAAACCCGAAGGTCGTTCAACATATGCGTGAAAAGGCGACCAGAGATGCGGAACAAAATGTAAAACGAATGGAAAGAAGACAAAAGGAAGCAGCCAAATACGCCGAGAAAGAACAACGGAGAATTCAGGAAGAGCTCAGTCCTGACTTTAAACCGCCAAGCAAAAACCCATTCAAAACTCTGACTATGAGGCTAAAGCCCAAAAAGAAAGGTCCAGCAATACCAAATGGCAATACCACATTCTCACAGATTGCACAGCCTAGTAGGCGGGGAGTAGGTGGTGCACAAAAGCGAATCATGCAACATCAAAGTAGCCAGAACACTGGTACAGTTAGTGATTTTAAAACCAGTGAAAATATTGACGGAAAACGAACTCTGCGCTCCTTAGCCGGAACAGCAGGTGTGCGAAAAGGTTCTGATATCATGTACGTGACAAATCGTGAAAATGATCCTTCTGCCAGAAAGCCTTTGTCTAATGTGTTTCCAGGAATGAATGGCGTGTCGTCATACGGCTCTAAAAGTAAAAGTGAGTCGGACTTGTTAGATTCTGGAGTAGACAGCAATGATTCGATAGGATACGAAGACGAAGAAGAAAAACCAGGAATGTTCTCTCGACCGCAGTTTGGAAAAATCTCTTTCTTAAGAAATATTGGAGTTACTGGCACGTTAAATGCAATGGGTCGTTCTGCTTCCGCAGATTTCTTAGATGATCAGGGTTTTGATGATGAGTTAAACGGATTAAAATCAAATCGTGAAAGCGGAAGTTCAGATAGTCTTGGGAAAAATGACGTCATGGAAGCAGGTCCAAATGTGCCGTGGAACCCGGATGAAGTGTGCTCTGATGATGAAGAAGAGGACACACAGTTTTCAGATTTAATCCGTTTCTTGGCCTCGTGTGAATTGAGCCATTACACTTACGTATTCACAGATCAAGACGTGGACCTACAATCTTTAATGACTCTGGCGGAAGACGACCTTGAGAAGCTTGGTTTGAAACTTGGACCGAGGAGGAAGCTGCAGGCAGCCATCAAAATCAGGAAGGAACGCCTGTCTACGCCATCAGCAATAACGGACTCCTACTTGTGAAATTCTTAGCTGTCGTTCTGTGCATATTTGAATACCACCCTGTGAATAATTTATTGGATTATAATGAGATGCTTTCAATGTGATAAACGTCATGCATTTATGATTCAAATGTAGTTCTATAAGCGGATTGTTAAAGTGTTTGTTTTTTTTTCTGCATTTATTTCGATCCTTCAGTCCAGTCCGACTCTTGTTCACATCATTGTGTTTGTAATTCATCCAGTAAAGAATAGTTTTTTTTGAATGTGCTCATATGATTGTATTCAATAATTTTTATTCTTAATCCTTAATCAGATTTGGATACCACATCAAAGATAAAGTAGTAACCGAATTACATTTTATGAATAATTACTAGTATTCTATTAAATCGGTTTGTACAACATTGAATCTAAATAAAATAAAACAGTATTATACTAATCTTAATTTGATGAAATCAATCAGGAAAGTCCGTAATATTGAACAAAAGTATATGTAATCTAAAGAGGATTAATTTTTTTTAATGCAAGGCCAGCTAAAATGTAGATAACTACCCCATATACAAAACAAGTTACCCCGTATACAAAACATGTGCCTGTGTCGTAAGTGCTCGGTATAGGAAAAAATTTGCAGCTCTACACCGGCGAGTGGTGGTGTCTCCATATGGGTGAAAAATTCTCGAGAGGGATGTTAAACAACATAAAATCAATTAATCATCGCACTACCAACTACACACTTGTTGTGCGATATAGTGAACTATATGATCTTATCATTACGTATATAGATAGCAATAATTATTTTATTCACTGAGTTTTGTGGCATCTAAGGGTTTCAGACACAATTCATGAAAGTACGATATACCCCGGTATGATGCCATACGGTTCTTAAATGTTCTCGGTAAAAACCGTACTTGAATGATTTCTAATTGTGCAAATCATTTATCTCCATTAAAGAAAAGATTTAATGCTTCTATTTTTCGGGTAATTTATATAATTCTAATTTTAATGTGCTAAAATTAATGTTTAATTAGACGTCACCACTTCAAATTGGTCATTAAAAATTACTTGTCATACTGTGTATCTTTTACGAGGGCTGTTCAATACACTATGTCATTGGTGCTCTGAAAGAAACAACAAACGCTTTTCAATCATGTTGTCTTAATGATTTCCCATAGATATGCTCCTTTAGTTGAAACACGCGACTGTAACATTTATTTCTAATTATGTTCCCCAAACGAAGTTGGGGAACATATTGTTTTTACTCTGTTTCTTATTAAGGTCTTCCGTTTCCAACGGAAGACCTTATTGTTTTCGTTCGGTTTCTTTTTCCCTATTATTATTATTATTATTTTTTTTTTTTTCTTACCGATTTTGTGCAATTTCTCAGAAACGGCTTTCTCACCAAATTTTCAGATCTGATAGATATTTATCTGAACCTTGTCGGAAATTTTTCAAGTACGTCGTCACTTCCGGTCGTGAGATATGGACGATTTTCTGATTATTAGAGGGTCAGCTTGTCCTGAGATCTCCTCCTAAACGACTTAAGATATCGACTTGAGATTTTCAGTGAAGGTAGAGGAAGGATGGTAGATGTGACATTTTGCATATAGAGCTTTCCAGGTAAAAAGGCATCGACGCTCGCCTGGGATCGAAAAATAGCCTCATACTCATCTCGCAAAAATTGACACGTTTTCTTTTATATCTTTTTACCTGTTAATATTTTGTTAAGACATATATAATAAAAAATGTGCAATATAGTAAGACCTTTCATTTGATATCAAGTAAACGGGGTTAGTCCTTCAAATTAGGGGCATAGAGGGGCCAAAAGGTCTTTAACTTTTTTGTTTTTCAATATTTTCAAATGATATTAGTATAGTTGATAGAAACATTTCTTATTAGGCTGAATATATAATTCGTTTGTAAATTTATAAATTCAAACTCGAGATATTAACATTAAAAAATCTAAAGCGGGAACGAAATGGCGGTGGTCTCTGTCAATTCCGACATTTCGCAATTGCGGTTAACAGAGGCAGCCGAGCGTTTGCTTGAACGAAAGTAACATAAGGAGCAATGAAATGTGTAGGGATACTTGGATTGTCACGTCGTAGGTTCGTTGCAATTCTGTGTCAAACTACATTCATAATCCAAGGTCTCCTTACAAGTCTTCTTTAATTGGGTTTGGTTGTTTCTCAAAGTAGAAAAAAGAAAAGAATTAATGTGCAAATTAAGTACGCATTGATGATATTATCTAAATGAAAAGGATTTAATCAAAAGAGAAAAGGCATGATTCCATGATGTTTTATCAAAGATCATAGTCAAAGTCATATCTCATCTTATCGAAAATTCGGACGGAAGACCTACTCGTTGCTCGCAACGAGATCGCATCTAGTTATTATTATTATTATTTTTCTTCTTCCTGGGAAAATCTTTTCCGCGAATGATCTTGTAAACTACACGCCCGACTTAGGTGAAACCTTTTTAGGGTCAGTAGACATGTTATGTAGATTTGCGGAACGAAGGTCATTTTGCGCGCACGTGCTTGCAAGAGCGCGCACGTGCAACGCTTGAAATGACCAAAATAATAGATACAGCCGTAACTTTTCTATTTTCTGATTATATGCTTTGATATTCATAATATAAGTATATATTAGTAGTATAGACGTGTTGACATGGTCAAAATAGCAAGATCTCACGCGCATGCACGTGCGCTTCGCTCTGATTGGCTGAAACTAAAGTCTCAATATCTTTCTTGTTTTTCGTCATAATCCTTTGAAATTTTGAACTTAGTCACACAATATGAAGATCTACAGCATGATATATATTAATTTTCATGAAAGCATGTACATGCGCGTGTGCTGGCAAGAGCGCGCACGTGCAACATGTGAAATTACCAAGATAATGGATGAAGCCATAACTTTTCTATTTCTTGATGGAATTTTTTGAAACTCACAATGCATGAATATAGTAGTAGTATGGACAAGATGACATGGTCAAAATTACAAGATCTTGCGCGCTTGCACGTGCGCTTTGCTCTGATTGGCTGAAACTAAAGTCTCAAAATCTTTCTTGTTTTATGTCATTATCCTTTTAAATTTTGAACTTAGTCACATATTATGAAGATCTACCGTATGATATATAAGAATTATCACGAAAGCACATAAATCCACGTGTGCTGCAATCTGATCGGCTGAAACTTTACATGCCTATATCTTTCTTGTTTCTCAACAAAACAGGATGAAGTTTAGAATATGAATAGGTTTTATGGATTCCTACATGATATTGCTATCAAAATTGAATGCAAGGACGTGCTTGCATGCACATGCGCACATGCAATGCGTAAAATGAACAATATGTTTGAAAACGGTAAAATTTATATTTTTATGACTTTTCATTGATTTCTGGAATATAAAGATATGTTAATGGTTTAAACAACATGTCATGATCACCTTGCAAGTGCATGCACGTGCGTTTGCGAACAATGCGTTAAATGACAAAAAGTTGATATCATTGTAGCTTTTAAAATTCTTTTATGAAATCCTGCGATACTAAGCATATTGAAAAAAGTTTTAAAGGAAATTTGCACAAAAAGGGAGTTGGGGAGCGTTTGGGGAACATCTGTAACGGTCCCCGTTACAATTAGAACTAGTTATTATTATTATTTTTCTTCTTCCTGGGAAAATCTTTTCCGCGAATGATCTCGTAAACTACACATTTGATCAAGGTGAAACCTTTTTAGGGTCACTAGGCATGTTATGTAGATTTGCGGAATGAAGGTCATTTTGCGCGCACGTGCTTGCAAGAGCGCGCACGTGCAACACGTGAAATGACTAATATAATGGATACAGCCGTAACTTTTCTATTTTTTGATGAAATGTTTTGAAACCCAGAATATAAGGATATATAAGTAGTATAGACAAGATGACATGGTCAAAAACAGTAGGTACATGTAGAATGGCTTTAATAAATCAGTAATAAATTACCCGCTATTTGTATATACTTGGTATATATGTTCTTCTAAAACTCTTTGATTTTTACAACAAAAAAAAACCCCACTTTAATTGTTGTACAGAGTATACAGTAATTAATTATATTTCACAATTTTTTTCTGTCTTTATATTTAGAAAGAAAAAAAAAAGAATTCACAAATTTTTACAACCCAGTTGTATCTTGTTCATTGTTGTTGCCGAGGACTTTTTTTTGAAATATTTGGGAGCAATTTCTTTCACATTTGGAAAGATTTATCGTTATTCTGTATTAAAACAAGAAAGTTGACAGCTTGGCCTATGTGCATCGAGGGCCATGATTTTCGAATGAATTCTATAAGATTTTCAATTGAACAAATCTTTACACGAAGAAATATTTTAGTATTGTGAAAGTATGCTTTATATTACAAAGATAATTGATATTGAACAGAAGTCGTTTGCTTCTCCCAGCAATTTTCCATCAATGAAAGTAACTGTTTGTTTTAAATTTCACTGTGAAATATAAAACAACCAGTTACTTTCATTGGTGGAAAAATACTAAACAGTTATTACTAAGTACTACTAAATTATTATTGTATTGTATACAATAATTAAAATAAAAGATTTAATAAGTAAAAAAAAATATTCTAGGAATACTCAGTGATATACATTCATTATCAGTATTAACGTTACGACGAAAGGTTAAAAACGTGTTCACTCTGAAAACTTTTGACGTTTGACGTTAGTGCGAAAGTAACAGGACGTCATTATTTACCTGTTAAAGTATTAGTAATATAAATGAAGGAAAAACTTACTTAGAGTTGACGTAGGGTCATAAAAATTCATATTTGGTAACTTCTAACCTTGCTCTATTAAAATCCATGGAAAACTAAAAATGTGTAAAAATTGCCATAAGGACCTTTTCTCATGGGGCCAATCATATAGTTGAGATCATTGTAGCTTTTATAATTCTTTGATGAAATCCGTCGATACTGATCATATTTTAAAAATGTCTTACAGGAATTAGGCACAAAAGGGAGTTGGGGAGCGTTTGGGGAACATCTGTAACGGTCCCCGTTACAATTAGCACTAGTTCTTAATTGTTTTAGAACACATGTATTTAGTATGCCCCTTTGTATACTGGAATACGGCAGATCCTATGATTTACTGGACTTGATTCTTGTTTCTAAAAAATGTTGTTTTTTTTCAAGTTTGAAAAAGAAACAAGTCCAAGGGCGAAAGATCTTTAAATATTGTAGGTGTGACAAAACTTTCTTGTATATTCTGAGAACTCTTTTACTGTTCCTGAGTGCCGATTATAGGACAACATTTGTAGCTCTCCACCGATAAGTGGTGGCGTCTCACTGAAAAAAAAAAAACTAGTGAAAGTCACTGGGAAGACTAGTAAATTTACTGTCCATACAAACACTACCTCAAAAGTAATTTTACTAGGTTAAGGTATCGGGTTGATTTACTAGATAATGTTAGTAAATCTAAGAATTTATAAGTAACTTTCACTAGGTATCTAAGTATCTTTACAACCATCACTCAACTTTTCACTACCTTAGCTAGTACACAGAGTGATTACTAATCACGACGAACGCTTTACTAGGCACAATAGTTAAATCAACTAGGTAATTCTCTCAGTGCTCCTTATGAGTGAAAAACTCTCGAGAGGGACGTTAAACAATATTATAAACAATCAATCAATCTCTGATAGAATTTCAGAAAAGGGTGATGACTCGTAGATAGATTATATAGTCGAATATATGGGTTACATGCCCTATTAACCAGAGTTGATAACGTGACTACCAATACAGGAATTATAAAAATGAAGATAACCAGAAAGCAGAAATTGATATGTAATTTCTGCAAGAACTGAACGAAAAGTTTCAATACTACATATGTTTTCTGAAAATTTTAATTGACACAAGTTAAAACTTGAGACGATGAAAAAGCTGAAGTTATCTTTTTTGTCATAATTAAAAAAAGAGTTTTGAAAGCTGTGGTTTGGCCTTAATTGTCCATAATCAAGAAATTATCTAAATATGAAACAGATGTGACAGATTCTGTGGTATCTATTTTTTCCTGTTCACTGGGATATATTTAGTCAACATAGAGTAAATTTTGTTGATTGCTAAGACTTAATCGATATGCTTATATCTGAATATAGTTTTGAAGACCCAAGCAATTATCTTCTTCTCATGAAGAAGTTTTTTTTAATCTTCAGAGGAACATAAAAACAATTCGGCTAATATAAAGAGCACAAATAGAGGCCATTGGAATTCCAACTTGATGGAATTGATTATCTATAAACTCCGAAGACTACATAGATATTTTATTGGTGAAGTCCAAATTCCTTTTAATATCAAATTCAAAATTAAACCGCCAATTAAGATAACACATTCTTTATTCAAATCTACTTCATAAAGAATAAATAGCATATGCAAACAAGAGGCCCAAGGGCCACATCGCTCACCTGAGTAACTTGGGTGATGCAGATCTTTTTAAAAGATTTGTTCTATATATATATTTCTATGTAAAACTTGGATTCCCCATTGTGGCCCCGCCCTACGCCCGAGGGTCATGATTTTAACAATTTAAAAATCTACACTCAATTAGGATGCTTCCACATAAGTTTCAGCTTTCCTGGCCTAGTGGTTCTTGAAAAGAAGATTTTCAAAGATTTGTTCAATAAACTCTATGTAAAACTTGGAAACCCTATTGTGGCCCCTCCCTACCCCTGGGGGTCATGATTTTAACAATTTAATATCTACACTACCAAAGGATGCTCCTACATAAGTTTCAGCTTTCCTGGCCAAGTGGTTCTTGAGAAGAAGATTTTCAAAGATTTGTTCTATATATTTCTATGTAAAACTTGGATTCCCTATTGTGGCCCCTCCCTACCCCCGGGGGTCATGATTTTAACAATTTAATATCTACACTACCCAAGGATGCTTCCACTTAAGTTTCAGCTTTCCTGGCCAAGTGGTTCTTGAGAAGAAGATTTTTAAAGATTTGTTCTATATATTTCTAGGTTAAACTTGGATTCCCTATTGTGGCCCCGCCCTACCCCCGGGGGTCATGATTTTAACAATTTAATATCTACACTACGAAAGGATGCTTCCACATAAGTTTCAGCTTTCCTGACCCAGTGGTTCTTGAGAAGAAGATTTTTAAAGATTTATTCTATATATTTCTAGGTTAAACTTGGATTCCCTATTGTGGCACCGCCCTACACCCGGGGGTCATGATTTTTACAATTTAATATCTACACTACGAAAGGATGCTTCCACATAAGTTTCAGCTTTCCTGGCCCACTGTGGTTCTTGAGAAGAAGATTTTTAAAGATTTGTTCTATATATTTCTATGTAAAACTTGGATTCCCTATTGTGGCCCCGCCCTACCCCCGGGGGTCATGATTTTAACAATTTAATATCTACACTACCCAAGGATGCTTCATCATAAGTTTAGCTTTCCTGGCCAAGTGGTTCTTGAGAAGAAGATTTTTAAAGATTTGTTCTATATATTTCTAGGTTAAACTTGGATTCCCTATAGTGGCCCCGCCCTACCCCGGGGGTCATGATTTTAACAATTTAATATCTACACTACCCAAGGATGCTCCCACATAAGTTTCAGCTTTCCTGGCCCAGTGGTTCTTGAGAAGAAGATTTTTAAAGATTTATTCTATAAATTTCTAGGTTAAACTTGGATTCCCTATTGTGGCCCGGCCCTACCCCCGGGGGTCATGATTTTTAAAATTTAATATCTACATTACCCAAGGATGCTCCCATATAAGTTTCAGCTTTCCTGGCCAAGTGGTTCTTGAGAAGAAGATTTTTAAAGATTTATTCTAAATATTTCTAGGTTAAACTTGGATTCCCTATTGTGGCCCCGCCCTACCCCCGGGGGTCATGATTTTTACAATTTAATATCTACACTACCAAAGGATGCTTCCACATAAGTTTCAGCTTTCCTGGCCCTGTGGTTCTTGAGAAGAAGATTTTTAAAGTTTTGTTCTATATATTTCTATGTAAAACTTGGATTCCCTATTGTGGCCCCGCCCTACCCCCGGGGGTCATGATTTTAACAATTTAATATCTACACTACCCAAGGATGCTTCATCATAAGTTTCAGCTTTCCTGGCCAAGTGGTTCTTGAGGAGAAGATTTTTAAAGATTTGTTCTATATATTTCTATGTAAAACTTGGATTCCCTATTGTGGCCCCGCCCTACACCCGGGGGTCATGATTTTAACAATTTAATATATACACTACCCCAGGATGCTTCCACATAAATTTCAGCTTTTCTGGCCCAGTGATTCTTGAGAAGAAGATTTTTTAATGACCCCACCCTATTTTCCTATTTTCTTGATTATCTCCCCTTGGAAGGAGTCTTGGCCCTTGATTTTAACAATTTAAATTCCCCTTCACTCAAGAATGCTTTGTACCAAGTTTGGTTAAAATTGGGCCAGTGGTTCTTGAGAAGAAGTTGAAAATGTGAAAAGTTTACAGACGGACGGACGGACGGACAGACGGACGGACGGACGACGGACACCGGGTGATCAGAAAAGCTCACTTGAGCTTTCAGCTCAGGTGAGCTAAAAAAAAAAATTTAAAAA
Organism: Saccostrea cuccullata; assembly: GCF_032062105.1. Taxonomy (NCBI): domain Eukaryota; kingdom Metazoa; phylum Mollusca; class Bivalvia; order Ostreida; family Ostreidae; genus Saccostrea; species Saccostrea cuccullata. Next base: position 424,084 of record NW_026935125.1, on the reverse strand, counting down.
AAATATTTATTTTAAATGCATTATGGAGATATCAATGTAATATGTAAATATTTTTATTGCTGAACATTTACAATTTGTTATATTTGGTAATTCATTTGCTTCAGATTTAAGTTTAAAATATTTTTAATATTTTCTTGAGACGTCGACAGAGATTTATATATATTAACGGACAATTATGACGATAAAAGGCATAATTACGAGGTTTCTATATATATTAAAGATATAAATTACAAGCACATCTCTGTTACATTATATTTGTTATATCATTGTTGACTATCATCCTTTGAATTGCTTACAGTGGGGATCCGGACAAATGTGATCTGCAAGGGTTTACGGCCCTCCATCATGCAGCAAAGAACGACCACTTAAACACCGTATCATTTCTCGTGAATTTCGGCTGCAACCTCTGGGCACTGGACAATGAACGTAATTCTGCAATGGATATCGCCATGGACGAAGGCAAAGTTGATATAATTGCATTTCTTGATGATGCACAATCAAAGCAACAGCAGAAAAACCCGAAGGTCGTCCAACATATGCGTGAAAAGGCAACCAGAGATGTGGAACAAAATATAAAACGCATGGAAAGAAGACAAAGGGAAGCAGCCAAATACGCCGAGAAAGAACAACGGAGAATTCAGGAAGAGCTCAGTCCTGGCTTTAAACCGCCAAGCAAAAACCCAATCAAAACTCTGACTATGAGGCTAAAGCCCAAAAGGAAAGGTCCAGCAATACCAAATGGCAATACCACATTCTCACAGATTGCACAGCCTAGTAGGCGGGGAGTAGGTGGTGCACAAAAGCGAATCATGCAACATCAAAGTAGCCAGAACACTGGTACAGTTAGTGATTTTAAAACCAGTGAAAATATCGACGGTAAACGAACTATGCGCTCCTTAGCAGGAACAGCAGGTGTGCGAAAAGGTTCTGATATCATGTACGTGACAAATCGTGAAAATGATCCTTCTGCCAGAAAGCCTTTGTCTAATGTGTTTCCAGGAATGAATGGCGTGTCGTCATACGGCTCTAAAAGTAAAAGTGAGTCGGACTTGTTAGATTCTGGAGTAGACAGCAATGATTCGATAGGATACGAAGACGAAGAAGAAAAACCAGGAATGTTCTCTCGACCGCAGTTTGGAAAAATCTCTTTCTTAAGAAATATTGGAGTTACTGGCACGTTAAATGCAATGGGTCGTTCTGCTTCCGCAGATTTCTTAGATAATCAGGGTTTTGATGATGAGTTAAACGGATTAAAATCAAATCGTGAAAGCGGAAGTTCAGATAGTCTTGGGAAAAATGACGTCACGGAAGCAGGTCCAAATGTGCCGTGGAACCCGGATGAAGTGTGCTCTGATGATGAAGAAGAGGATACACAATTTTCAAATTTAATCCGTTTCCTGGCCTCGTGTGAATTGAGCCATTACACTTATGTATTCACAGATCAAGACGTGGACCTACAATCTTTAATGACTCTGGCGGAAGACGACCTTGAGAAGCTTGGTTTGAAACTTGGACCGAGGAGGAAGCTGCAGGCAGCCATCAAAATTAGGAAGGAACGTCTGTCTACGCCATCAGCAATAACGGACTCCTATTTGTGAAATTCTTAGCTGTCGTTCTGTGCATATATGAATACCACCCTGTGAATAATTTATTGGATTATAATGAGATGCTTTCGACGTGATAAACGTCATGCATTTATGATTCAAATGTAGTTCTATAAGCGGATTGTTAAAGTGTTTGTTTGTTTTTCTCCTGCATTTATTGGGATACTTCAGTCCAGTCCGACTCTTCTTCACATCAGTGTGTTTGTTATTCATCCAGTAAAGAATAGTTTTATTGAATGTGCTCATATGATTGTATTCAATATTTTTTATTCTTCATCCATAATCAGATATGGAAACCACATCAAAGATAAACTAATAACTGAATTACATTCTATGAATAATTACTAGTATTCTATTAAATCGGTTTGTACATTGGACAATGAATCTAAATCAAATAAAAACAGTATTATATAAATTTTCATTTGATTTCAGGATACCCAGATATTCATTAAAAATAATATTGGACAAAAGTATGCCATCAAAAGTGGATTCAATTTTTTTAATGCAAGGCCAGCTAAAATATAGATAACTAAAGAATCGGGATGGTGTGAACAATAATTATTATACTCACGGAGTTATGTACATGGCATCTAAGTGTTTCAGTCTTTCAGACACCATTCATGAAAGCACGATATAGGATTCCAAACGCGTCCGTGCTTGACTTTTCCAATTGTGCAAATCATTTCTCTCCATTTAAGAAACTTTTTTTTTGTTTCTTTGTCAGGTGACTCATATAATTTTAATTTTAAAAAGCTAAAATTGATAGTTTAATTGAATTTCATCTTTCCAAATTAGTCATAAAAAATAATCTGTCCTATTATGCTTTTTACGAGGGTTGTTTAATTCATCTAAGTGGTGCAGTGGTTAGAGCGTCTGCTCTAGAGTTGCGAAGTAAAAAGTTGATCCTTACGTCTCGGAATCGAATACCCCTGTGGAGACCGGTCCTTCGGATGAGACCGTATAAACCGAGGTCCCATGTCGCAGCAGGTGCTGACACGAAAAAGATTCCTAACTGCTCAACGGCACTGTGTGCCGAGTATAGGACAAAATTTGCAGCTCTCCACTGGCAAGTGGTGGCATCTCCATATGAGTGAAAAATTCTCGAGAGAGACGTTAAACAATATACAATGAATCAATCAATTCATCTAAACAACAGCGTGTAAAAATATCCAAACTATTATTTTTTGAAAATAAGAAATTGTAGTTATCACGTTTGTCTGAAATTCTAACAGATGATTAATGAACCTTAATCCATGGCTTTGAACCCCCCAGAAAAATTTACAAGATGCATGTGAACAATACAGCAAAGTATTGAGAAGAGAAAAAAACTGCAATAGCACAAAAAGTTTAAATGCTATTTTCTTCAGTAGCGGTGGTCTTATTTTATAGATTCTTATTTGGGGAGGCCGTTCATTTTCTGGACGAGCTTAGAAAAAGGAACCACAATCGGAAATCTATAATTACATTCATTTTATTCATGACATCGGCCAAAAGTACACGTTCTGAACAGTAAATGGAATTTTGAAATAAACAGAAAGTGAATGTTTTGCCACACCAACAATATTCGCCAGATCTTTCACCGTTGGACTTAATTTTCCAAACTTGAAAAAAAAACTTTCAAAAACAAGGAACAAGTTCAGGTAATCAAAGGATCTGCCATATTTCAGTGTACAAATGGTCATACTAAAAATGTGTTCTATAAAAACAATTAGGAATTGGATAAAAATGTTACAGTCACGTGTGTCAAGTAAATGAGCAAATTGAAGGAAACAAACCCTCATATAGAGAAGACAGAATGAGTTATTTTTTTCATAATGATGAATGTTTTTTAACTGTCCTTTTGTCAAAAAAAATAAAAATAAATAAATTTCACTCTGGCTGTTTTTCTTGCCCGTAAATTCCAAACCTAGAATAGAAATGCTATTTTTCTCTTCGTGCATTTAAAACCTCAAAACATGGTCTCATAATCTTATCAGAAAGTTGCCGTCCTTTAAGCAATGGGTCTGTTACAAGGAGAAAATAACTTGGTATTGTCTGCTTTTTTGTTAAGTTATATCTATGGAACGCCATAGCTGCCTTATGTGGCTATTTTATATTATGCTGTGCTTATTTAATATGAAGATGGTGCTCTTTTATATTATGCTGTGCTTATTTTATATGAAGATGGTGCTCTTTTATATTATGCTGTGCTTATTTTATATTATGCTGTGCTTATTTTATATGAAGATGGTGCTCTTTTATATTATGCTGTGCTTATTTTATATTATGCTGTGGTTATTTTATATGAAGATGGTGCTCTTTTATATTATGCTGTGGTTATTTTATATGAAGGTGGTGCTCTTTTATGCTGTGCTTATTTTATACGAAGATGGTGCTCTATTATATTATGCTGTGGTTTTTTAATATGGAGGTGGTGCTTTATTATATTGTGCTGTGGTTATTTCATGTGATGGTGGTTTTTTTTTTTTTTTTTTTTTTTTTTAAATACATAGGATTTTCAAAAGTAGATTTTGCCCTTACTAGGTGCCGGGCTCGGTTCACTCTTGATTTTAATCAATATCTACACTTTTTCTACCAGTTTCGGACGTAATTTTGGGTGAAATCTACATTTAAAAATCCTTAAATAACGCCCTTCAATCGTCTACCAAATTGAATTTGTCGTATAAAATATGCTGTAAACAAAAACTTCTTGATATTTAGCACTGCAAGTGATAGCAATGGAAGTGACGATTTTAAATATGTAGAATGTTGAGGCGTCCCCGAATGACAGAGACAACAAATCCCTCTAGATTTTCCGAAAATGGCAAATGTCGTACCTATATACAATAAAACGACATTTTTGAAACGTGCTAATCTTAGACACTGCACCTAGGAAAACATTAATACACAAAATACACCAACCTGAAACCAAGTGCATAACTGATGGAAAAAAGAGGAATTAGCAATAGTCATAGTGTATTTGAATGATTTTAATTACATCAATTACTAGTACTAGTATTTGTTTTACTTTCAACATTTCGAGATAATAGCTGATAAACTCAGTATTGAATTTAATCTTTAAAATATGAGGAATTTCTTGACATGAAATATGTATTTGAAAAAAAAAACACCATCACATGAAACAACCACAGCACAATATAATAAAGCACCACCTCCATATTAAAAAACCACAGCATAATATAATAGAGCACCATCTTCGTATAAAATAAGCACAGCATAAAAGAGCACCATCTTCATATAAAATAAGCACAGCATAATATAATAGAGCACCACCTTCATATAAAATAAGCACAGCATAATATAAAATAAGCACAAAATAATATAAAAGAGCACCATCTTCATACAAAACTAGTGCTAATTGTAACGGGGACCGTTACAGATGTTCCCCAAACGCTCCCCAACTCCCTTTTGGTGCCATATTCCCTGTAAGCTTCATTAAATAAGACAAACTCGATGCATTTAAGACTTTAATAACGTTTACCCAGAATTGTACCAAGTTCATTCAAATTTTGCGTGCGCATGTGAATGCATGTGCGTAATGACCATATCATCTTGTCTACACAATCTATATATTTTAATATACTTAATATTAAAGTATTTAATCCAAAAGTATTAAAAAGATACGCTCATTCAAGTGTTTTTTTTTTATTTTGCTCATTTCACGTGCACGCACGTGCATACATGAGCATGGTGACCATACCTTCTTGTAGATGTCCGTTACATCTATCTATGTTCTAAATCCCACCCCGTTTGGTTGAAAACCAAGGGAGTTATAGCTGTTTAAAGTTTCAGCCAATCAGATTGCAGTGCACATACATGCACGTGTATGCATGTGCATGGTGACCATATTTTCTTGTAGTAGTCCAGTATATCTATCTATGTTCCAAATCCCATCCTGTTTGGTTGAAAATCAAGGGAGTTATAGCTATTTAAAGTTTAAGCCAATCAGATTGCAGCGCACGTGCCTGCACGTGTTTTCATGATAATTGCTATATATCATGTTGTAGGATATCCTAATGCATGGCTATTTTCAAAATTTCAAAGGATTTCGTCAAAAAACAAGAAAGATATTGAGACTTTAGTTTCAGCCAATCAGAGCAAAGCGCACGTGCATGCGCGTGAGATCTTGCTATTTTGACCATGTCATATTGTCTATGCTACTAATATATCCTTATATTATAAGTTTCAAAGCATTTCATCAAAAATTTAAAAAGTTACGCCTATATCAATTAAATCGGTCATTACACATGTTGCACGTGCACGCTCTTGCAAGCACGTGCGCGCAAAATGACCTTCGTTCCGCAAATCTACATAACATGTCTACTGACCCTAAAAACATTTCACCTTAGTCGGATGTATAGTTTACGAGATCATTCCCGGACAAAAAAGTACCCAGGAAGAAGAAGAAAAATAATAATAATAACTAGTGCTAATTGTAACGGGGACCGTTACAGATGTTCCCCAAACGCTCCCCAACTCCCTTTTGGTGCCATATTCCCTGTAATCTCTATTAGATAAGAAATACTTTATGGAATTTAGACTTAATCAAGGTCTTCCCAGAAAAATACAAAATATATTTTTTAAAAATAGGCATTGCACGCGTGTTCATGTGCATAACGACCATATTATCTTGTCTACACTATCTCAAATCTTAATATATTTGATATCAAAGCATTTAATCCAAAAGTATTAAAAAATTAACTCATTCGAGTGTATTTTTAATTTTACTCATTCAACGTGCACGCACGTGGAAGCACGTGCATGATGATTACACCTTCTTGTAGGAGTCCCTTATATTTATCTATGTTCTAAATCCCATCCTGTTTGGTAGAAAAACAAGGGAGTTATAGCCATTTTAAGTTTCAGCCAATCAGATTACAGCACACATGCATGCGCGTTATTTCATAAATTTTTATCTCTATCGTATTGAAGGATATATAAATGAATGACTATATTTTAAAATTCGAAACATTTCGTCAAAAAACAAAGGAGATATAGCCATATAATGTTTCAGCCAATCAGATTGCAGCACACGTGCATGCGCGTGATTTCATGATTTTTTTCTAAATCATATTTTAGGATATCTTTATGCATGACAATGTTTTATATTTCAAAGCATTTCGTCAAAAAACAAAGGAGATATAGCCATTTAAAGTTTCAGCCAATCAGATTGCAGCACGCACGCATGCGCATGCTTTTATGAATTTTTTTCAATATCATGCTGTAGATCTTCGTAATGAAGGACTATGTCCAAAATTTCAAAAGATTATGTCAAGAAACAAGAAAGATATTGAGACTTTAATTTCAGCCAATCAGAGCGAAGCGCACGTGCATGCACGTGAGATCTTGCTATTTTGACCATGCCATCTTGTCTATACTACTAATGTATCCTTAGATTATGAGTTTAAAAAAAATTCATCAAGAAAAAGAAAAGTTACAGCAATATCCATTATATTGGTCATTTCACGTGTTGCACGTGCGCGCTCTTGCAAGCACGTGCACGCAAAATGACCTTCGTTCGGCAAATCTACATAACATCCCTAGTGACCCTAAAAAGATTTTACCTAAGTCGGTTGTGTAGTTTACAAGATCACTCGCGGACAAAATTTTCCCAGGAAGAAAAATAATAATAACTAGGAGACTTATTGTTCACAGAACAATAAGAGGTCTTTCCACCTTTTTGAATTTCAATTTCATTTAATATTTATCTATTTAAAATTAAATTTCATAAAAAAGAAACCAGGAATGGCTTAGAAGGAGAAAAAAAAATGAAAATGATTTTTTTTTTAGGTGAACTTGACCTTTGACCTTCAAGTTATATTCAAGGTCAAAGGTCAAGGGTCACATTGTAATTAACCCCATGTCTCTATGACTTTTAGTTTTAAAGTTATAAGGTTTAATAGTAAGCACAAAAGCATTTAAGGGCAGTAACTCATTCAAGGAGTCACCAGATCCTTTTGCACTTGAACATAAATGTTTTGCCTAAAGTCATATAAGACATTACAGAAGGTTTCATGTCTTTGCGGTTTACAGTTTTGGAGCAATAGCAATAAAAATTCTTTTCGTACAAGGGGCAATAATTTTTTATAGGGTCAATCTTCAGGGACAAGAATGAAATCTAAGACACAGTTTTAAAAGTACATATTAATGATGCATAGACATTAAGCATATGTTGAAAGACAAAAGAGATATAAAAAGAGCTAAATTTCTCAGTTTTGGAATGACCTTGACCTTTGACCTTTACATGAATTTTAAGCTCAAAGGTCAATGAATCTTATGCAGTTGGGCTCATGTTTCTATACCTTCTTGTTTTGAAAATATTTAATTATTTCTAAAATTCAGAGACTTTCAAGGGCAATAACTCATTGAAGGAGTCACCAAATACTTTCACAATGAATAGATTCCAGAACCCTCTCAATTAGTCGAAGACTTTAGTGAAGGTTTCATATTTGTACCGTTTACGGTTTCGAAGTAGTAGCGATAACAAGGTTTACCGCACAAAGGGCGATAACTTTTAATAGGGTCAATCTTACGGAATACGAATTGAATCATTTAAAAAGTTATAAGAGTACATATTAATGATGCTCAGACAGTTTGTATATGTTTAGAAACAAAAAAGATATAAAAAGAGCATAATTTCTCAATTTTGGAATGACCTTGACCTTTGACCTTTACATGAATTTTAAGCTCAAAGCTCAATGAATCTTATGCAGTTGGTCCCATCTCTCTATCACTTCTCGTTTTGAAATTTTTTAATTATTTCTAAAATTCAAAGAGTTTCAGGGGCAATAACTCATTGAAGGAGTCACCGGATACTTTAGCAATGAATAGATTCCAGAGTCCTCTCAATGAGTCGAAGACTTTAGTGAAGGTTTCATATTTCTACGGTTTACGGTTTCAAAGGAGTAGCGATAACAAGCATTTCTTGCGAAAGGGGCAATAACTTTTAATAGGGTCATTCTTACGGAATACGAATTAAATCTTTAAAATAGTTTTAAGAGTACATATTAATGATGCTAAGATAGTTTGTATATGTTAAGAGACAAAAAAGATATAAAAAGAGCTTAATTTCTCAATTTTGGAATGACCTTGACCTTTGACCTTTACATGAATTTTCAGCTCAAAGCTCCATAAATCTTATGCAGTTGGTCCCATGTCTCTATCACTTCTTGTTTTGAAAATTTTTAATTATTTCTAAAATTCAAAAAGTTTCAGGGGCAATAACTCATTGAAGGAGTCACCGAATACTTTCGCAATGAATAGATTCCAGAATCCTCTCAATTAGTCGAAGACTTTAGTGAATGTTTCATATTTCTACGGTTTATGGTTTTGAAGGAGTAGCGATAACAAGCATTTCTTGCGAAAGGGGCAATAACTTCGAAAGCGGACATAGTTCATACGCGTTGGGTCAAATTTGTTCATAACTTTTAATGACCTTTACGATGAACAAAAAGTCTTTTCGATAAATGTCGAAACAAAAAATCAGCGGAAGAAGAATAATAATAATAACTAGTGCTAATTGTAACGGGGACCGTTACAGATGTTCCCCAAACGCTCCCCAACTCCCTTTTGGTGCCATATCCCTTGTAAGCTTCATTAAATAAGACAAACGTTATGCATTTGAGACTTTAACAACATTTACCCAGAAGTGTACCAAGTTCATTCAAATTTTAACATTGCACGCGTCCGCGTGTGAATGCATGCACGGAATGACCATATCATATTGTCTACAGAATTTATATATTTTAATACACTAAATATTAAAGTATTTAATCCAAAAGTATTAAAAAATACGCTCATTCAAGTGTATTTTTTATTTTACTCATTTCACGTGCACGCACGTGCATACATGAGCATGGTGACTATACCTTCTTGTAGAAGTCCATTACATCTATCTATATTCTAAATCCCACCCCGTTTGGTTGAAAACCAAGGGAGTTATAGCTGTTTAAAGTTTCAGCCAATCAGATTGCAGCACATGTACACGCATGTGTATGCATGTGCTTGGTGACCATACCTTCTTGTAGAGGTCCATTATATCTATCTATGTTCCAAATCCCAGCCTGTTTGGTTGAAAATCAAGGGAGTTATAGCTATTTAAAGTTTAAGCCAATCAGGTTGCAGCGCACGTGCATGCACGTGTTTTCATGATATTTGATATATATCACGTTGTAGGATATCCTAATGTATGGCTATGTTCCAAATTTCAAGGGATTTCGTCAAAAAACAAGAAAGATATAGAGACTTTAGTTTCAGCCAATCAGAGCGAAGTGCACGTGCATGCGCGTGAGATCTTGCGATTTTGACCATGTCATATTGTCTATGCTACTAATATATCCTTATATTATGAGTTTCAAAGCATTTCCTCAAAAAGGTAAAAAGTTACGCCTATATCAATTAAATCGGTCATTTCACATGTTGCACGTGCACGCTCTTGCAAGCACGTGCGCGCAAAATGACCTTCGTTCCGCAAATCTACATAACATGCCTACTAACCCTAAAAAGATTTTACCTAAGTCGGATGTGTAGTTTACAAGATCACTCCCGGACAAATAAGTACCCAGGAAGAAGAAAAATAATAATAATAATAAGAAACAGAGTAAAAACAATATGTTCCCCAACTTCGTTTGGGGAACATAATAAGAAGAAACAGAGTAAAAACAATATGTTCCCCAACTTCGTTTGGGGAACATAATAAGCACAGCATAATATAAAATAAGCACAGCATAATATAAAAGAGCACCATCTTCATATAAAATAACCACAGCATAATATAAAAGAGCACCATCTTCATATGAAATAACCACAGCATAATATAAAAGAGCACCATCTTCATATAAAATAACCACAGCATAATATAAAATAACCACAGCATAATATAAAATAGCCACATAAGGCAGCTATGGCGTTCCATATATATCATAACCTGTATCCAATAACATGATCTTCTACACTGATACCCCCGTATAGCAGCTCATGGAGAAAGTTAAAGTTTCTGAAAGGTATATCAAACTCTAGGGCCAAGGATCAAATGTGGTGTTTTCTCATTTACAATAGCTATGTGGTTTTAGGAGATCAGGTCTATTGAAATTCCCATGGGTACCAACAGTCCCCCGTTATTAGCAGACCTCTTTTGTATTCAATTGAAGCAAACGTTTTCCAAAATCTTTTACATATACGTGAAAAGAAAACATTTGCTATGGCCTTCACCTCGACATTTAGATATGTCGACGACGTTATGTCAATCAGCAATGGTAATTTCCACTCTTATGTCGATATGATATATCCTGGTGAGCTTAAAATACAAAGTACCACAGAGTCTGACACATCTGTTTCATATCTGGATATTTTACTTGAAAAAGACGTTAATGGTAATCTCACAACCAAGCTTTATGATAAGTAAGGGAAGTTGACGATTGTAAAGTTAAAGTCATCACGACTTTAACTTTACAATCATCAACTTCCCTTACTCATGCAGCAGTATACCTTCATCACCTGCCTACGGAGTTAATATATCTCAGTTGATTTCATGCGCAGGAACATGTCTTAGGTATGAACAATCTCTAAAACGTGGTAGGGCGGAGGCATAATTGAAATTCCAAATTCTTCATTGAAATGTATTGGTAAAATCTTAAAAGATCCTCTTCTCAAGAACCACTGGGCCAGAAAAGCTGAAAGTTATGTGTAAGCATCCTGGGGTTGTGAAGGTTTAAAATTCTTCAAATCATAACGCTCGAGGGTAGAGTGGGGCCACAATAGGAAATACATTTTTTACGTTGAAATATATATGAAAAAACTTTTAAAATCTTCTCAAGAACCACTGGGTCAGAAAAGCTTTAACTTGTGCGGAAGCATCCTTGAATAGTGTGTACCGGGGTATTCTAAATTGTTCAAATAATGATCTCCGGGGTAGCTAAGAAAACCATTTTTACATTGAAATATATAGAGAAAACTTTTAAAATTTTCTTCTCAAGAACCACTGGGTCAGAAAAGCTGAAACTTATGTGGAAGCATCCTTGGATAGTGTAGATATTAAATTGTTAAAATCATGACCCCCGGAGGTAAGGCAAGGCCACAATAGAGTATCAAAGTTTTACATTAAATATTTTGGAAAAAATCTTTTAATTTTTTTTTCTCCAGAACCACTGGGCCAGAAAAGCTTTAAGTTATGTGGAAGCATCTTAGTGTAATGTTTATTCTTAATTGTCCAAATCATGAGCCCTGGGGGTAGGGTGAGATCCCAGTAGGTATAACAAGGGGGAAATCTGTTAAAGAACAAAATGGCCAAAGTTACTCAGATGAACTATATGGCCCATGGGCCTCTTTTTTAAAATTTTGACAAAATGATGTCGAACTTCAACGTCAAGAGGTCAAATATGTAAGGTCTTGTCAAAAGTCGTAGTACACCTGCGTAATATGAAAGCTTTAACTCAACCAATCCAAAGTTATGGGCAAGGTTAAAGATTTTGCAGACAGACAGAGCCGGAAGTACAAGGGAAAAAATATAAACTCTGGAATCCTTGATTCCAAGGGTATAATATACAGTTTAACATTGGCCACTCGAATACCGATTTCCTGAATACAATGGATGTGCCAAATCGTATTGAATGCCCAAACTATATTTTGTCCATCGTTTTTGTCCTTCCCGTCCGTCTGTCTGTTTGGTTTGAGTACCAACATATTAAACCTCTCGATCTTGGAATTTGATCCACTTTTACAAAAAAAAAAATCAAAACTTAAACCTTGGCAATAACATTTCAATAGCTGATACTAGGGCTTTCATACTTCACATGTGTATTTATTCTGACTTCACATATGTATTTATTCTGAAAAGACCTTTAATTTTTTTATTTAGTACGAGTACATTTGTATAATAAACATTTTATTTTGATCTATTAAAAGTGGCCTTGGGGTTTTATCTTTGGCAGTGGCGTAGCATCGTTTTTGAAAGTGGTGGGGGGGGGGGGGGGGGGGGGGGGGCAGCCAGAGAATTTTTTTTTACTTACCTGAAAAAGAAAAAAAAAGGAAACAGTTGCCCAAAGTCGAAAATCCTATTTCGGTGGGGGGGGGGGGGGGGGGGGGTCAGTGTCAATTACTTTTAGTAACACTTCTAATACTACATTTGCGGTACATCACTAAAAGTGGGGGGCCAATCAGGCTTTCAATTAACATTTCCTATAGTATAAGTAAGGTTGGGAGCCCCCCCCCCCCTGGCCCTCTGTTGCTACGCCCCTGTTTGGAGAAAACTTTAACCTTTGCCAAAAACCTTGGAATATTTGGTACAAGACATGCTACTGGATACCAGCGTTACCTTGCTCTTGAGTTTTAATTACTTTTGAAAAACAAATATCTACCATAACTTTGAATGGTTAATTGGTCTATGGCTTTTACAGTTCACTTCTGTATTTCTTTAATTTTAACTTTCCTTTGACCTTGACCTAGCAGTTTGGCCCACTGTCAAAAATTCTTTGACCTGACTATAATGTTTGAGTTGTTGGCTTTTATATTTCACAAGTATATAGAAGTCCTTTTGGGGGGTAAGTATATTTCATATTTAAACCTTGACCTAGGAGTTTGATTTTTGAGAAACTTAATTGAACCTCCACAAAAAGCTACCATACGAAGGCATCAATGTTTCACAAACACATTTTTTTTCATTATTCATTCTGAACGTTGATATCTAAAATCCTCTTTTTTTCTCTGCTTAACATAGTTTGAGGATATACACTAAAATACCTGAAAGGTAAAAAAAAATGTGAAGGGGCTTGGAAGCATGGAAGATTGTTTTTACAAAGGCGTGTAAAAAAGTAGGTGCAGAAAGGTAACAAGAAAGAAGCCCACTGGATGTTGATGTACGCAGCAAGCTACTGTAGTATAGTTATAACACATATTACTGCATATAGATAACATTGTAGATACAATGGTCAAAGTCATGTATGTCATATATAATATGAATGATGGACAGCAGGCCTATATATAGCTCGGATAAGCTTTTCTGAAAACTATTAATATCAGTCTTCTTAATCGTTCGCCTCGTAGTTTTCTTCGTGCATAGATTTCATAGCCATATTATGATATAAACTGTATTTATTATTTTAATTATTTGTTCATATGCATATTCTTTTCCCCATAATTTTCATAAAATGAAGTTGATTAATTCATGTATTTATTCATATATAATTTACGAGACCTGTGATAATTTAGCTGAAGACTTAATAAACTTTGTCTCTATTTTTGCGCACTTAGACTTCAACGGAATCACAGGTCCAATTCAACCAAACACAAACTTAAAGCTTACCTTAGGTGAAAGGATTTCAAGTTTGTTCTTGCTCCTCTTCAAGAGATGGGCCACATCGCTCACCTGAGTAATTTTGGCCATTCTGTTCTTTAACAGATTTCCCCTCTTGTATTACCTGTTGTAACCCCCCAGGGGTCATGATTTGGACAATCTAAAATATACACTACAACTAGGATGCTTGCAAATTTTCTTCCCAGGTCTTTCCTGAGACGTTTTTTCATATATATTTCAATGTAAAAGTTGGAGTCCCTGTTGTGGCCCCATCCTACCCCCTTGGATCATGATTTGAACAATTAAGAATCTACACTACCCAAGGATGCTTCAACATAAGTTTCAGCTTTTCTGGCCCAGAGGTTCTTGAGAAGATTTTTAAAAACCCCAACCTTTTTGTCTTTTCTTGAATATCTTCCCTTAGAAGGGGACTTGGTCCTTCAATTTACCAATTTCAATTCTCCTTTACCCAAGGATGCTACACTGGATCAACTTTCATATTGTATATAGTAGAAGTACAAAGACAAATAAGAAATTCAAATAAGTAAACATGTTTGAAATACCAGCATGCCAAATTTAGTTGAAATTGAACGCGTAGTATATAACAAATATTGTGATTACAGTTAAACTGTAGTATCTCAAACACCAATATCCAGAATACCATAGATATGTGGAAGTGAGTTGGAAGTCACAACAAGTTTATTTATAGATGTTTTAACTTTGATATTCTTTAGTCACTGGATATTTCAAATTTTCACTCAGTCCCAACATGCAATAATGAGATTGAACTTATTTGTTTTATTTCCCAAATCACCCATTTTTGAACATATTCATTTTCAATCCATTCGTGAATTGTGTACATTTTTTATAACTAAATAGAAACAAAAGATTTGTATCTTGTGATAAACAACTTTAATGCATAAAGCAGTTAACACATTTTCCTCACAAATTGGTAATGGTCAACCTTTCACTTTGTATTTTCTTTCATATTTCCATGAAACAAATCTGAAAGCCCTTAACAAGAGAATAACATTTAAATGGCAACACACACACACCCATTCTCTCTTTCTAAGGATTATAATTACTATCAAAAAAGTTGTTTTGCTGATTCACTTACGTAGAGGAAAATGGTACAAAGGAAATAAATGTTTTTTTCTTCTTCTTTTCTCTTGCAACACACTAACACACTATCCATATTGAGCACAAAAAGAACACTTAGAGTTACCCATTATTAACGAAAGATTAAAATTTACTTCCCTGGAATTTGAATGTCAAATTCCACTAATATATAGAAACAGGATTTCCTTGAAAGCATTGTAAATATTGCAAAACTTTTTGATGGTCAGAACTCAGAACTTTACCAAAAAAAATCCCAAGAAACTGGTATTCTTTATCTGTTGGGCCAACCCTCTTACTTACAATCAAAACTGCACAAACTAAAATAAATACTGATATTTAAATATAAATTCATTACAACAGGTTTAGCTACTATTACTAATTATTAATCAATATTAACTGTCAAAATTTCATATACTGATAAATCTTCGATCGGTTATTCCTTAAGTGACCTGCACATCAAAACATTTACAATGAGATTGTCATTCCCAACAGCATTTAAATTTTTTTGAGAACGTACAAAAAAAATATGTTGTAATTTCACAAGTATATTTATACATCTTTGGTGCAATCTTAAACTGAATGCTTTATCTAAGGGGAAAAATATAAAAATCTTATAATTATCTTTTCTAAAACTAAAGACAAATAAAATAGTCTGTGAGATTTAATCTTAGACATTTGTTTTTAATTAATTTTAAGTTTGGCATGTGCATCCCTTAGAATCTGAAGATATGACATTCAAAATAGAACAATGATATATTGCAAACTAGCAACTTTGAATCAAATGTATGTATTGATAACATTAAATGATATAATGCCCATGTAAGCAGTAAAGAGGACTAACTGTTCTGTAGTGTTACAGACACATCAATGTATGAAATCAAAGTAAAACAAATGGCAAAAACACAGAAATGACATTCTCATTCAATCACATTTGTAAATACATGTGTGCATACTAAGACACTCATACAGTTTCTATTTTCATCTCTCCTAATACAATGTTTTTAAAATTTTACTGTTAAAGATTCATCTTATTTATGTTCCACAAACATTCATTTACTTCTGTTTTTTTTTTAATGTAGTAGGAATAAAATCTTAAAAGAATGTAGGATTTTACAGTAAGTAATATGATTTCTTTTTTCTGTCAAATTGATAAACCCCTTCAACATGTGTTCAAAGCAACAAAGTTAACATCAGTTATATACATGTATCTGCATGTGCATTACAGCATACATATAAAAAATGGTCTTTCTGTTTTACATTAAACATAAATCTAGGCAGACTATATATCATAAACTAATTTAAAGTAAACCATGAACTTTATAACTGGATTATAAATATGGATAATGCTATAATATTTAAAAAAAAAAAAAAAAAACATATTTAGATGTATTGTAATTATACTATTTTTTCTTTTCACAATATGATGCTTTTCTCCCTATTGACAGTATTCATGTTGATATACAGATAATTTTTTCTTATAGCAAATATCACATTCAGCTTGGATTCTTTAACATAAGCTAATCTGGTATCTACAGAAAATTGATGTTAGGAACAGCCATAATCAACATTTAAAACAGCCGGCTTTTCTTCCTGGATGGTGAATCGAAGGGTGTATTATCTGGGGAGGACGTTCTCTTTCTTGTAGAGTCATAATTACGAGAAAATTCATCTAGAATAAATCTGTTTAGTTCCTCCATGTTGCCACTACTCCGGGGTAGAGCTCCGATTTGGGAGGGGGCGGTAGCACCTGGGGGCATACTGAAGCCCACACTGATGTTGGACATTGCACCATTTAAACCTGTAATTGTATGATATTTATTATCAAAATCTATGAAAATGTTATGTAGAATTAAACACATTTATGTTTAATAATTTTGATTTTTGAATTTAGAATTGAGGTCTATGTTTTCAGCTCCAATGATGTCAGAGAAATACCAAACTAGTACTAGTTTGTAGAAGTAGTTTGTACTAGTAGTTTGATCATCCTTTAACGTACCTACATCAAGATTTGAACAGGAGTAGCAAGCTTAAGGAGAAAAACAAGAAAAAATCCAAAGAGAGCTTTACTGTATTATTAATGATGTACATTTTTTTCTTGCTTTCAAATTTTAATAAAGTATAAATAGAGAAAATGATCCCAACCTTGGAGTGCAATGGCTTCTCTGAATGCCTGTAGATCTGGTTCGGTTCCTGAAGACAGATTTTCGGCCCCCTGTAAACGAGGTGAATGTGTCCTCTCGACAGACAACCTCGACGACTGGGAGTGTCTCACCATGGAGGAAGCATGTCTATTTCTGGCGGGGGGATTTTTACCGCACAAGAAAGCTAAAAGATCCTCTCTACGAATGTTACGACGTTTCTTTTTCACCCATGCCACAATGTCTCTGTTTCTGTGCTGTTTTCCCTTTTGTATACCCAAGTCCACACAAGTATGCAGTGAATCTACACCATCTGAAAATTGTACTTAATTTATAATTCACCTATTTTATGGACCCTAAAGGAATATCATCAACTATTTCATCATAGTATATCAACTTGAAATTCCAAACATTACAAAATATCATATGCAGTTAAAAATGGAAATGGTCTTTTTCATACTGGCAGTACTTCTTTAAATCATGTGTGTGTAGACTTGTATACATCATGGAATGTTCAAATCTAAATTTTATCCTTTAACCAAAATAAAGCTAAAATCATTGTTTGTTTGGAAATGTATAAAAACTCGTTTAAAAAAACTCTTCCTGGAAATGTTTTTGACCATAAATAAGAAATTCTTTAATTTAAACAATGCTTGGCAATTTACACATGCATCCCAGAAACATCTGTCTTAATTTACTTGATTTTCTTTAGATATACACAAAAACAGGATTCCGGCTTGATGGCAAATATCTTTACGAAAAAGTCGGAAAATAATTTGTTCATAGTTTATTTTGACTTTATCACCTGTCTGGATTTTAAATTACATCAATTTGGAAAAAATTAGTTCATTCCCCCTGAGACTGAAACCCTCTAAGCTGCAATTCCAAACAAACAATTTCTTCAGGATGACTCTAATATAGACAATTGTTTAACTGTTATAATTGTCTATGTGAAAGATAAATTAAAAAATAATATGCAACAAACCTTTGAACAAACTTGTAACATTTGATGCAGCGTTCTGAAATGGGACCCATAATGAGAGACCTTGATGTCGATCTGAAACACAAATTTGAATAAATTCAGTAAAAGTTTAAACAATAAAAGTACCAATGTATCCATATCATTCAAAGGCGGATCCAGGGCCAGCCCGCAGGGTGAGCGCCCCCCTGTTTGAAATTTTTTTTATGTAAAACTTATATGTCCATAATCCTAAAACCAAGGGGAAAACATCTATTATTTGTAAGATGTTGTCAGCTATGGGGGGCTTTGCCCCTGGACCCCCAAAGAGGACCTCGCCTTAGACCCACTGGGGGCTTCTCTACAGCCACCAGACCCACCTGCTTTCTTTTCCCCCCCCCCCCCCCCACGCGTTACAAAATTTCTGGATCTGCCACTGTCATTGCTTTTTTTTTTGGTAGTTTCCCCTTCATATTATGATCACTCAGTTTTACTGTACATATAAGGTGCGGACAATCCCCCGCTCAGAGATAATATGTTTCTCAATTTTCAAAATTAACGGAAAAGTTATATTTTTCTAAAATCATGTTCTCAGTAATGCCATCTTCAAAACATATTATTATTTCATTTTACTGAATGACTAATCATTTGACAATCTTTTTTCAAAGTTGACAATTAAGCATATTTAGTGGAAAATGGGTTTACTAAAGCCATAAAAAATGAATTTTGAACATGAATGGGTCAAGTCTTCATTTTTGGTTAGTGCTTAAATGATAGAAAGGTGAATGTGAAATCTCTTTCATTTGTCCAAAAAATGGAATCTGAACCCATTCTATATGAAAATCAAACTTTTCTGAAAAAAATGCACGCTTCAACAAACCCGTTCATTTAAATCACACTGACAGACATTAATGATGCATATACTTAGTAGCGTAGTGGTTAATGTGGTCAGTCTTGTAACAAACCCTGTGCTATGGAGAGTGTTCAAATCATATGTGAAGCTTTTTCTTTTTTTTCACAAATCTTAAAAACATGAGTTAAAAAATAAATTATTCATAACATAGTAAAACAATGAAATACAGAATAAATGTGTAAAAGATGATATAAACCATATATATTTTTTTTAAATATTGCTTTCATGAACTTTTATGAATGAGAAATGTCTTTTCTCAGAGCGGGGGATTGACATCACCTTGTATGCTTCCATTCTTGATACAAAGAAAAGTTTATACATCTGTAGACTGTACATGTATTCATAAATTTAAAGTTAAATAACAAAAACAACAACAAATATATTTTTTCTGAATTCATATTAACTTCTATCCCTTGAAATATCAAATATTGATTTGGCATAATCTTCTATTCAAAATTTGTCATGATTGGTTAGACCACAGACAGTTTTTCTTGCTAAAATTTACACATCAGATCTCAATAATGAAAACTGACTTGGAGATTCCTGAACAATAGCTTAAAGAGTTCTGTTGTAAATCTATGCAGTTTGAGAGATCTGTCCTAAGACTTATTCCATGACATACATAAAATGCATTCTAGTGGGCTCTACACTTTACCTAAACTTTACAGAGTTAGAAATCATGGAAATAGTCACTAATGTTGCTTTTCGTCTCAGTGCTAGGTATCTGAACATTTACTGGATTTGCCCCAATTACATGTTCGCCCAGAGTAGTATCGTCTCAGTGTTTTCCCTATATATCAAAGTAAATGGTTAGAGATCAGTTGTAACAGGCTAGGGTACGAGT
Source organism: Saccostrea cuccullata (assembly GCF_032062105.1). Lineage (NCBI taxonomy): Eukaryota > Metazoa > Mollusca > Bivalvia > Ostreida > Ostreidae > Saccostrea > Saccostrea cuccullata. The sequence continues at coordinate 404,219 of NW_026935125.1, read as the reverse complement.
TTTATGAACAAAATCTCTGTGGACTTTTCAACAAATTTTTATTTCATAGCAGCATTTTTGTCAATTGAAGCGGTCAATTTGGCCATTTGCCGGTTCTTAAGGAAAACACTGCATCGTCAAGTGGTTTCACCCCAATTATACCTGTAACCTGAAATTAATTTTAAATTTTTGTGGATTTTGAAAGTTTACTATGAGAAATCACCAATGTTTTTTTTTACTTGCAGATGTGCACTGGGAAAAGTGTTTAATACACATACAGTTGAATTTCGGTATTGAGAACTTTGGTATATCGAATACCATGGATATGTCAAAGTGATTTGGTAGTTCTACTGACTTCTTCTCTAAGTATTTAACCTGGGCTGTCACGGTTCCATAATCTTTCAGGTTGGGTCTGTTCTAAATCTTTTAGGTTTGATATTTTGGGGGTTTTTTTTGTTCGTGTATACAATAGAATAAAAACTCATGATTTGAATTAATTCAACAAATTTTTTTGAATTTTTTAATTTATTAACAAGCAGCAACATAATCATTAGTGACTAAATTAAAGTAGCTTCCAACTAGAAAAATAGTTGAACCAAACGATTCAAATCACATAATAATAATTTACTCTCAATATCTTGAATCATTGGATCTCGAATTTTTTCCTCTGTTTCATCAAGTTTGAGATAATGAGATTTGACTGTTTATTTAATGTTGAATAAATTTAATCTATACATATGTATTAACATATTCAAACAAAACCTAATATATTTGTTTTAAATGAAAGAAAATGAAAGAAAAGTTTGATCATCTATTGCTAATAATAAGAATTATCTGTATAGATCTGCAACTCATAGGTAAACTGAATTTATTTAAAGTGCATGTTCATTAATTATATAAACAACTTTTGCTTAGGCCTAAATTAACATTGTGGTATGTTTAAAGAAAACTGCAGGGTAGCAAAACCACTCAGGGCGAACAGGAAAACAGCGTGAAACCACACAGCGCAAACAAGTGTTCTAAGCGAATCCACCCACATTCAAATCTGAGATGGCAAATGTTGAACCTTCCATCTTTTTAATATATTCGATCAGTGCTTACTATCTATTCAAGATATATTACTATAGTCGGCAGTGACTCACACAAATTGTTCCGACGAAAATAGTTCCATCATGATAAGTAGATACAACAGTATTGTTTATGATAAGAATAATGCTGTGTATGTCATACGTAAAAGAAACCTAAAAGTAATTTTTTTTCTCCAAAGATCACTTTCCCCCGAAATGCAAATAAAAAATATTAATATTTTTAATTATCATATAGTTTCCTCTTAGAGAAAAAAAAAAAAAATCATTCTGTATGTGTAATATTATATGACGGAATTTTCAATTCCTGGCCTGATTCTGCTTGTGTGTAGCGTAGTTATAAAATGTGTAGCAAAACCCCAACCGTGTCGGAGATTTCTAAACTGAAAACCGGGTTCGTGTTGAAGTTCAGCATATTATGTTATATAAAATTTGAATTCTGTAAGTAAGTTCCTAGACGAATACATTAGTATATTTCAGTAATTTCAAAAACAAAGGGTTTCAGTTTAGAATTTCCCGGCCCGGTCCTGATTTTCCTAACTCATTTTAAACACACTTTGTTGCAAATGCAAATGTTAGAACAAAATATACTGAGTAGTTCAGCAGGGATTGTATAATTTAAATTAATCAGAATTTGTATTCATATGTTCTACCGGTAAATAAAAAAAAAAATTTTGTTTGCCAGCGTAACTTCTCGGCAAAACAAAATGTGTTTCTCCGAGGTCGCTAGATGCGTTTGACAACTCCATCGCATGTGTGTAGACCAAGGCTAACTGGTCTTGCGGACACGTGTACTGTTTCTTATGAGACTGGGTGACCGTAATGCTACAGACTCACGAAATTTACACCAGTTCCATAACTAAACACTAAGACAGCGCAGTTTATTTTTTATAAAAGTTATTAAACACTGTTAAACATATTAAATCTAAAAGTCGAATATCTTTGGATACGGGGTAACCCATACATATTCTTGTTAAATACAGCTATCCATTTTCGAGTAGTGCTTATTTTAGCGATTTCTGTTATTTTAATGAGTTTATTCAGTCAAACTCTAAAAATTACAAAATACTTAGTTCTGAATATGCTGAAACCAAGTGCAAAGACATGATAGTGATACAGTAACAGCCTATGTATTAAACTGTACTTAGAAGGGTGGAGACTACATTTCAGGTATTTTGCATTTTAATATTTATTTTTTGAATTACTATTTATACCTTTATACAACTGAGCAATAGCTGTTGCTGAGTTCTGAAATTGCAACCACAATTTCTGTTCAGCTAACTCTCGTTGTGTTTCAAGAGCTTCCTCCATATTGGTTTCACCATGAAGATCCTCAATACATTCTTCTTCGAAGCTATTCAGCCAATTATCTGGCACACGATCATTATGTTCATCTTCTTCGTGTTCCATTATAATTAAATGATATCAATATAAACGTCTCTCACTTAAACTATTTGCCATATATTCAACTAATTTTGTTTACTTGATACTCTGTCCTTCTGAATCAAAACCGGATGTCAAGTCTGCGCATGTATAAACGTTACATTGTGACGAAAGATTCCGAAAAACGACGGTTTTACGGAACGTAAAATGATGCTTTACACTGGGAATGAAAAGAATAAGCATTATTTAAATTTGTGAAAGATACTAAAGAAAATACAATGACTGCAAAAGTCACTCGTGCAGAGGGTAAGACAAATTACATTTTTTGGCCATCCGTACATTATAGTATCCCAGACTGCCTCAACGTGCGTCCGCCATCTTGTTTATTTTCATTCGAGATCAGTTTTGCGATGCCTTTTTTGAAAGGCATGATATTTTGTATGTAGGTCCCCTGTGAGGGGTTTATACAGCAGACATTGGGCAGATTGTGAGAAAACAGGCGAAAGTGACCGTTCCGCCAAACAGTCCACAATCTCCTGGGCGAGATCGTAATAAAGCGGTCACTATAAATAATTCCAATAACACCATGAATCATGTGAATGACAATGGTGAAAAAGATAAGACACAAGATGTGGAAATGGATATTGATCAAAAGAAGGGTGTGTTAATACATTTTAAAAGATAAATCTTTGATTAACTGTTGTAGGTGTATGGTAAGACCTCCGTGTAAATTTTGCAATAGCTAAACTCCTCATTGCATTGCACATGTAAATTGACATTTACACACAATTAATAATAACGTCCTGTTGTTCATGTAATCAATTTGTGTATATGTATGACTAGGGTAAGCTACCGTGTACGCAAATTAATCCTGAAGGATGCTATTTATGTAGTATAGAACTGCAGGTGTACTTGTAATGTATCTGCATATGTGAATACAGGAAGTTTTGCAGAATAGCAAATATATCAAATATATATATTGGATTAAAGACATTTGCAGTGTAATCAATGGCTCTAGAATCTTTTAAAACTGTGTTATCATGGATGATGATTAAAAATTCTAAAAAACATTCTAAGGAAGATGATCTCGGTGGTATGTTTTGGGCATTGTTTGATTTGCCTTTCACTTACAAGTCAGTTTTAAATAGCTAATGTGCATTTACATAACTCTGCTTTGTCTAAAGTTTTCATTTTGATACATTTTTTATGTAAAAGCACATTCGATTGCCGAAAAGCATAAGGACACACTCATTATTTTTAGCTTTGATGGTTTTAAGCTGTATAAGAAACACATATTTGCAAAAAAAGATTTTCTTTCCATATGGGGAGAATTAGTCCCTATTTCATTTTCGTGTATGACAGAACACTTTCTTAATGAATGTCCCATATCCTGGTATGATACAATATATACAACTCTGCAAATTTGTGCATGAAATACATTGTTGCCTCTATCAAGATATTATAATGTCATTAATAAAATTGGCTTATTTGAATAGTTGGAGTAAATCAACTTTATCATATTTATGGGTCTAAAATTGTTTTCCTGGGGAATTTATCATAATTTATTAATATTTTGTATCCTGATTATTGTATTGACACCAATGAGGATTATAATTATAAAGTTTTGTGTATATTTACTGTTAATTTTGTCTTCTAGAGGAGAACAAGGAAGGCGGAGATGATGCCAACATGACTCAGGTGAATGGAGACATCCACGGGAACGGAGCCACCAGTCAGGAGGATGCCGAAATGGAGGAGGGTCAGTGGAACAAGTCTTAGACTTATACTTCTCTCCTTGTTCAATAATCCCTAACCCCCCCCCCCCCCTTCCAGAAAAAATCTCAACCTTTAGTAGAGTATTTTGTTAGTGGTGCATTTATGATAAGTACACAGAATTACAGTGAAGCAAATTTGAGTTTGGGGATTTCTAGTTTGTCTCCTACTCTCCTACAGATTTAATATTGACAGTTCTAGTTTGCTTCTCGCTAAAATCTTTAGCTCCACTTTCCAGTCAATGTGATTGCTGCTTAAATATTTCCAAATGTTTTGCATGATTTTTAATTTGAGTATCTGTTTACAGATGAGTGTCGATCAGAAGCTACGTTTCGATATACTGTTGAAAACATAAGTAAATTAAAAGAGACCGCCCTCAGTCCACCTTGTATGGTTCGGAATCTTCCATGGTATGTATTTGATGATGTTTTAAAAACCAGTCTTATATTATAATGAAATTAAAGCTTGAATAAACTGAAAAAAGCTTAAGTGTATTTGGAATGAGATTGGCTTCAATAGAGTTTTCATTTATTTACTTGTACACGATTTTAAAACATATTTCAGGAAAATAATGTGCCAACCTAGACCCAACACAGACCGACACAACCAAAAAACTATGGGCTTTTTTCTTCAATGTAATGCTGAATCAGATTCAGTGTAAGTGTAAGAAAAAGAAAAGCAATTTCTAAAGAACTTCATGTTTTCTCTGTTAATTTAAACAGTTTTCCTCTCAGTAACAAATCTACGAGTTGTTTCATTTTTAGATAATTTAAATTTGCACTTTTTTTTAAATAAATTTTTTGTCAACATAAAAAGATTAAACTTTGTTTGCTTCTGTAATGCAGTTATTTTGATGTTACCTTTTCTTAGGTCATGGTCGTGTAATGCCTCAGCCACTCTTAGGCTTATTAACCAGAACAATGAGTCGGAAAGTCACACAAAAAGTAAGATTTCATGTTTCAATCTCCCTTTCCACTGTAAACACTAGCTAATCATTAATTATAGACATGAAAGAACAAGCTTAAATCTTCTTTTAGGAAAATATGTTTAAATTGCAAATAAAAACCTTTTCATGGTGGCATATTTGAATGTAGGGAATACTTGATTTGATTACAAATCAAGTGATAACTATTGATGTCTATTTTATATACAAGGGCATATTGTTCTAACTGCTTAAAAATATCATATAATCAGAACTCTGTAGTGTGCAGTATAGAGAGTTCATAATATTGCTAATTTCAAAGAGGTATTGCTAAAGTGATTTATGACATTACATTTTAAATGCTAGTTCATTTTCACTTATTCCTATTAAGAAAGAATATTTCTATTGTAATGGGATTTGATGATTTTATGACAATTTCTGGCTGATTTATCAACATTTGCTTTCTTTTCCAGAAATCCAACACTTGTTTTACAGTAAAGAAAATGATTGGGGTTACAGTAATTTCATTGTATGGAATGTGAGTATATCAGTTTCTTGCTTGAAAATTAAAGTTAATAAAGATGGTATAGAATTTAATAATTTTTTTTTGATACACAGGATCTGCTGGATCCTAACAAAGGGTTTGTGGTGGATGATAGGATAACACTGGAGGTCCATGTGAAGGCCGATGCTCCTCATGGAGTTAGGTAAGTGCTCTGTTGATTTGAAATTATTTTTCTAATTCACAATTAAGATTATTTCTTGTTTAAATTTGAAAAATAGAAATGTCAAGAACATGCTTATTTTTCTATTGATTACCTCATATTCTGTGATCCTCTATTGTAGAAAACCTATATGCAAATGTAGATTTTGTCCAAAGATTCATTATCTTTGAAATCATGCCTTGTAATTTTTTAAAACTCATTATCCAAGTAATAAACTTGTTATTTTATTACAGTTGGGACTCCAAGAAGCATACGGGTTACGTGGGACTTAAGAATCAAGGCGCCACATGTTACATGAACTCCCTGTTACAAACTTTGTTTTTCACTAACAAATTAAGGAAGGTATGGGTTTTTTTTTTTTTTTTTTTTTATAATTTATACTTTTGAATATGTAAATTTTACACAATTTTCATGATATCTTCTTTGATTACCACTCTGTTGGTCCCTGTACAACATAAATGGTTATATAGTGTAAAATTAAGGTACACCAAGTCTCGGCATTATAATGGTACATGTTTTGATTGTTTTTACTACAGGCAGTGTACCTGATGCCCACGGAGTCCGATGATGGTGAGAGGAGTGTACCTCTGGCACTACAACGTGTCTTCTATGAACTCCAATTCAGCGATAAACCAGTAGGAACCAAAAAATTAACAAAATCTTTTGGGTGAGCTTTTTGTATGTGATTAAACAACAAAACTAAATAATCATCTACTTAGTATCCTATTATATCTGTAACAATAATTTTTATTTTCCAGCCATAACATTATTTAGTTAAATCATTGATCTGACTCCACCACCCTGTTTATATCCCAATAGCCAATTAAGTTGTTGGGACAGATTTAATATCCAAATTCTACAGCTCTCATGTACTATAGAATATTTCAGCATTGTTAGATGTTTGTTTGTCTTTTACAGGTGGGAAACACTAGACACATTCATGCAGCATGATGTACAAGAACTCTGTCGTGTGGTAAGGGACTTTATAAAGCTGTTAAAATGACAAGAAGTTCGGTCATTATCAGGTTTTCAGGTCTTAAAACATGAAGACAGAAAATACATGAAAGTGCATTTCCTGTGTCAATTGTTCTTTCATGAAAAGTTTTCTTTGTATGCATATACATTTGTTTTTGTATTGTAGTTATTAGAAAACATGGAAAGTAAAATGAAAGCAACTGTAGTAGAAAATACAATTCCCAAGCTGTTTGAGGGTAAAACTTTGGTAAGTGTTGAATTATGATGACTAGAAACATGAGTGAGAAATACTTTCTCTTGATTTTTTTTTAAAGTGATTTAGTCATTTGTCACTATTGAAACATATTGGATACTTGATGTTGGTAGAATTGATTAATATACTGAAATATAATCTTTGTATTTCAGTCCTATATAAGATGTAAGCACATAGATTATTGTTCCAGTAAAGAGGAAGCCTTTTATGACATTCAGTTAAATCTGAAAGGCAAAAAAAGTGGTAGGATATTGTCTGCACGACATTCAATAAATCCTTCTTTGTTTATTTTGCCAAAGAAATTTGTTAAAGAAATAGTTTTAATCAAACTTTTTTATCCTCTCATATTAGTCTATAAATCATTTCTAGTAAATTCAAGAATACTTAAAAGTCAACATACTGCTCAATTATTTTGGTTAATTTTTATTTTGCTGAGAAATTTGTGTGAAGAAATTGTAATCCAGATTGTATTTGTCCTCTTCTTTCAGTGTATGAATCGTTTCAAGATTACATCAAAGTGGAGTCTCTGGACGGAGAGAATAAATATGATGCAGGCGAAAATGGGCTGCAGGTATTGTACATTCCTTAAGAAATTTTGTATGAAAAACTACCTTAGAATCCTTTATACAAGTACTAAAGGGGGTGTCAAGGGATAAAAGAGAAAGAAACATCTCTAAAAAGGAGAAATACAGATGATTGATGTATAAATTAGGATTGAGTTAATCTTTGCTTTTTATAGGAAGCTGAGAAGGGAGTGTCCTTTTTGAGTTTCCCTCCAGTACTTCATCTTCATTTATTACGGTTTATGTACGATCCAATGGCTGATGCCTACGTCAAAATCAATGACAGGTAAGCCATCAAAGAAATGTTTTGTACTAATTTGAATTTTTTTTATCACTGATTTAAATTTTGTCATTGAACTCGGATCTTCTTGACATTTAGGTTTGAATTTCCTGAGCGACTAATTCTAGACAAGTTTCTGAATCCCAAAGAAAAGAAGGACAAGACTCCCGCCAGCTACATTCTACACGCTGTGCTGGTTCACAGTGGAGACAACCATGGGGGTCATTATGTGGTGTACATAGCTCCAAAGGGGGATGGCAAGGTAACTTGTTAGATCATTGGCCATTGCACCAGAATTTCCCTGAGGAAGCTATAATTTTTTTTCAAAGGAAAACCTCTATCAATTTTTGTCACTGTGCAGGGCTCAACATTAACTTTAAAACAAACTAGACCAGTTGGACTAGTTATTGAAAATTTTTACCCAATCTCAACTTCACTAGACCTGACCTTATATCTGTGAATCACTGAATAATTGTACATTAATAGTTTGTTGGGTTTTTTTTTTTTTTGGCTAAAATAATTACATTATGATCATACATGTACATGAAATAAATATATATTAGACATTTTTAAAGGAAGTAATCATGTTTCAGTGACAATATTAGTCTTTTTTCATTTTTTCCTCCACCGAAGAAACCAAAGTCGTACAACGACATTGTCAATGTAATCTACTTGATGGTTTTCATAACTTGTTTCTTTTTTAAAGTAATTAATTTTTTTTTTTTTCATGAACCAAAATATTCTTAATTCATATTGAATAAAAAATGTATCTCAAAAAGGGAGATGTATTTCTAATCGATTCTAAATCATACATCGCGTAAACATGACCTAGCAGGAAGGATAACTCTTAATTATAGTAGATTTTGTCTTTTTAGTCAATACATTGGCGAAATAATAATATATGTAAAATTCTTCTAATAATATGAAAACAAATTCAGTGAAAACAATTTTGATGCAGTAAAAAGTAGAGTTTTCTTTCATTTTCCTTTTCAGGAATATTTTAAATTGTGAATAATTTTCATCGGGATCAAAAAATGAAAGTGAGACCTGATTTAACAAATTGATAATACATGTACAAACAAAATCAACTGTTCAGAAATGTACTGAGGGATATTATTACACGACCAGTTGGGCTACCTTGAGGCGAAATAAACTAGACTGAACCGAACTTTTACTAGTCAGTCGGTCGGACATACCTTAATGTTGAGCCCTGCTGTCAATATTCTATTTAAAAAATAACTTGATAGAAATTGTAGATATACATGTAAAATTCAGAGTAAAGTGAATGTGATAAGTACAAACTGTGTGATACTGAGAAAATATTTTTTTTAGTGGTGCAAATTTGATGATGATGTGGTCTCAAGGTGTACAAAGCAGGAAGCCGTAGACAACAACTTTGGAGGACATGATGAGGAGGTGGCCGTCAAACACTGTACAAATGCCTACATGTTGGTGTACATACGAGAAAGCTGCTTAAGTAAGTAAAAACGCCTACATGTTGGTGTACATATGAGAAAGCTGGTTAAGTAAGTGTCTTAATGTACTTTTGTAACATGATTTTAGGGAAAGTCTAAAATATGTTAATCTGCTTGGGTTTGTGAACAGGGTTTGCGACCAGGTGTAATTCTCTTTTCAATTTTTTTTCAATTAGTTAAACCTGCATGTGTGAACTTCATATAGAAACATGTTTATAAGTAGAGAAGGTTTAAATCTGATTATATTTTTTTTTATAGATGATGTTTTGTGTGAGGTAACAGAAGCTGACATTCCACAGACCTTAATTGAAAGATTAGCTGAAGAAAGGTGTGTACATGTATCAAACTATAAAATATTATAGGCATGTTTTTTTTTCCATGCGGGGTAAGTAACGCTATGTATGTGGTCACAAATTTTCCATGGAAGTTACCTCAATGTAATTTAAAAAACAGCAAAGATTTGTAATAGTGATCTTCGTAATCTGTGTGATTTTACTGATTTTCTACCCATAGGTTGAAGAGAAATTCAGATTCTGTGGCATTACATCTATGACTGTAGCAAAAAGTACACTTACAATGTGCTTTCTCTGTAACAATCATTATCTTTATTTTTCATGGATTCATTGAGTGCAAATTGCAATACAGGGAAAACTGTAGTCTCTCATTTTGATAATGAATATGTCTACTTCTGAACCCAGTGTTCTGGTAAAGTTTGATCAAAGGTGGTTCTATTTGTAGGAGACTTGAAGCCCAGAAGAGGAAGGAGAGAACCGAGGCCCACTTATACATGACAATTCAAGTTGTGACAAATGACAATTTTTATGGACATCAAGGAAATGACTTGTTTGATCCAGATAGAGTAAATTTTCGGACATTTAAAGTGAAAAAGTCCTGTTCTATGTCAGAGTTCTTGGATATAATTGCTGAAAATATGGTATGTATCTCTCCTTTTTTCATGTGTCAAAAGAATAGCAGGAATGTAAAGTAAATAACTATGAGGGGAGTGTATTGTGTATCTTCTATAATCCAACAGAAGTATCCAGTGCAGCAGATGCGAGTGTGGCCGGTACAGAGTCGACAGAATCAAACAGTTAGGCCAACATTTCTAGATATGGATACAAATGCACATAAAACGGTAAGAGAAATTACATAAATTTTACAAAAGATGAGAATGTACACCATAACTGGACTTCCTTTTTGAAAAATGTAGCAATATTTAGTAAATTCGATAATTGAAAAACTGTTTAACTTATCCCTTTGATGAGGACTAGAAATGCGTTATGAAATGAAATGGACAAAGGACACCCTACAGAAATGAACTTTGTGGTCCTTTAAATTGTACTCGCTCTTAGTAAAGATAAGTCAAACAAGTTATCTGCAGTCTGCATTTATTCATACATTTATTTACAGCATTTTTGAAAAGTCAAGCATTACATAATTTGAAAACGTCTTTTTTTTTTTCAAATTAATAGGTGCAGGAGGTGGCAGAGAACGAGAGTCCATGGACGGTATGGGTGGAAACTCTAAGTCCAGAGAGTGGCCTGCCAGAACTTCCTATTTTTGATAAAGACAGTATGTTGAGAAACTACAAGTAGTCATACTCAATTCAACAAATGAAATTATTTTTTAAAAAAGATGTGAAGTATTCTCTATGCTATACAGTGACTCTTTTTCTCCCTTTCCCCCTCTCTCACCAATAGGTTTTATTTTTCAGATGATGTATTAATATTTATCAAGCTATACGATCCAAAGTCGGCCTCTATCTCTTTTTGTGGTCATATGTATGTGCCAATCTCAGCCAAAGTTTGTAAGTACATGCTGCATGTTCTATTGTAGATTTGCTGAAATTATATTCAGTATTTTTCTGTAATTATGAATTATTTAATTCTGGTTTTAACATACCATTTGACATTTGTTTGGTTAGAATATTTAGTTTATATTGTATAACTTTTTTGCCACAATGGGCTACATCGGCAATTTGATTGATATTTAACTCAAATGTATCTTTTAAATGCATTTTTGAAGGGAAGTGGTCTTTCATGTATAATTTAACTGAATAATAAAAAATTCAAGGAAAAAAATCAATAGTTATCCAAATTATTTGAATTTCAGCTGAATTGGTTCCAGACTTGTGCAGACGAGCAGGTTTCCCTCTAAACACCCCTCTAATACTCTTTGAGGTAAATAAAATCACCAAATTGAAACCAAGAAAATATGAATTTAAATGGTTTTGGTCTAATATTATATTTGATAAGTTTCATCTTTCTCACAGATATCACTTCATTTAAGGTGTTGTGTGAAAATCTATCAAATGTTGTCGCAATTTATTTCAAAATGTTGCATTTTATTTTAAATCGTTTGATTATCTGAATCCCCCTTTTAGGAGGTGAAGCCCAATCTGGTAGAACTGATAGACGACGTCAATCTTCCTCTGGAAAAGACACTTGAGGAACTGATGGACGGTGATATTATTGTCTTTCAAAGGGACGACCCTGATATTCAGCAGTATGAATTACCCACTGTCAAGGAATACTTCAAGTAAGACTACATTGGAGATCTATGTCTGGAGAGAAAGAGTAAAAGATGTGAGAGAGAGATAGGTGATTGTAAAACATAAAGTTAAGGCAAATATAGTAAATATAATATTGTAGTGAAGTTTAATTCTTCCTTCCAAAACTGATTACAATCACATTTTCTTGCAATTCATCAGTTTGAAGTCCAAAAGCAACTTATAATTTTTAGAACTGCAGTAATAATCTACATAAATACACATGTAAATATATAGGTATGGTTCCTAGCAAGAAGTTTTTGCAAATAAGAGGAGGAAGTAAAGCTGGGTGATAATAAGCATTTAAATAAAAGTTGATTAAGTTATAACTTAATACCCGGTATAAATGAATCTTTTGTTGTCCATTGGGGTATAAAAAGAGTTGTATCATAAAGATAGAATACTTTATGCATAAGAACGTGACTGCTCATGTATGCATTAAATATTCAAACCTTCGTGTTTTCAGGGACCTGTACTATAGGGTTGAGGTGATATTCTGTGATAAACTTAATCCCAGTGACCCGGGCTTCTCACTGGACTTGTCAATGAGGATGAACTACGATCAGATGGCTAACGCTGTGGCCCAGTATCTACAGACAGATCCCTATCTACTCCAGTTCTTCAAAACTCAAAGGTCGGTTTACTTCAAGAGTTATGCTTATGTACAGTAGAGACCCGCTATTACGGTGACGGTTTTATATGATAGAACGCTTATTACGTTGTAAATTCAAAGCACAAAACCATTTCTTAACAAATCTATACAAAAAAGAACCATTTATTACGTTGTCCAAAATCGCCAGGTCTCAGTATTACAATGTAAAAATTCTGTCAAATTTTTTTACACTCCGTGTTTATTCAGTGTTGATTGCTGGTAGACACTTAAGGAGACGCTAAATAAACATTGGAACACCTGTGCTCTGAGAGAGTGTTAACTTACAGGGCAGTTAGGTGATTAGTGACGCTTGATTGCACCCACATGGAATGTTCCAGCGAGCCCAGCAGATTTGGAGACGTGCCAAAGCCATTGTTAAACAATTAAAGTTTACTCATAAATCTAGCTTCTTCTTTATTTATCTCTGTAATTTTTTAAAAATTCTTTTATTCTTTATTTCATACTTAGTTTAATAAATTAATTTAATAAATAAAAGGTTATATTTAATATTATGTATGTATGCTGTACACAGGTACAAATAATGTGTAATTTCGTTTGCAAATAAACTGCGTGAATTAATAGCTTGGGTATCAAACATAATTAGGACAAAATTTGAACTCCACTACAAACGTTTTAACAGTGTACAGAAACAAAAGTGAAAGTACATGTTACAGAAAATGGCGGCAATAAAAAGAAGATTGTCGAAGTTTCTATTTAAAAATGTGCCCTATGCTTTTACTATGATGGAAAAAGAAGAAATAGCATCATGAAAATAAGTTTTAAAGATAAGTAATCAATGAATTAAGTGTATATAGCATATTTGTTAAGAATTTGAGCATAAAAAGGAGATAGAAGGAGAAAAATACACCGCCTAATATAATTGTGCAAGAACAAACTCTGGTGCAACCAAAATTTTATTGCTCCTCGTAGAGGGTGAAAACTGTAACAAACAATGACAATGTGTTACAATAAGCTCAAGATTCAAGACAGAAATATAACAGCTGACACATATCAGATAGACTGACAATCCAAAATTTACACTATGCCATTTTCCAAAATTAAATGAAAAACTCAGTTTTACACATTAGAAATCTGACATACTAAACAGCTTACATCTACTCTTCTTTAAGTTAAAGCCAGATTGTATTTATATACCTAATATAGCATAATTCAATAGCATTCCTAAGATATAACGTACATCATAGGATAATCCATATTTATATAATAGTGTCATTATTTGGATGTACTATGCCGAAATAGTATTCAGGGTTTGACACAGGGTGCACGAGCCGGAGGCAAGTGCACTATGTGTCAAACCCTGAATACTATTTCGGCATAGTACATCCAAATAATGACACTATTATTACTATTATGCTGACTGTTTTTGTATAATATGATACGAAATGCCAATTCAACATTTTATTTTCATGAATTTAACTTCACACAGTGACTAAGTAATGTAGTTTACACAGGGCCTTATGTAACAGAATTAATTAAGTGTTAATGATAGTGGTTCTGAATTGTGACATTGCATCCAGAAAACTGGAAAATAGGTTTGACAGCCTGCTGATTAGAATTATTTTCCATATCCATGGCACACCTCAGGAGTTCTGCATCATCATTATCACTCATCTCAGTACATGTATCTGGTTAAACAGAAAATATACAGTACATGTAAATTGATCATCACTTATAATCACTGCTTACATAGATATTTACAAGTATCTTTAAATTAGAGCTAAACAAAAGATCTTGTGAAATAAGATTTACAAACCTGTCACTGTACATGTGTTTTGGATTGCAACTAAAGTGCCTCTTTTACCATCACCTGACTTAATAGCTTTCCCTAAAAGAAAAAAAAACAAAACTTGATTATTAAGTCCATGTAGTATACTGCACTATATTACTTCTACAAAAAGATATGAGTGTTAACATGCAAAATGTAACTTGGTTGCAATAATCATTACTATACCCCTCTCTCTAAATAAAAATTTAACAAACCTGCATCTTTCTGTGTAATTTTTTCACTAGGTTCTATTTTATGTCCAACACAAACACTGATAGCATCTGACATAGCCTTTTTCTGCTGATCTGAAAGATAAATATGTACATGGTTGTAAAAACTATACATAATATTGTTTGTTAAACTTATATATAGAGTACATCACTGCGATAATAAAAGTGGTTACCTGAAGTATCATAGCAATAGCTAGCAAATGATGCTTCATTTCTGTGACCGCTTATTGTTGCAATATGCCTGGATTCAAATCCACAATTGTTCAAAAGTGTAATTGTCGTTGATCGAATGCAATGATTTGTGTATTCCTTTGTTAAACCCGCACTCTTAGACAAATTTTTCATGAATATTTTCAACTTGTTCAAACCTACTGGTTCATTTCTGTACCATACTACAGTTAATTCTCGATAAACCCCCACCTTCTGTAGTTTAGAAATCATGGCGGTATAACGAATTTGGCGATGAATTGAATTTCCCATCTTTTAGGAAGTAGAGTAACCTCTCTTATACCATTTAGCGTTTCTATTCTTATTATCACATGTACATGTATATAAAAACATATTTCTAAATTTAAAAAAAAAGAAGTAATTTTTATGTGCAATTTCGCTAAGACAAAATGTGCAGTTATGAAATAAAGACACTTGCATGTGTATGCATGTAAATCTGCACGTCTGATATTGGGGGGAAAAACCCTGCAGGTTCGATCGTCATGATATATTGCCGGTAGTACGTAAAAATTATATAATTCTTGAATTAATTCATTGTTTATGGCATCATCGTTAATGAAACGGTCACAATTTATACCCTATAATGATTTTTTCAGCAAACTTTGCATTGTTTACAGCAGAGATCATCAAATATCGTTATCGGCGTACGTACTTTAACAACAACCGCTCGTGGCGAAACCGTGACTAAATGATTTTTATAAAACAAAACAAAATTATTATTACAGTTCATGTTAAAATTGTTTATTTAATTCTAATTAAATTACTTAATTGCATGTACCTCGTCTGCCTTTGCATGCTTTACAACAGGGATAGCGTCAACCAATTAGCCGCGCTTCACTGACCACACGCACCTGTGGCGGTATATCGAGATAATTGACACTTTAAAATGGACGTTGTGAAAACAGGGTGGCGGATGGCGGTATGCGAATTTGGCATTATAAGGAGAATTTTATATTGCAGGAAAAACGTTCTTGGGAAATCATGGCGGTATTGCGAAAATGGCGATGAATCGAATGGCGATAATTCGAGAATTGACTGTATGTCCTCATCACTGAAGCTGTTTTTTGGATGAAGAAAGAGTCGATCACTTCCCAAGTGTCTTTTTGACAAGTACTTTTCAAAAGATTTGACTGGACAGAGAGGAGAGTTTTTTACCTCGTACATACGTGCCCCTGAACTCTCTGTCTCATTCGTTGTTCCCTGATGATTCTTCGAAATTTCAGAATTAAGTTTTTTTACAAAATGTTCTCCATTTTCTGACATGATTTCGAAATCATGTACCTTCAAATTTTGAAGGTTTTCTTGTCCTCTTCTGCAGAAATATAACACAATTTCAAAAATTACTTTATTTAGAAGTCCTTGCGGTGTAGCAGTATTAAAAGCTAGCTTATGCTCATAAAGTTTTCTTATATCTTCTGCCAAAATAGCAGGGTGGTGGTCGACTCCCCCCTTGCCCTCTGCCCTAGTTTTTCTTAAAAGGGACGAAAAACAGCTGTTTGCAGGGCCAAAACCCGGGTCACTGATAATATCAATTGTTGAACTGTTTTCTTTCATGTACCTGCAAATCCCCTGACGTATATTTAACAAAGAGTTCTTTTTGTAAAGTTCCCCCATTTTTGTTCTTACATTGCTGTAGAAATCCTGTAAGCATTCACAAAGATCAGTTTTGTTGTATTTCATTATATCGATTTCTCTCCCCTTTCACGCAAAAAGTCTGTAAATATTCTAATAGAAAAATTTGTAGCATGTTTCGTTTTTGCCGACACAAAATAACTTTCTTTAAAGTCACTTGGCTTTATCTTTCCAAATCTAGACATTGTGCACCTTTACTTGAGCTTGCACTTTCCAAAGCAGACGAGAAATCATGTGAAGTGCGCTTTGCACTTTCACCCACATTTCCTATCATTTTAAGCGTTTTATAGACCTTGCTTTCGTGACTTGATATTGTAGTGTAAAATAAAGAATTTGAGCATATGTACGGGAATGTCCGGATTGCTCTTAAAATTCCTTACGAATTTTAAATGTTTTGGAATTGAAGAAATTTATTTTATTTGTGTGTGTGGTTACGGTACAAATACTGTGTTTTATATACGTAAAATCTCTTCTTAAATAACAACAGATAATGTAGTGTAATCGGTAGCGCGTCGGATTTCTAATCCTACATACTGCCGAGTTGAGAGTTCGAGCCCAATCGTGAGTACAATCAAATTTTCTAAAAAAAAGTCAAAGGTGTGCTCTATTTCGGCATAGTATGCTTACGCTATATAAATCTTTAGACCACTATGCGAGAATAGTAGGGTATGGGTTATATAGAGACAAACTGACAGGAAGCATAATAATTTACTATAGGCCTACCTAGCTACAAACTTGTCAGCATTTCAAAATATAAGAAAATACAAGTTAAATGCAGAAAATATCAAAGCTAAATGGTAATACAATGGTACCGCTTAATGCATACATAATTATAACAATGATTACTTACTCCTATGGTGTTCTATGGCACAAAACACTTCAATTTAACAATGCACATGTAAGTACATGGAAGTATGTGATTTACAGTAAAAGTAAAAAATGAAACCGGAGAATATAAAATTCCGGCGAGTAACACTACAATAATAACACGTTTTCCAAACAATGTTTTACTGGATTTTATTGGGAACTTTTATTACGTTGTCCTCGGTATTACTATATTTTACCGTGACAAAGTGAACATCGTAATAACGGGTTCTACTGTATAAGTGATGATGTAGAGTTCTTATTCTTTTGTTTGATCTTTTTTTCTTAACAGTAAATGCACAAAATACATACTAGTATCTGAAAATTAAAGATCAAATTAGCTTGTAATTGCAGGAAATTTCAAGTGCAGAAAAGATGCAGACTAAGCAAATATATGAAATATTCATTTTGATGAATTTGATTGGTTTTCTTTTTGCAGTTATCGAGAAGGTCCAGGCAGTGCAATTAAATGTACTTTTGATGGAAATTTGAAAGATCTTCTGTTGTACTCAAAACCCAAACAACCTAGGAAATTATTTTATCAACAGGTAAGAGGAATATTAACTGTCTTTCTTAATTTTTCTCTGCTCTGTTATAATCCCTACACAGCAAAGGGAATGATGTACTATATACAATTAAGTATGTTATAAAAAGTAGAGTGTTTGGAGATTAAAGTGTAGTTTAATCTTGTCATGTTTACATTTTGTTGTTGTGTTTCCTGATTTTGTTTTTCCATGTTATTTTTCAGTTAAATATAAGAATCAATGAGTTAGAAAACAAGAAGCAATTTAAATGCACGTGGGTCAACAGCAAATTGAAGGAGGAGGTAAGTTTAGCATTATTTACAAATAATGAAATAAAACAGGCTCTGAATTTTTTCAGGAATTAGTAGACATTGTAAAACAGCCAGGCATAAAGTTTTGACAACTGACAAGGTTATTCTCAAGTATCAGTGTGAAAACTGTACACAAAAGAATATTTTGTTTAACATTCATAGCAACCAGCATAATTCAAACCAAACTTGCAGATTTAGTGTATGGGTCATTAAAATTAAGTTTGAGAAAAGAATATCAGTAGTGTTGTTTTACACTCAGAAAGATGAACATTTAATAACATGCAAATACGGAACACATATATGCAACATTTAGAGATGCCTGTGACCTACATGTACATTCTGCTTTTCATGATTCTGGATAAGGGCAGATTTCAGTTATATTTCTAGCTCATCAAGAGTGCTTTTGAAATTTTTGTTTTGAATTATTGCATTTGTTTTGTGCTGCACTGCACTTGAATTGTTAATTGAAATAGTCTCTCATTGTTTGATTATGTTAATATTTTGTATGATATTAGAAGGAATTGGTGCTGTACCCCAACAAAAGTGGAAGAGTGTCCGATCTGTTGGAAGAAGCCAAGAAACAGGTGACTCTGGCAGAAGGAGGGTCAGGAAAGCTTAGGTAAACAAGAGGGATCATAGAAGGGGGGGCTAAAAAAGACAGGAACATATTGTATGGGGATTTTCCAGTAATTTTGGAACTCAAAAATATGCAAAATGTATCAGATACATTTATACGAAGTTTTGGAAATAAAAGTGTCAGTCAGACTGTATAAGGACTTCAATAAGGACTGTATAAGAATTTCAATACTTTTGAGGTGCATCCTATGCTGATTGTTTTGTAGATTGTTGGAGGTCATCAGTTACAAGATCTATTCCATACAACGGGAAGACACCCTGCTGGATCTGTTGAGCTCTCAGGGGTCAACAAAGAGTTTCCGAATAGAAGAAATACCACTAGACGAAGTGACACTGAATTCCAATGAGACATTAATCCCCGTGGCTCATTTTCAGAAGGTACAGCTACATCAAGCACACCACTACTTTATGCTAATATAATGTTGTGCATACCAATAATTATGAGCACAGTGTATTCAGTATTTGCCAAAGCAAATATTTGCTAACATTCAAATATTAATTTCTGCCAAATAATATATACACTTAATATAATACATTTATGTATAAGTAATATTTGACTTTTGTGGAGATATGCATATGAGTTTGGCCAGGAATATTTCCTTAGATGTGTAATCCTATCTGGCATATTTTGTAAATCTTTTTAAGATGTAAAGTTTCTTATTATTTTATTATTTCAGGAGGTGTTCTCAACATTTGGAGTACCATTTCTATTGAAAATTAAACAGGTAAAGTACTTTTCTTGCAAGTTAATTTTTATGCGCCCGGATCGAAAGATCTGAGGCGTATATTGTTTTTGTCCTGTCTGTCTGTCTGTTTATCTGTTTGTCTGCAAACTTTAACCTTCACCATAACTTTTGAACCATGAATGGTTTAGACTTCATATTTGGTATGCATACTCCACTATGACCTTGTGATCTTGACTGTGACCTATATGCTAAAAATAGTTTTTTTTCTGCAAACTTTAACCTTTGCTATAATTTTTGAGCCATAAAAGATAGAGACTACGTATTTGGTGTGCGTACACCTTTAAATGACACCATGGTCAATGACCTTGACTGTGACCTATATGCTAAATATAGCTTTTTTGTCGGCAAAATTTATCCTTTCGCCATAACTTTTGAACGAAGAAAGATAGATACTTAATATTTGGCTTGTATACTCCACTAATTAAGCCCTTTCACATGACACCAGGGTCAATGACCTTGTGACCTTGACTGTGTCCTTTATGCTAAAAATAGCTTTTTTGAACCTTCACCATAACTTTTGATCCATGAGAGATAGAGACTTCATATTTGGTATGCGTACTTCACTTAGTGTTAAATCTAAAGCAAACTAGCATGGCGCGGCGCCATGCCCCTTTTTCTCGGCGCCATGCCCTTTTTTCCAGCACCATGCCCTTTTTTCCTAACCCAAAATTAATGAATATGCCCAGTTTAGGCAATATTCCTTTGCTGTTCGTGTATTCAGTGCATGCTGATAATCCCTTTGTTTACACAATTATGGAAATCACTTCACGCTTGAACGCACGCACACAGCCACCTGGCTAATTAACATGCCTCAGGCTGTCAGGGAAGAGGATTTAACTTAGAAACTGTCATTTGATTGCATTTATTATGCAAGAATTAGCCCAAGACCAAGGATAAATTAACTTGTAAATTATTAAATAATTAAAATCAGGATCGTTTTTTAAACAGAAAGTAGAACTAATAAAACACATAGTTGAACTTGAAGAAAAAACAGATATTTTATCTGAATAAAATACTTACAGTGCACCAAAAAAACTGAATGTAATGTTATAAAAAGGCTTAAAAACAACAGTTAAGTTAGTTTCTTTGATTGAACTGATAGATTTGATAAGCTGAGGGTCAATGTTTCTAATTAAAGCCAGAGTTTTTTTTTTTTTAAAAATATATTGGGAGTAAGACCAGTTTTCACTTTATCCTGTTGGTAGAATATTTTCCAAGTAAATAGAATGGTCTCTACATGTATTTTTCAAAATGTCCCTCCCCCTCTTCCCTGAAAAAAGTATTTTTAAATTGACTGTACTACTACACAAATAACACAGTCCAAGTTGGTAAAAAAAAACATACCTCCAAACTTTAATAATTTTTGAAGATGTTTCAGCTAGATTAATACCATTACTTTCTCAAGTGTAACTTTACTACTTTTTTGATTAAAGAAATTGGATGTAAATGCCTTTTTTATATCCTTTTTTGTTTCAATAATTGTCATGTCAGCCCAGGTGTGCTAATTGTGTTGATATTTTTTTTAAAAAATGAATGGAATACAGATATATGAATTTATCTTTAAATTACTTGTTTAAATAAAGATTTCAGTATGAAAGGATATTAAAGGTAATTAAAAATGTTAAAGTATGTAAAAATTAATGATTAATATAATCTTTATAAAGACATTTTAATACATTTGTTTTAAAAGTGCCCTCGTGAACCTTCGCGACACAAAGTGCCCTTTTGATTCCTTGATTACCATGCCCTTTTTAGGGTCTAGATTTAACACTATCACTAATCAAGTTCTTTCAAATGACACCTAGATCAATGACCTTGACTGTGACGTATATGCTAAAAATATGTTTTTCTAACTTTGTTGCTGCCGGGCACATAGTGTTTCACAAACACATCTTGTTTTTAAAAAGTTCAGTCAATATGCAATGAATGATGATGTTCTTTTTGTGTAGAATGAACCATTTTCTGCTGTGAAGGAGAGAGTTCAGAAAAAATTAGATATTCCTGACAAAGAATTTGAAAAGGTTTGTGTTTACTTGATTTTCTTAAAATTTTGGAGATGCATCTGAGTGTGTAAAGTTATTTATATAAGGGATGTTTTTTAAGTTTTGTGTGAGTTATTGGATATGTGAATCAAACAGACTTGTCACGTAGGCATATTTCATGAAGCACACTAGCATGACTTAAAAATATTCCTTATATTTACATTTTACATGTTTGGAAGCACCACAAATATGCTCGATATTAGAATTTCTGGCTGCCCTATATCGTTATACTTTACTGACGTTGCTGTTGCCTTATTGTGATGTCATGTTAACACTTGTTTCTCTGTATATATTTCTACGCATGAGTATACACGAAAATGATATTCAAATCATTTTCACAGTTGGCTTAGTAGAAAAACACGGCAAATGTAAATATTAGGTTTTACATTATGGTATGATGTATTGTGACTTATATCATTGCATTTAAAAATAAGTGAAACCAGATGTTTAAGTACCTAAAATATTGGCTTTAGCCTGCCAATATTCAGAAGTTTATATTCATTGACATATTTGTAACAAAATCTTCACCAAATTTCACATATGATACTCTCCTTAAATTTTTACTCTGATTAAAAAAAAAAAAATCCACAGATATAGATTCTTAACCAAGTATCATTATTCTATTCACTTGTGTTGGAATAGTTCCGAGTGAAGTTTTCCATTTGTTGTAAATTCAAACAAATAGAGCTGCTTTCTTGTTAGAGATTTCTGGTTCAGTTTGCTGATAATTAGGTTGTTATGGGCTAGTTTAAGGATTATTTGGTTTTGTACATGCTGTAAATGAAAACCACAAATGAATGTAAAATAAAGGGAAGCTATGTAAAATACACAGATTATGGAAATTTCATTTTCAGTACAAATTTGCTGTGGTAGTGATGGGGAGAGTTGAACACATATCAGATGAGGATCAGAACATTCGAGTTGACCTCGACATTTTCAGGCCTCATTCGATACAAGGTACGTTGCTCGAGTCTTAAAAATAAAATTGTCACCTACTGAGAATTTTTTCCAATCTGTTCATTTGTAAAGTGTATGGTCTCCTTACTTTCAGGTGCAAACATGCAAGCACGGCCATGGCTGGGTCTGGACCATGTCAATAAAACCCCTAAACGGACTAGGTACAATTATTTAGAAAAGGCAATAAAAATCCATAACTGAGAAGAAGCATTTCCATTTCTTTATCCACGGAGTTGTCTCCCTTAAACTGCCAAAATCCAAGTGGGCAGAGGATAACAATTACTAGCTACAAAAAAAAAACAAACTCCCAAGATTTATGCAGCTTTCAATTGTGAAGAGCCTGGTCTGTGGTTCTGTTTGTACATTTTGACGTTCTGTGCAATCACCTGTGCTCGTGGACCGTCTTGATTAGCGTGATCTCATTATTTCTACACGTGATGTGTGTGGTTATTGACAAGACAGAAGTGCTGTTATTTTGAAGTTAATGTTGATCATAGATTAATTTATATACATCATTCAGTCTTTAATTTAATATTTTATGACAGTTGCTGGTGGTCAAATCTACGGGTGACTTGACAATTAAGTCTTCCTGCTTTGCAGGTTATTCTAGGATATCAGTATGATGAGCCCAGTTTTAATGTAGTTCATTATTATTTATTAGCCAGCTTTTTTGCCCTGAAGTTTATATTAAGTATGAACCTAAATATGCACCTATCGGTGTTGTTATGAAGAATGGGAGATTGAAAAAAGGGACATGATTTTAATATAAAAGTGAAATATCTGTATAAGAAGGTGGCCTGGATTAGATCCATTTGCAACTTTAATATTTAATGCTTTTTTAAATGTTGTCTATGGAATGCATGATGTAATGTTTTATGTATATTAATTTACATGCCGTTTAGGCATAAAAAAAAAGCAATGTTACTTCATTTGTATGAAAAATAAATAAATAAAAAAGAAAATGAATAATTTAAACATAAAATTTGAATTATTTTTGGTCAACAAATAGTACAGTTCTGACAGGCACAATTTTTAAGCGCTAAGCGCGCATGCGCAAGCGATTATTAGGGTGTCTTCAGATTCCATGATGATTTGCATGATCTTTTTATCAACGACCTCTACCGGCCGTATATATGGCTGCGTTCAGTACCATAGTTGCCAGTAAACTTACGCGTAGTTTAATGCTACATGCTCAATCGTTTTGAAAACACAGCTCGTCTATCTGTAAATTGTTAATTCTATTACAAATTATCACTTAGCATAAATATCTATAATACAAATTCTTTACGTGGCTGCTAGGCTAGCAAAATTCTTGTTCGAAATTCGTTTCTATGCTTAAATTCCATCTACCACTAAGATCTTAAACGCGCCCCTAACGCGCCCTCTATGATTAATGATAAATTATGTAAACAAATGGAGTTCTATAATGCCTTTGCATTGGCTCCTATTGTTGACCTTAATTATCTCCGTGGTGTAATATATATGGTTCTTTTTAAAGGTGATTATATTTTTTAAAATAAATGTTGTATATTATGTTCGATTTCAAAATGACGAATTCAATTTCAAGGAGTGATATTAACAGCGCTAAGCTTACGAAATACAGCGCCACTGAGCAAGTTATGTAACTGTACCAATTCGTCTAAAAATATACAACTGGAAATCCCCGACCCTCTGTCGGCTACTTTATTGTAGGAATTATCATAATAGGTGTTAATTAGTACAGTTGATATTAATTTTCGTATGTACGGAAATTTGGCGGATCTTATCTCTGAACAATATGGTGCATATCAATAAGTACTGGCAAACACCAATTATGTCACAAATCTTATTTCTGCGGTGTAATTCGAGAAAGTTAATACAACTACCGAAAAAACATTTAGTGCACACGTGTATTGAAAAGTTTCAATGAGTTTCTAAAACTCAAATTGGGTCAAATCTGTTAGTAGTACATGTACGATTCCATTAAAAGAAATGTTTAACTAGGTTTTCTATATAGTCTTTATCTGTATTAAAATATTTTGATGCAGAAAATTCCTTTAGATTGAACGCTTGGGTGCTGTGGCTATTTCATTCTTTTCAGCATGTTTTACATAGTGAAGAAAAAGAAAACTGAGGCATTTTTTAAGTAATTCCGCCAAAATGAGTCAAAGGAAAATACTCACGAATTTTAACATGATATATTTTTATTTTTAAGTAGAAGAGTATACTAGTAGTTAATTAAACATTTTTATTTTAAAAGAAATATACACAAATCAGCTTCAAATATTACACGAGAAAAATAATGGTCAAACGTTTTTAATTTTCGGTACAAATAAATTATAATTCATGTGCGTGAGAGTCAGAGATGAAGGATAAGAATGTTTTTTTTTTTATCAAAAAGACAAAATTTAATGCAATATCCTTATACCCAAAATTGATATTATTGCCTGACGTCACGGCGTCAGGCTGTATAAGGATTGATATTTCCGAGGTGCGAAGAGAAGAGGTAACAGTTAGCCAGCAAAATTTTGTGCATGCTGATTATCACTGGAATTTTTTACCTCCATTTCAAGAAAACATTTAGCAGAAAAAATAACCGTCTTACTGATACAATATATTGATGTGTTTATTTCCCTTAGTTCTTTGCATGCAGCTGTTTATTTCATACGATTTCATATACGGACATGTCCGTTTGACTTTTTTTCTGCATTTCTGTACTATACGCAAGTTTCGAGATTATCTCCCTTGGTGCGCTCTTTCGTTGAGGAGGGGAGTTTCGTTGCCGCGTAAACAAAAAGGTGGGACAGATATTTGATACTGTGTATGTTGGATACATTGCATCATCGATATACCGGTTTATCATTACTACACGATTGTCAGGATGCACTCTACAACTTGAGAATAACCTAATTAAAGTAAAGGCATCATTTTTGAAGCAAAAAAATCGAAACAAAAAAGAAAATATCAGTGGATGTGAGACTTTTCGGACGAGGGAAGAGATATGGACCTCTGATAAATACGGTGCACATGCATCTGATTACGTCGGGAATCTTAATGACATATTGATTCTTTTCCTTATTATGACTTTAAAAACACTAACTTTTTAGAAAATGTTCGTACAATCAAGAAATTCGGTTACTTTTTATAAAAACTACGACGTTTCTTTCGTTTTCAAGTACCCGAAAATTTAATAGTAGATTTGTAAATATGCATCGTTGAGCTTGATAAATCATCAAATGCATCACTGCTGAACATAAATTATCTTTCTATAACATTTAGTAAATTTTAAGAACCATAAATATCGTTCTTTTATTTATGCACGTTTGTATACAGAGACAACCTGTCCCACCTCCGTGCTGAAATGGGTACTTTTTGCGCCTCTATCGTAGGAGAGTTACAATCTCGAAATTGGCGTATTGGATGAGTCCATTTGTCTTCGAGGTAAGGGGTGTCAGAATCATTTTGCGCCAAATGTCACGTGTATATCTTCGCGCCCTTTTCCTGGATGATTCTACTGCACTGCGGTGAATGGAAATGAAAACTTCAAGAGATAGGCGTCGGAACCGGGGGGGGGGGGGGGGGGAGGGGGCTAGGGGGGCTTAGCCACTTTTTCCCCAAATATATACTTAGTATAGACATTGAACATATCTTTGTAAGTTAAGCCCCCCCACTTTCCACAGATATGTCTTAATATAGGTTAAAATTGGGAAAAGTGTTGGTGCTTGGAAGAAAATTTTTGGTACTGGAGTTCGAACCTAACCCCCCCCCCCTCCCCCACGAAATAGGATTTTCGTGTTTGGGAAATAGACATTTCCTTTTTTTCCCCCTTTTTTTTTTGCTTGTCAGGTTTTTTTTTGGAGGTACAAAAAAAATTTTCTTACACTTAGCCCCCCCCCCCCCACTTTCAATTTGCTTCCGATGCCAATGCAAGAAGTCTGTTCTTTTTATCGGAATTTCGAACTTTGGGGGGAAAAAACATATCGGTGATATTGTGAAAGAAGTTAGAAGTTACATCAATTCAAGTAAATAAAATGAAACGGAAAAAAATGTTCTTCAAAGGAAAACTGGCCAAATATTTCTGATCATATCTCGCCCGCACTCGCAGCCCCCAGTGTTCGGAGATAAATTCTTCCTCTTATGAAACACTGAAAATAGACGTAGGAAAAGTGTCCCTCCTATTTCAGGAGGAATACTAGGAATCACCGTCAAGTTCGTTGGGTCATTTATGCATAACGGGCATAAACAATCGTTGATGCTCTGGCCTACCAAAACAATCTAGTACTTAAACATATTCTGCATGTTAATCATAACGATTCATTTATTTCTTGTAGTTATATATCATATTCTCACCTGTCTTCCTGGTAGTCTATGCAGTTGAATCTAATTCTAAATTTTATCTTTAAAATTCATTAGTTCATTTCCGATATTTAATTCCTACATCTTCTAAAACCATTATAGAGTTGCGGAGCTTTACGTTGCGGGTTAGAATCCAATGCAGGAAGTGGAGATCGGTCCTTAGGATGAGACCGTTTAAAACTAAGTCCCGAGTCGCAGTAGGTGTTAGCACGAAAAAGAAAACATGAAACTGCCCATTGGTCCTGAGTTCGAAGTATTTGTAACACTCCACATGCGTCCTTATACAACAAACGAAAAACAGATCAAAACCAATTTTTAACACATACAAAATGTACCTTTTAAATAAAATCTCACTGTTCCTTTTCCATCAGACACGTGGCAAAAGGGGAATGGGGAAGGAGGCTGTCCCCCCACTTTTTCCCCAACCTTACTTTTACTATATATAGGAAATGTTAGTTGAAAGTTTGGACCCCCCCCCCCCCCCGTATATAACAGGAAATTTATTAAAGAGAAATGCAGTATTTAATGCTAAAAAAGTTGATACAGAAAGAACTTTACACTGAAAAAAAGTTGGTCACGACCCCTACCCCTCCCCCCATTCCCCACCCCCAAAATAGGATTTTCAACTTTGAGCATATTCCTTTTTTTGCAGGTGAATGAAAAACAAATCTCTAGCTGCCCCCCCCCCCCACTTTCAACAACGAGGCTGTCCATTGCCTCATGAGTAGCAAACAACTTAAAATGAATGCATGATGTTTTGTTCGACGTCTTCATAATTTACTCTAATGAAATAACTATCCCTCACCCCAATGTAAACGTTTATATAAATAACTTATCATGATTATAGGTTCTAAAGATATTGATTGCATTAGTCAGACAAGCTTTTTTGAAAAGCTATTACTTGTAGCAATGTAATGAAAAAAAGAAGTAAAGTCTTCGGGGATTTTTGTTACATGTTGATATCAAGATACTGCACGAATAGGGATTGGTATCACAATTAATGAGAAATATTGAAAAAAAAAGTATTGTTGTGTTATTCAACTGTAGCATATTCAATACAAAATTTAAAAGTTCAATTTCTATTCATTAATTGTATACGCAGTAACTTTTATTGATTGCATGTATATATTACAAGTTGCCATGGTAGGATTTTTTTTTTTAACCGTTTATATAAAAATTATAACTTTATAAATATCTATGACTAAATAAAAACAGTTCAAACAAAATTTTAAGGCATTTTAAAAATCTTTAATTCATAACCCTAATTCTATTTTATCATTAAGGATGTTTTAAATGGAACAAATAAAAAAATAATATCTCATTTCTCCCCGTGTTCTTTCAAATACAACAGCCAATAGATCGATTACCTATGCGGCCGATAATAACAAAGGCAGACACGGTCGCCGACCGTCAATTTTGAATTTTAGTAAGTACGAATAATATTTTTGAGAGTAGAATGATTTATTGTTCAAAGTTTCACGAGACGATTTTCAGCAACAACTTTAAAAGTATTCAAAATTTGCCCCCCCCCCCCCAAAAAAAATAAATCCCAGCTTTCCAGCTAATATAGAGCTATATACATAATCTGAATGAGATGAGTCAGAAGGAAAAAATCGTACTGTAACATTGTTATAAATTCAATTTTATCGCAGAAACCTGGAACCACAATGCAACACAATTAAGTAATCTTGTTGTCCGGACGGGTAACTGTGTTACTGCCCTATGGTGTGACAAACAAAGAAAAGTTATAAAAGTAACTCACTTGCGTTAAAAAAAATTGCACAGAGATAGTAAATTAGATTCTCTTTGTTATTTTTTTTTTTTTTTTTTTGCATATCTAAAAACGTTGTTATTGTAATACAACTTACATTCGATGTTATTTAATGTAACAGTCAAGTCAATCAAGAGCTAGGTTAATTTCAATTAAACATATGTTCGCCCCCCCCCCCCTTTACAGCTGCACCGTCAAAATATTACATGTACCTATTCCAATGCGATAAGGAATTTAAATTCTGATGAATTTCAAACCATGCTTAGCGCTTCCCAGTACTCTCAGTACTTTGATTAGTTTATGCAGGGCATTATTAAATTGCATACAAGATTTAAGAAATAATTGGAGCTTCACAGGGAAAAAGTCCCAGTATTTAGTTCACCTACATAATTAAAATGTAAATCTAAGAAGTTACTTCTACAAGGGCTGTATGAAAATTATTGAGACAATTACATTTACTCCATAAAGGACGGAGATAATTTCATGAAAATTCATCAACATTTTATAAAGAACGAATAAAACACTTAAGAAAAATTTCTACTTCCTATGATAATGGGATAAATTTCGGTGAAATGATAAACATGCAAATATGTCTATCGACATGCTACAACATTTAACATCACGTCAGCTGGAGATGGTTTTGCATGTAAAACATTCGGGAAGCGTTTAATACTTTTCCTTCTTTGTTATAACATAAAACATTACAAAAATCAAACAGTGTCTTTTCTTAAGCTATTTAAAAATGCATGTATGCTGTTGCTACCCCAGTGTAAAATTTTCATTTGTGGGAAAGGATGACTTAGAATCATGCAGTGTCATTTCTGAAATGCGGGTCAAAAATAATAATACCATAAGGATATTAATACCGTACGTAATAACTGATGGTCGTCCGGAGCTTTTCATTTCACTCTGGTTGAATTGATTGGGAAAAAAAATGTATACCAATGATATAACAAACCCTATTAAACACATTATTTTTTCTCCTTGTTATTGTTTTAGCAGGTCAGTCTGGAAAAGAGTTCAACATAGCCCCACACAAAATTTTAGGTATGCTGGCTACTCCGCCCTTGACGTCAAAATCACATTTTATCATTGTTAGCAGATTTCTCTACCGCACTTAATTTTTTTTTATGAACTCTGCATTTCTGATCAAAATTCTAACAAAGTTGCACAACATGAATTTGAAATAAAGCTAAAAAATTATACACACATAAAACTGAATTTTTTTCACTCCAGTCCAATAATGGGTCCACAAAGAGAATGTTGGTGTTACATATTTTCAATATCTGATTTCCTGACTGCTCCGGATACCCCTACTTTTGACACATTTATATACCATTGTACAGAAAATATTAATATTTGTAAAATATTTTTTGCTTTTATAAATTCATTATGTATGTTAAACGTATATGCAAATTTTCACTGAAAGACGTTCATTAGAAAGCAAAATATACACACTTTCTCAATAATTTTCGAACGGCCCTTGTACTCTGTGTAGGAGTGCTAAGAAAAACATCGAAATTTACATATGCATGTAATTGGTTTTACTGTTGTTTAAATTACTGTATACTGGGTCTGCTGTCATAAAATTTTTAGAATGTTTAGACTTTTTTATGACAGCTGTTGATTCTGAGAATAATGGATTTGAGAATATTCTTAGACTTGAGAACATTTCCAGACTTAAGTACGTTTTATGATGGTGGACCCAGGGCTATTTTGGCTTTTTCACACTTGGAAACAATTTTGCCATGTTTTAAATTTGCCCAATCACAATCCCGCTGTAGAAATCATACTGTGTATAATAAATTCACCCCGTTTTAGTTCGCCTACCTGTGATTAGGGCGAAAATAAAATGGGGACGAAAATTTCCCAGTATTCAGTATCACATGTTACTTAGACTTAATCGCTCTTCTTGTAGGCTCTTAGATGTGATGATTGGGAGGGGGGGGCTGTTCTTTATTACAAGAGGCCCAAGGGCCTTTTAGGTCACCTGAGTATCATGTAACAACTTTCCAATAATTAAATTTGATTTATGTTTTAAACCAGAGGCCATGAAATTCACAATTTTGAAAGAGGCACCATTGCTTATCATAACTATACACTTAGCATGCTTACTTTGGTTACGTATTACCCAGAGGTAGATCAGAGTAACAAAAAAAAAATGCATTTCCACTTATCAGTTGTGCACCCCATCCCACAGGAACCACTGACCCTGGGGCCACATCTTCAAAATTTTGGAAATTTTATAAATTTTGTTTCTTCATATTGTTGATTAATACCAAAGTGCAGATTTCAAAGCATCAAATTATTTTCAGACCATGTACTCCTCCCACCTCCCAAAGTACCACTGTCTCAGGGTCCCCAGAAATTAACCATTTTGGAAGAAGTAGATTTCTTCGTCATAAATATGTAATAAGATAATTGGCATAATACCCAGGAGCATTAGACGGCTGCATTTCATTTCCGGAATTTTTGGTAATTATCAACTTTTCATTTCCGCCATTTTTTACTTTTCATTTCCGCCATTTTTTTGTTTTCATTTCCGACATTTTTCAAATACATATGCAGTACCTATAGAAAAAGATTTGATAACTTTACTTATAATAATAAGTATAAATCATAAATAAATCATTGAAATCCAATTTTGTGAATGTTAGTGACTTGGACATATGTATTGTGCTGTCACTGACATTTAATTTAGGGCACATTAAATGTGGTGAAAAAGTTTAATGCTCATTGAACTCTTTTACCTAGACTTAGTGCTACATGTATGCACAAATGTATACTAGATGTTTTTAAAATTATTAATATTTTAGTATAAATACTTCTAAAATCCCATTTTCTTTTACATAGAAAACATTGAATTACCGCACAGGTAAATTCAGGAAATGAAAAAGAAATTTTGTCGGAAATGAAAACAAAAAATGTCTGAAATGAAATAATAAAATGCCGGAAATGCTATGCATATTTCCAGAAATGAAATGCAGCGCATTAGACATTAGAGCCCCACCCTAACACAAGAAGCCCTACCCCAGGGGCCTAAAAGAACAAGGTACAGTTTCAATACAAATTAAGCCCTGTATTTTTTCTAAAATAAGAAAGTGATATAAGAAATTAAAATCCATTCTTACTGAATCATAAGGATCCCATGCAGTAAAAATACACAAATTGTTTTTCTCATATGAACTCCAAAATGCTAATTGTGACATCATTAACTCCTGCATTTTCTTGTATTTTCTTAAAAAGTTGCAGAAGACATCAATTTTTAGTGGAATTTTCTTTCAGAAAACGTACTGTAAGAATAGGACTACGATGTATTTATTGATACTTATGCTAGAATGTACTTGTACATTATTTTCACTTTTGACATCGCCCCCGAAAGTTTGATTGCGCTGTTTGTTTATGTATGCATGTTTTGTTGTTACGAGTATAAAAGATGTGTTGAATAATTTGTGTACTGAGTAAAGATCACTATTATTTTATAATTACCTGTAATCCACTATTTATACGTATTTTTGCTTTATTGTTAGGACCACATGTTGTTGATTCTTTTAGTAATGGCCGACTCCCAGAATGCAATGCGGTATTTGTTTACGAAGTTTAACGAGCGCTATTTTTCGATTATAATTTATTGTTAATTTATTGTTAATTCTTGTATAGACATTTAATGATACTAGAAGTAATTAGAGTTAAGAAATAAATGTTATTTCTATTTTTATTATTTTCTCGTAAGTGTGAGAATTTGATGTGGGAACTAGAGCATCCCGTTACGTTTTTCATTGGTTGGTGTAATTTACGCGACGCTTTTCATTGGTCGCGTTTCATGATGTCATTTTACTACGTATATAACGACGAGTTGTAGCAGACAACTAGGATTTTGACTGTTTTTGAGTTCTAGAAAGGTGTGTTATTATACAATTATGGACTGTTTAGAAGGGAGACATCACCAGTTATCAGGTCTGAGTAGGGTTGTCACCCGAGGGCGCGTGCGCCCGAGGGTGACAACCCTACTCAGACCTGATAACTGGTGATGTCTCCCGTCTAAACAGTCCATAATAGTTTTATTATCCTGAAGAATCTAATTATCAATTAGACAGAGTAGAAAATAGTAATCAAACCTTAATTTTGTGTCTCCCTCTCTGCTCTGATTCCATACTTTTAAAATATGTCAACAGACAACTCGATCTGACGTCATCGTTAGAATTTATTGTTTACCGATCCCGCATATTAGTAATACTATATTACATGTATAATCATAAATAAGAGTTATCTCGCTTAAACCACTGTAATTTCATTCAAAGGGCGACAACGCAGTTGTAACCCTGCCTACTCATTTACGCTATTTCATTGTCATCTGGAGGGTGACAACAGTTGTTGTCACCCTGCGCGTGAGGGAGACATCACGAATTGTCTCACCTCACGTGACATGCTTTAAACCAATCAGATTGACTGTATAATTCTGAAGGATAATAATTTAGTTTGTAAATTTTATTACATTTAATTCGGGATTAAGACTTTAGAATATTGGGATGGAGTTGGTCATGGTTTGTTATAAATAAGTAGGTTTATTTACAGCTATTTGCTGAGCTGTTTACCGTGATCTAACGGTCTGAAATTACTACAGTTAATTTACGGATATTTTATCCGTTGTAATTTCAATTACTGGTTCAATTTACCAGTCCCAATATAAGAACAATTACAAAATACGTAGGTTTCAAGCATTTATTTCAAATTTATTATTTTATTTGGAATTATTGTTTTATAGAAATAAAATATGTGTTCAGAATAAACCGTTTATTTGTTAACTTTACAAGACTTGTCTTTATTTCATTTTCGTCCTGAATTTGGAAGTAAAGAGAGAAAAGAATTAATTTTAACTTAATTGTCATACACCAGTGCGCTTATCCGGTGTCGTTACAATATTTTGGCATCCACGGCGGGATCTGTTTAAAAAAAAAAGATCCAGTGATCAAAC
This sequence comes from Saccostrea cuccullata, assembly GCF_032062105.1. Lineage (NCBI taxonomy): Eukaryota > Metazoa > Mollusca > Bivalvia > Ostreida > Ostreidae > Saccostrea > Saccostrea cuccullata. Next base: position 370,569 of record NW_026935125.1, on the reverse strand, counting down.
ACCCCCCCTTTTTCTAAGAAAATTATATATATCTGTTATATTTACAGATTCAGTGGGGTTTTTTTCATTGAAATACAAGTCTTGTTGGTTATTCTGAACACATTATTGAACATATTGATTATCACAAAATGGGTGGTAAAAGAAAGACAAGAAGTCGTGCACAGGTTCGAGGTCATAGCCAGTTTTCTCCCTTGAGCAGAGTTGTGTCAGATGATGAAGAGATCCGCGAGATTTTGAGTTCCAGAGAAGATAGTCCAGCTAAGTATTCCAGATCTGAAAATGAAAGAAATCATTTTGAAACTGTAATACCAGTTAGTCATACTGAGCCAGAAAAGAGCCCAGTTACAATGATAGGGTCACCTCATACCCATCAAAACTTAACTCCATTTACAGGTGATATACCTGTTACTTGCAAAAGTATTCTTACACCTGCAAGTCTCACAAATGCCGTCCAAGTGCCAAGTACACACACAGTACCTCAGACCTCCACACATATAGTCCAACTGCATGCACCTACACAGTTGCATTTTTCTCATGAGACAAGTGGTGTACATACATTACCACGAGCAAATCAAGCATTTCAGACAAACTGTGTTCCTTACTTTGAGCATCCTCAAAATGCAACACATATTCCTGTACCCCAATTACCTGTTCATTCATCTACAGGTGGGTCAATTATGTCACCGCTGCCAAGATCAGTGAGCTTTGTGACATCACCATCAAACCATTTCCCCATGACATATACTGGTCACTTCATATCAGTTCCCTCATCTGCAAGTTTTCTACCTGCCACAAATTCAGGTTACACACCTGTCATTTCATCTACAGGTGCATTACCTGTTACATCTTCTATGGGTCACTTACCTGTTTACCCATCGACTGGTTCTGCCCATTTACCTGGACATACAGGAAATATACCTGGAAAAATTGCCAGTTCATTTCTAGGTCCCTCCACAGTCCATCCATCTGAAACAGTCGTGGACGACAGGTCGGGAAGCAGGTTTGGTGAAAGACGACAGAGTGAACCACAAACAACAGATATGGCAGAAATGATTCAGACAGAGGTACGGAGAGCACTACTTGCACTGCTTGGAGACAAACAAATAAATTCTGCGCATGGAGCCAGAAACATGACCACAGATGGTACTGACTCAAGTGATGATTCAGAAGTCTCGACAAAGGCATCAGAACCTCCTTATCGACACAAGCTTCACAATGTAAAAATTCCACCTTTCAATGGGAAGGAGGACTGGAAGATCTGGTTTGCCAGATTTGAAGAAATAGCAGAGAGAAGGCGATGGACAGAGCTTCAAAAATTAGACGAACTCTTACCTAGACTCCATGATACAGCAGCAGAGTTTGTCTATGGACAGATATCAAAAGCTACACGCAGAAATTATTCAAAATTGACACAAGAGCTAAACAACCGTTTCAGAATTGTGGAAACCAGAAAGACGTATATATCTAAATTTAGCAACAGACAGCAAAGACCTGGTGAGAAGGTTGAAGACTACGCAGCCGATCTCAAGCGTCTATATGATAAAGCTCATCCCAAGCGAAATTCAGAGACAAGAGATGAAGACTTACTGCGTAGATTCCTTGATGGTCTCTCAGACAGTGAAGCTCAATTCCACGTAGAATATGTGAAGGAACCCGAAAATATAGATGAAGCTGTGCTGCAGGTTGTGAGCTACGAGGAAACTGGTAGAGGACAGAAGAACAAGAACAAGACAGCTAGACAAGTTAAAACAGATGTTCAAAAATCTGAGATCAAAAGTTCTAACAATTACAAGAAGTTTGGAAAAGAAAGCAGTGGAAATAAAAATGTACCTAGAGAGCAGACAAAAGAGCAGTCGACCATAAATGAGCTCCAAGCTAAGTTAAACGAGATATGCAGAGAGCTGGAGGAAATAAAAAGAAAAGAACTCTGTCACAAAGGGGACAAACCAAGTTTTCCTGTGGACAAGAGAAAAGAACCTGTAAATCAGGTCAATCAGTACAGAAACACTGATGAAGTTAAAAACAAGAGGCCCACGGGCCTTATAGGTCACCTGACCATTATGCAACAACTTTCCAGTTACAGTGTATTGAATTTGATTCATGTTTTAAGCCAGATGCTATATGGCATTCACAATTTTGAAAGGGCACCATTGATCATTATAACAATAAACTTAGCAGTTGCTTAGCTTGGTTACTGAATACCCATAAGCAGGGTAGGGGAACAAAAATGCACTCCAACTAATCAGTAATATTAATCAATAATCAGTAGTGCCCCTAACACTCTCACATAAACCCCTGACCCTAGGTTGCACAAATTTTTAAAAAGCACCCTTAAAATTGCCTATCAAAAAGTAAATAAATGTTTTATAAATACAAAGGACCAGATTTCAAACAATTAATTCATTTTCAATATATAAGTAGAGCCTCCCACCCCCCCCCCCCACCCCTGACCCTGGGGCCTTGAAATTCACAATTCTGCAAGATTAGGGCCCTTGTTCATCATAACTATATAGGTAGTTCATCTGCTTCATACCCAGAGACAGAGAAGAAAATTTTCAAAGATTTAATGTACAATGTATTTTCACTATATAATCAATAGAGCCCCACCCTAACACCAGAACCCCAGACCCTGGGGCAATGAAATTCATAATTTTAGAAGAGGCATTCTTGCTCATCATAACTATGCACTTACTTAGTTTATTTAATACCTAGGAGCAGAGAAGAAGATTTTCAAAGAATTCATGTATTTTCACTATATAATCAATAGAGCCCCCCCCCCCCCCCCCCCGAACCATTGACGCCGGGGCCATAAAATTCACAATTTTTGTAGAGGCACTCTTGCTCATCATAACTATGCACTTACTTAGTTTATTTAATACCTAGGAGCAGAGAAGAAGATTTTCAAGGAATTCATGTATTTTCATCATATGATCAATAGAGCCCCCCCCCCCCCAACACCATAACCCTTGACCCTGGGGCCATAAAATTCACAATTTTGGTTGAGGCACTCTTGCTCATCATCACTATGCACTTATTTAATTTATTTAATACCTAGGAGCAGAGAAGAAGATTTTCAAAGAATTCATGTAATTTCACTATATAATCAATAGAGCCCCCCCCCCCACCAGAACCCTTGATGATAGGGCCATTAAATTCACAATTTTGGTTGAGGCACACTTGCTCATCATAACTATGCAATAAGTTAGTTTATATAATATCTAGGAGCAGAGAAGAAGATTTTCAAGGAATTCACATAATTTCACTATATAATCAATAGAGCCCCCCCCCCCCACACACACACACACCAGAACCCTTGACCCTGGGGCCATAAAATTCACAATCTTGGTTGAGGAACACTTGCTTATCATAACTATGTACTTAGTTAGTTTATTTAATACCTAGGAGCAGAGAAGAAGATTTTCAAAGAATTCATGTATTTTCACTTTATAAACAATAAAGTCCCCTCCCCCCCCCCCCCCCCCCCCACCAGAACCATTGATGCTGGGGCCATAAAATTCACAATTTTTGTAGAGGCACTCTTGCTCATCATAACTATGCACTTAGTTAGTTTATTTAATACCTAGGAGCAGAGAAGAAGATTTTCAAAGAATTCATGTAATTTCACTATATAATCAATAGCGCCCCCCCCCCCCCCAACACCAGAATCCTTGACCCTGGGGCCATAAAATTCACAATTTTGGTAGAGGCACTCTTGCTCATCATAATTATTTACTTACTTGGTTTATTTAATACCCAGGGGCAGAGAAGAAGATTTTCAAAGAAATCATGTATTTTTACTATATAATCAATAGAGCCCCACCCTAACACCAGAACCCCTGACCCTGGGGCCATAAAATTCACAATTTTGGTAGAGGCACTCTTGCTCATCATAACTATGTACTTAGTTGGTTTATTTAATACCCAGAAGCAGAGAAGAAGATTTTCAAAGAAATAATGCATTTTCAGTATATACTTATTTAGCCCCGCCCTAGCACTAGAACCCCTGACCCCAGGGCCATGAATTTCACAATTTTGGTAGAGGACTCAATGATGATTACAATCATGCAAATAGTTTGACTGCTTGATGTCCAGGAGTAAAGAAGAAGATTTTTAAAGATTGCATTAATTTTAGTGGTTTTGGCCCCACCCCTCAGGGCCCAGGGGGGCAGGGATCATGAAATTCACAATTTTCGTTCCCCTTCACCCATAGATGCTTTGTGCCAAATTTGGTTGAAATTGGTTCAGTGGTTGCAGAGAAGAAGCTGAAAATGTTCAAATGTTAACACACGACACACGACACACGACGACGGACGAAAACGGATAGCAATAGGTCACCTGAGTTTACTCAGGTGACCTAACAAAATACCGATGCCAAGCTGTTTTTGCTGCAAACAGAGAGGACATTTTGCTCGGGATTGTCCAATGCAGAAAACACAGCAAGGAATGGGAACCCCTCATTTAAATGGCCAGTAGCCATTTCTGAGGGTCAAGAGATGGCTTATGAGACAACTGACCGACAGACGGACAGTAGAGACCCCACAACTTTGGGAGATGATTTTATTTTTCCATTTTCAACAAATAGAAGATTACCAGACACTGAAGGGATATACATTGAAGGAAAAATTAATGGGACTGATGTACATTTTACTGCTGATACTGGTGCGTCTACTAGTATTTTATCGTACAAGTTGTATAAAGAAATTCCAGAAGATAACAAGCCAATGTTGGCTGGAACTTCAGCATTGAAGGGAGCGGGTGGATCTTTAATACATGTTTATGGAAATGGCATTTTTGAACTGGAATTAGGACCAGTTAAACTAACAAGAAATCTACTTGTAGCTGACATAGAAGATGATGTTCTCTTGGGAATTGACATTTTGATGGACGAAAAAGATGGAAGAGCTGATATTTTACTCTCAAAAGGTGTTATACAATTGCAAGGTCACTGTATTCCATGTATTACTGCTGGAGAAAGGAATGTTGGGTGCATTCTGAGATCAGCAGATAAATGTACCATTCCACCAATGAGTGAAGTAATTATTCCTGCAGCTATAGAGAGAATTGCTGACCAAAGTCTACAAAATGAAAATCTACTGCTAGGACCTTCTCCTGATTTTACTGAAAATTCATCATTGCTATTGGCGCCAGCAATGATAAACATCGCAAAGAGGATTACTGTTCCTGTCCGGATTATGAATCCCTTCAATGAGTCCAAGACGGTGTTTCAAGATACAGTTCTGGGAACTGGTGAAACTATTGAAGAGGTCATGACCCTAGTGGATGAAGTATCCAATGTTGGTGTTAAAAAGGTTACTGAATGTAATCTTACAGGGGATAATCAACTCCCTTTTAGCAGTGAAGTCAAAGTTCCAGAGCACTTAGTAGATCTTTATAAGAGTTCATCTGAATTACTGTCTGAAGAAGAAAGACAAATATTTAAAAAGCTACTTCTTAATTACCAAGATGTGTTTTCCAGAAACGAATGGGATTTAGGAAATACTGATATTGCAGAACATGAAATAAACACTGGGAAGCAACCACCTCTCAAACAACCACCACGCAGAGTCCCTATCGCTCTTGCCGGTGAAGAAAGAGAAGCCATCATGCAGTTGCAAGACAAGGGGATCATCAGACCATCAACTTCCCCTTGGGCCTCACCATTAGTACTTGTTAGAAAGAAAAATGGAAAATTAAGAGTATGCGTTGATTACAGAAAACTTAATAGTGTGACAACCAAAGATGCTTTTCCTTTACCTCGAATTCAGGACTGTTTAGATTCTGTGGCAGGATCTACCGTAATTTGGGAATATAGGTCGATGGGGTATATAGGTCGAAAGGCTCATTTTCAGCCTTAAATTTTGAAAAATCCTAAGATAGGTCAAACTTACTATATAGGACGAGGCTTTTTTTCCCGTTTTCTTAAGATTTTAACGCAGATAAAACGTATCAGAACAGGTAAACCCCTAAAATTATCGGGGTTATTCCGTGACATGAACGTATCAAGAAAATAAACAGGTATTTTAATGAGTACAGCAATTAAATACTGTTTTGTAAAAAAAAAAAATGTAGTTAAAACTTCTTTGTATTGTGTAACTACTTATTCTTCTCCAACTTGCCTGTTCAATGCCCCCGTAGTTTCACACAGTTGTTAAATCAGAGGCATAAATAACACGTAAATACGTTATTATTTTACAGCTATAAATCGGGAGATACCCGAGACCAAAGAATAGTAATTCCAATTTCAGAACAACTTGGACACATTCCTAATAAATTTTACTCAAACATTATTTACCGGTGGACGACAATTACTTCGATGTCCGCCATTTTTATTTTTCTTCTCCAGGGATTTGCTAAAACACGCAAATGACCATTGAATGTATATATCAAGCAACAGTAAAGAATTGAAATCATATTAACACTCTATAAGTTTAATTTATAAATTTTAATTGAGAGTACATTCACAATTTGACTTTCAACACGAATTTCACGACATTGTTTGTTCAATGATGTGTAACACTAATACCCTATAATGGCACGTGGGTTTCTTAATCATGCCCCGCAGGCATTTAAACCAACAGTGAACACAGGTGTTAAACACCTTTGCGTACACAGTGTACGGTAAATCCCTTTATCTGTCAGACAATTAAAATTCTGTTAGAAGCCAATCTGTGTATACCGGTAAATAATTAATTAATATTTAAAAAAAAAAACAGTAATGACTTTTTTTTTTAATTAAATTTAGGAATTGAATTGATTATTTCACTCGTTTTACATTTAAATAAACATAAGACAATAAAAAATATTTGATATACTATTTCAATTTATCGCTACTAATAAATGGTAAGAACACAACAGTTGTGATCGTGAAAATTTTCCGTATTTTAAATTTGGATACGGTTGCGGTTTTACTTTTAGTACAAAATCGCGACTTCCTAACTTCACAAGATGGATACCGCATGATGTTAATAGATAATACGTTGAGGAATTATTTAATATAGATATAGCAACGTTGTTTTCCTTTGTCATCAACAGATAATTAATGTAACTTATTTTGTAAGAAAGCTATAGAATAAATATTTTATTGTTTACTGGAGCATTAATTTTTTTGCGAAAATAATCAAAAAAGTTACGAAAGTGGCACAGATTTGCTTTGAAATTGGCGTAAATTTTACTGATTTGGGGGCATTTTTCGTAAACTTGAGCCTTAAATAGGTCGAATTCTGAATATTGGTCGACCCCAGCGGTTCTGAGAAAAAAAGTATCGACCTATATTCCCGAAATTACGGTACTTTATTTACAACTTTAGACCTTACATCTGGTTATCACCATGTCAAAGTCAAAGAACAAGATATTCCAAAGACTGCATTTGTCACCAAATATGGGCATTTTGAATATGTAACTATGCCTTTTGGTTTGACAAACGCCCCAGCTACATTTCAGCGAGTCATGGAATTGGCCTTTAATGGACTTCAATGGGAAACTTGTTTAATATATTTGGACGATGTCATTATCTTTAGTAAAACTTTTGACCAGCATGTCGATCGAGTTAAACAAGTATTACAGAGACTTAGAGAGGCAAAACTGAAACTTAAACCAGAGAAGTGTGAATTTTTCCAACCTGAAGTAAAATTTCTTGGTCACAAAGTGAACGCAAAGGGGATATTACCAGACATGCAGAATGTTGAAAAAATTATTAATTGGTTAACCCCGAAAAATGTTACAGAGGTACGACAGTTTCTGGGAATGGCATCCTATTACAGGAGATTTATTAGGGACTTTTCTATGATTGCCAAGCCAATTACCAATTTGACAAGAAAGAATGAAGTTTTTCAATGGACCTCAGAGTGTGAAGAATCTTTCAAGAAACTTAAAATAATTTTAACAGGGCCAGAAATTATGGGATACCCTGATCCTAATCATGGACAATTCATTTTAGACACAGACGCCTGTGACGTGGGAATAGGAGCAGTACTTAGCCAATATCAAGATGGTCGTGAGCGAGTTATAGCCTATGCCAGCAGAACACTTAACAAAGCAGAGAGAAACTACTGTGTAACAGATAAAGAACTTTTAGCTGTGAAGTATTTCGTAGAATATTTTCGACAATATTTACTTGGTCATTCATTTTTAGTCAGGTCTGACCACCAGGCTTTGGTGTGGCTTTTCAAACTAAAAGAACCAAAGGGCCGAGTTGCTCGATGGATAGAAATCCTTTCTGCTTATAATTTTGAAGTCGAATACAGACAAGGAACAAAACATGGAAATGCTGATAGTTTATCCAGATGTCCTAACCCAAGAGACTGCACTTGTTCTTCATCAGAAAATATGGACACACTCAAATGTGGACCTTGTAAGAAGTGCCGACTGAGAGCAGAAAATTTAATTCCCATACCTTTGTCTCCTGAACAATCAGATGTGGTCGCAAGGAAGGTCACTACCAGACAAAAGAATAAGGAATCTGCATTATCTGACTGTACTGTCTGGCATAGTCAATATTCCTCTGCAGCACTGCAAACCGCTCAAATTAAAGACCCTGATATTTCTCCAGTTCTACAATGGAAAATAAAGAATGAAAGGCCTAAGAAAGAAGAAGCAATTTCCTTCTCAACTACTACAAGACATTATCTGAGTTTATGGGACCAATTAGTTGTCAAGAATGATGTTTTGTACAAATGTAGTACTACAACACTTGGTGAAACCATAGAACAGTTTATAGTTCCCAAATGCATGAAGAAAGAAATTCTCGACATGTGTCATTGCTCACTTTTGTCTGGACATTTGGGCATTAAGAAGACTAAATTCAGAATCACTAGGCATTTTTACTGGTTTGAATTAAGAGAGGAGGTCCGGATATTTGTAAAATCTTGTGAAAACTGCTCTATGAACAAACCTCCAGTACAAAAACCTAAGGCTCTTCTTGGAACGATGTCATATGGTGCTCCATGGGAATGTCTTGCCACTGATTTTATTGGCCCATTACCTGTTACAAAAAGAGGAAATCGTTACATACTTGTAATAATGGATTATTTTACTAAATGGGCAGAAGCGTTTCCTGTTCCTGACCAAACAGCTGCTGTAACAGCGAAGGTTCTACTAAACGAGATCATCACTAGATATGGATGTCCTCTGATTATTCACTCAGACCAAGGTCGTAATTATGAATCATGTATATTCAAAGAGTTGTGTTCTTTGTTGCATATCAAGAAAACTAGAACAATAGCACGTAATCCAAAATGTAATGGGATGGTCGAAAGATTCAATCGTACTCTTATTCGAAAGATTAAAGCTTTCATAGTAGATGACCATGAAGAATGGGACCTTCATCTCAACTGCCTTACATCAGCCTATCGATCAACCTGTCATGAATCAACGGGACTTACCCCTAACTTACTGATGTTTGGTCGAGAGATCCAAATGCCATACGAGGCAACACATCACTCTTTAGCTTCCAGTGGAGAAGAAATTTCGTCTTATGGAGATTTTGTTGAAGAAATACGATCCAAACTTTACCATGCCCATGAAGTTGCCAGCATAAATATATAAAGCACTGGAACTATTCATGGTTTTTCAATGAAAAAGTCATAGGGGGCTACTCTCTGGGTTTTACGAAGTTTTCTGTAGAAAAATAGAATTCAAATTTTCAAAGGTAAATTAAACTAGTGTAGTGAAATGGGGGCACTGTCAAGATATGGACCATTTTTGGTGTCATATTCCCTAATCTCTAAATAAGAATAGTTTCAATCTACAAAACGACAAAGAGATATCTATAATTCGAAAGTGCTGGTTCATAAATATGCAGCTGGAGACATTGTATGGTTACTCAATGAAAAAGTCAAAGAGGGAGAATGTCCGAAGTTGAGAAAAGCTTACATAGGACCTTTTGTTGTACTTAAAGTTTTAAGTGACCTTGTGTTTGAAATTCAATTTGATGCTCGTGGCGAGTGTAAAATTGTCAATCATAACAAGCTACTGCCATACATTGGAAGTACACCACCAAAGTGGGCACTGAGGCTGTCAGAGAATTTGAAAAACAAAACACGTCTACAGTAAAATAATACTGTCCAGTTACAGTTATGATGCATACTGTATGAATAAAGTTTTTAAAAGAATTAAAGGATTTGTTATCCTTTCAAAATATATGTGTCATAGTGAGTTAGACAACAAATCATGACCAATGTTACTACTTTACAAAAATGGGGATGGAAGGGTGGATATTATTGATAATGCTATTGTACATGTGTGATGATTATACATGTTTAAAAATGTTTTACATGAAAGTTTACATGTTTTACATTCAGTATTACTGTACTTATATTGTGCAGTTATTTTTTTTACAGATTTCCAAGATGTCTGAGATTGTTTCAGCCGGAAAGAGAGGGAGAGTGTGGGAGTGTTGCTTGTGCAACTTTAGAGGAGAGCGCCACTACCTATTATGACATATGTATTCTAAGCATCTTACTTTTGATGAATGGCCTTACAGATGCCCTGTATGTGGATACAGCCATTATGACTATAACAATTTTGAGAAGCATCCACCTTGGTCCTGGAGAAGGTGAGAGGCCCCAGACTGTGCGTAGAAGGAAGTCCCCTCCCCCACCAGCTGTGAAGTCGGTCGTATACCAGCCAGCGTGCCAACGACCACGACCTAGGAGTCCTTCTCACGCCAATAGCCATTCCTCTCCTTTGCAGCATCTTTTCTCCCCTGACAGAAAGAAGACCAGAAGATTTTAAATAGGTAATAACACAGTAGGTAATAGATCAGTAATGTAAAAGTTTTCTTAACTGAGAATTAAAGTAAAATATACCTATTATTTTTTCTGTACATTATTTTTGGCAACATATATATACACAAATAGATTAGTGAAAAATGGCATTATTGTACATTCATTAGCATTCTTGAAATGGGTTTGATCCATCAGTTGTTGTTCACTTAATTGGAAGTATGAAATGTTTTTTTTATAAGCATGAAACATTTTACATGAATTCAGAGTATAATGTTGTACATCAGTAAATTTTAATTACAATTGAAATGTTAACTCGACACTCTGTTTGTGTATTCCTGTTTCTTCTTGATATGAGTCTCTTGTAATCTGTTGTTTCTGCAAGAATCATATTGTTGATTGTTGACATTTTGCTTGTTAAATTGCTGACATAAATATTTAAATTTTATGTACATGTATGTGTTTGATACATAAATTTGAAACTGTATGTTATTGGTTGTAAGAGTGCATATGGTGCATGTTGACATGAGAATTTTGTGATGGTTCATGATGTATTACATTAAGAAAAAGAATCTTGATTTTATACATACCAGTTGTATGATTGATAAGCTGAATACCTCATGTGATTTTCTATTGTACATAGATCCGCAGTTGATTCCTCTTCTGTTATTACAGTGACTTGTAATTCCACGGTATTTGCTTTTTAATAATGTTGTTTTATTGTATATGATAGTCCAAAGGGACTTGGACATTTTTTTAAAGAGGGGCAAAATGTAAGAATAGGACTACGATGTATTTATTGATACTTATGCTAGAATGTACTTGTACATTATTTTCACTTTTGACATCGCCCCCGAAAGTTTGATTGCGCTGTTTGTTTATGTATGCATGTTTTGTTGTTACGAGTATAAAAGATGTGTTGAATAATTTGTGTACTGAGTAAAGATCACTATTATTTATGTATAATTACCTGTAATCCACTATTTATACGTATTTTTGCTTTATTGTTAGGACCACATGTTGTTGATTCTTTTAGTAATGGCCGACTCCCAGAATGCAATGCGGTATTTGTTTACGAAGTTTAACGAGCGCTATTTTTCGATTATAATTTATTGTTAATTTATTGTTAATTCTTGTATAGACATTTAATGATACTAGAAGTAATTAGAGTTAAGAAATAAATGTTATTTCTATTTTTATTATTTTCTCGTAAGTGTGAGAATTTGATGTGGGAACTAGAGCATCCCGTTACGTTTTTCATTGGTTGGTGTAATTTACGCGACGCTTTTCATTGGTCGCGTTTCATGATGTCATTTTACTACGTATAACGACGAGTTGTAGCAGACAACTAGGATTTTGACTGTTTTTGAGTTCTAGAAAGGTGTGTTATTTTAGTTTGTAAATTTTATTACATTTAATTCGGGATTAAGACTTTAGAATATTGGGATGGAGTTGGTCATGGTTTGTTATAAATAAGTAGGTTTATTTACAGCTATTTGCTGAGCTGTTTACCGTGATCTAACGGTCTGAAATTACTACAGTTAATTTACGGATATTTTATCCGTTGTAATTTCAATTACTGGTTCAATTTACCAGTCCCAATATAAGAACAATTACAAAATACGTAGGTTTCAAGCATTTATTTCAAATTTATTATTTTATTTGGAATTATTGTTTTATAGAAATAAAATATGTGTTCAGAATAAACCGTTTATTTGTTAACTTTACAAGACTTGTCTTTATTTCATTTTCGTCCTGAATTTGGAAGTAAAGAGAGAAAAGAATTAATTTTAACTTAATTGTCATACACCAGTGCGCTTATCCGGTGTCGTTACAGTACTCTTTTACCGTCGCCCACAAAGATTTTGAGATATGTGATTTTCTCAAAGCAAATTACATAATACACCCAAAAATTGTAGTGGGCGACGGTGACAGAGACTATTTTCTAAAAGGAAAATAAGCACAAAAATGAGTCTTTCTGAGGCTTTTCAGCAGTAAACTTAGAAATGTATCAAATTAATGATGTCATATTTCCAGAACAGTCTTCCTTCATGCCATATTCTTTAATGATTTATCATAATTATTCATCTACTCAACTCTTGTTAAAGCCAATATCATAACTTTTTAAGAACATTAATTTTTTAGGGCCCAATAAAGCCCAAACTGTACCCTCTTCTTCATAAATCTTAAAGAGGGATCCTTCATCCTCATAACTATGTACATAGTTCATTGGTTTAATACCCAGGTACAGAAAAAAAGATTATTAAAGGGTTTATGCATTTTCACTTCAGAACCAACAGAACCCCCTCCTCACACCAGAACCCAAACCCAGAGGTCATAAAATTCACAATTCTGGAAGAGCAGCCTTATTCAATATAACTATGTACTTGGTCAGTTTCTTTAATACTCAGGAGCAGAAAAGATTTCAAAGAAATAATTCATTTTCACTATATTATCTACATAGCCCCGCCCTAGTACTAGAACCTCTATAGGGCCATGTAATTCACGATTTGGGAAGAGGCGGTCATTTTTTACTCAAATATGCACTTGGATAGTTTATTTAATGCCAGGTGCAGAAAAGAATAATTGCAAAGAAATAAATGCATTTTCCTTATATAACCCATTTAGCCCCGCCCTAGTACTAGAACCCCTGACCCTGGGGCCATGAGTTTCATAATTTTGGTAAAGGACTTAAAGCTGATTACAATCATACCAACAGTTTGACTGCTTGATGTCCAAGAGTAAAGATTTTTAAAGATTGCACTAATTTTAGTGGTTTTGGCCTCTTGCCCAGGTCCCTGGGGGGCAGGGACCATGAAATTCACAATTTTAGTTTCCCTTCACCCATAGATGCTATATGCCAAAATTGGTTGAAATTTGTTCGATGGTTTCAGAGAAGAAGCTGAAAATGTTCAAATGTCAACGCAGGACGCACGACAGACAAAAACGATTAGCAATTGTTTACTGAGTTTACTTAGGTGACCTAAAAGCGAAAATTGTAGTTCTTTAAAATGTAAAGCATTTACCAAGACTGGTAACAACAGGGAAGTATAACATCATTTTTGAAAGGGAGAAGCCAGAGAAAAAAATTAAAAAAAAAACAAAAACGAATTCAGTGTACAAAGTACTGTACAGGATGGTATCATATAATTTTCACTGCAAAAGCTCCAAGATTTCTCATGGAACAAAAGTCCTAAAACAAGAAGATTCAATGACCTTGATGTTTGAACTTTTCACCTCAAAATCAATAGGTCTTCCTTGGGAGATGGGGAGTTGCTGTGTAAAATTTTCCTTATAAAACCTTTAGAGATATCACGTGGAAACGAGAGTGAAATAAAGCAAGATGGACAGACAGATGGCCGAAATTAATACAATGTACTTGATGAAAGCTGGGGACAATTAACATTGCAGGTTTGGTTCCTTTTGACTGCATGTGTATAAATGTCCATTAAGACTAATATCTGATAATGACTTATTCACTCTATAACAGTTACATCAACTTTTATGATTTGTCTGTTGCAAGTATCATTAAATTTGTCACTAATCTAGATCCACTAACAGGTACATAACCCCCCTCCCCCCATCTCTCTTGTTTTTTTTTTGGTCCACCGCTGAAGGAGAGGGATAGTAATTAAAGTCTGTGCCATCCATCGGGCTAGCTGTCCATCTGTCTATAGTTCTGTCAGTATAACGCTTCTGCTTTAATGTAGTATCTCGAGAAGCCTTGAGTTGCAATGAAATTTTATATGATAACTCCATATGGCCTAAGGAGGATTCAAATTGATTTTGAGGTCAAAATGTAAAAAAGTTCAAGGTCATAAATTTGTGTTTTAACAATTTCGTTTCTGCACGATGTCTCGAGAAGCCTTTGAGGATTTGCAATGATAGTTAATATCACAACTTCCTTTGGATTATTAAGAAGAGCCCTATGTATTATGATGTCAAAAGGTCAAGGTAATAAATTCATACATTGTGTGTGTGTGTGTGTGTGAGTGTGTGTGTGTGTGTGTGTGTGTGTAAAACTTTCATTTGGCGATACATGTATTTCAATTTGACATTTTATACCACAACTTCTTATGACCTAGGGAAGACTCCCTATGGCCCCTCCTGCCCTTCTTAAACTGATTCCAAGGTCAGCACATTCTTATTCCCTTTAGCGGGGGATAAATATTCTCTGAATAAGCTTTTCTTTCAATTTTGCTTCAGTTTTTATCATATTTCATGTGAATTTGAAAAAAGGACTTTTCACAAGAATATACAGAGTATACATGTAACTACTCTTAGTATACAAAGTGTTTATTTTGAATCAATGATTTTTTTTTTTCAGAAATAAAGCTGCTACTATAGTTATTATTTAAGGAATCAACAATAGTGGATTACATGTGATAATTTGCATGTTTCCCACTATTGTTGATGTCCCTGGCATACTCTCAAAACTAGCCAGTGATCCCTAATATTTCCATTTCATTGTGAAATAAAATTGTAGATTTAGACTTTAAAATGTAGACATAGACTTAAATCACACGAGGACTTCCATGCTAATTTCAATAGTCTTCGCCCACTGATGTCAAACACAAAGGCAGCCGCACGAGATTTACATGCCTATTTTGCCTCCTTAGCGTCAGACACAGAGACAGATGCGCACGAGATTTGCATGCGTATTAGGCCTCCTTAGCTCCAGACCTATCGACCTGCCTAATTTACATTCCGGCAGAATTATCAAGAAATAAACTTCGACTAACTTTCAAAGAGTTATCACAGAGAAAAAAAATTAGAAATGGAAATATTTGAAGATATCTGAATTATAAATGAAATTTTAATTTATTGCATTGTTCACTCCAAATTAATTAAGATCTTCTGGTGATAAAAAAGCTCATGCCAGTTGTGTCTACATTACCGGGTAATTGGCAGTGCATGTACATTCAGTAATGTGATGTACATGTACCAAAACTTCTCCTCTGCTTTTAAGGGCTTGGAACCTTCTGCTTGAAATAACATGCAATTATGTTAATTCAAGCAGGCAGCATTAAAAGTTTCGTGTTTTTTTTTCTTTTTCTCCTTTTAAAATACTTTTTTCATTCAATTTCTCTTTTTTATTTGTTTGTTTTTGCATCTTTGTGTGTGTGTTAAATATTTTGTTTTTGTTTACTTTTTTTTTAACTCTTGCTTTTCATTTTTTTCATTTGTTTTCATTTTTTTTCCACATTCACTTATAATTTTACATAAACAAATCACAGTGTAACATTAACAAATCACAAAATAATTTTCAAATCAAATTTTACATTTTTTAAAAATACAAATATGTCACATTATAAATCAATTACTTTAACTGTATATTTAGTTATACATTCATTTTTAAAAGTGCACAATTAGTAAATAATCAGAATTTACTAATTATACAAATTATAACTGGTACAACTGCTGACAGAATTTGTACATTCCAGAAATATTAATTTAATTAATATTGAATACCGGTAATGATTACATCTAAGTTTCAGAAAACATTGTAATACCAGCATAAAAACCTTTACAGCAAAATCAACAAGAATGAGTGCACTTAAGCTATGAGAGTTGGATCCCGATGTTTTGCGCAAAATCAAATTCCAAAATTCATTAAATTTATGTTTTATAGGTATTAAACAATGTCTTAAGAGCAGGTTTTGGTATATTATATTACATGAAAGTATTAAATAATGCCGAATGACACTAGCTTTTGAGACGGGGTTCTAACAGTTTTGTCTCATTTCTATTGTTATTCATGTGCATTCCAGTTTTCAACGACTTTGTTTACATCGAGCCGCAATTTGGCCATTTTTCTTATTTGCACAGAATATGTATTTTAACTTAAACTTATACATATCCAAAGGACAATGTTGGCCAAGTTGCGGCTCATATCTAATTTTCAAAAAAATGTCCCCAAACTAGGGTCGAGATAGCTACTAAATTAACTGGTCACTGAGCAACAACGATTGATATTATAATCACCTTTCTCATGTGACCTTCTGCTGTTCGATACGCTAACGCTTTCATTGAAAATTTCTTTGTGTTTAAGTCTCTGTTGTGACATTATCTATCGTACTTCCAACTTCAAACTATGGGAGATTTTTGCGCAAATATTAATAGGGTTTGAAGATAATATGTCTCTTATTTAAATCTTTATGTTTTTCATTAGGGGTGTTTTGAAAGAATTCTGTTATTGACAGTGTCATTAGTAAGTACATGTATCTAGGCTTATGTCGCCTCTGTATTATGGTCTGCAAAGCGAGACATTTACCCCATCCCTTAACATTAGAATCATTTAATAATTGTGCACCATGAAATCAACACGATCTCTCTCTTCTCCATTTCAATTCGCAATGCGAAAAAATCATATGAGCTTATGTTTACATTCCACAACCATGCGGTTTAAAAGTCTCCGCCTATTTGGGGATACCTTAGATTCGAAAGTGGTCCCGTTCAAATTTCCGGAATTTAAGGCTTTTACATGTTCTTTTCAATTAAGTTTTCTGTAATCAAAGAAATATGTATGACAAAAAATTCTAGAAATAAATATCAAGAGCATATGCGTGCACATCAATCATGGATTGATTTAGCGATATATTGTAATGTTAAGCTTAAAATGGGTAGCCGAAAAGGTTCCAAATGACGTACTTAAGTGCACTCATTCTTTATTATTAGATTAAAAAAATATTTAAATTAGAATATCTTCAAAGATAATTGTCTTAATAGTTACATTAGAGAAAAAAAAGGTCTATGTGGGAGGAAACCGGAGCATCCAAGGAAAATCCATGTGTCTGAGTGGGAGACCCCATACCCTCTTCTCAACTCAGACACCCATATCATAAACAGTCTTGTGTATGCTTCACAGATCTGGTTTTCTGCATTCTTTTCTTTCTACAAATACAATCACATGAATATACCTCTTCAATACTTTACTTTTCTGTCAATGAAAAAAAATATGCTTATTTATTAATAACCAAATAAGGAACAATATGAAATAAAACAAAGAAAAGGGTCTTACAAAATGACATATGTAGGAAACATTCACATACCTGGTACCTTAGGTATTCAAAATAACTAGGGCTGGGACGATACAACTTTTTCTATATCGATACGTATCACAATATTTGAGCCACGATACGATATGTATCACGATATTTTTAATTGCTTATAAAATCTTTTTTTGCATTGAAATAAACAAATTATTTCTTTGCAAATAAGATGAACTTATTCAAAATAGTTGTTTATATGTTGCAAAACAAAAATATTTTACTCAAATGGTGTTAATTATTATTTATTTCATGTCTATATTTATATTGAACTTATTTACTTTGTATATCAAACCCCAAATGTTAAATGAGCAAAGAAAAATAGAAGTCAGATTTTCATGGGCGATATTTCTAAATATGTATCGATATGCATATCGTCCTCACATATATCACGATATATCGATATCTTGATATATCTATCGTCCCAGCCCTAAAAATAACAAGTACACTAACATAATATCATCTTGATCCAGTCTCTTAATGAGTACTTTTACCAAATCACCAAAGCATACTATAAAATACTGTAGATTCCTTATTTTTAGTGAGTACTTATTATCGCGAATTGACTCTTCATCGTCAATTTACAAGAATAAAAATTAGCGAATGGACGGTTGATCAATTGATTTTATGTAAATTTCAACAACATAAAAATAAAAGGGAGTAATTCTATTTCGTGGGTGGTGCTTCTTGCGAAATTACACAATAATTAATTCCACGTGTATAATTAGGAATCTACAGTAGTTCATAAATTTCAGCATTTATGATGGTATAAACATAAATTCACAAAGAAACATTTCTAAGTAAAATACTGTATTCAAAGTCATTTTTGATCTGTCTTACCGTATGAGTGGAAATTTTAGCGAGATGCAAATTTAGTGATTTCTACCTAAAATCTGGTATTTTATTTTTAGCGAGAAGTAATTTTAGCGATTTTAAAATGCTAACTAAAGAAGCTATTACATATAATACGCAATCAATTTTTAGCGATATTCAATTTAAGCGATGTCAGCACCCTCGCTTATAATGCCAAAATTAAATCCTTGCTAAAAATTCTACTTATACAATATTTCATTTTCTAACGATTTAAATAGACAATTTGTTCCAATGTAAATTTGCTCACAGTTATGCACATTTTTTAAAATTTGATTCACCCTGTTCTAAATTCACCCGCTTCTAGGGAAAATAGGGCTAAATTAAAACAGGGGCAAAAAATTTTTTGGCATAAAGTACTACTAGTATACAGGTCAAGGATCAGATATTCATTTGTTGTTGTTTTTCAGCAAAAAAAAGCATTTATTATGTCACATACCTGATCATTGACAGTTGTTCACTGTGGTAAGTCTTGCTGTTGGAAAGGTCAAGGTCCATCAGACTTGTCTTCCAGCTGTCTCCACAAATGTATGTCTAGTTGTATCTCTGACATGCATTTTGGAGGGTCAACATCTATCAGGTTTATTTTTCCCTGATTTTTCCACTGATTCCTATCTTGCTGTATTAGCTCCTTTCCACATCTTGAAGCATCTACATACAGCAGTCTAGACACTTGCAGGGCTAAAGAGGCTAAAATAAAGGGGGGGGCATTAATTTCCATGTGAACGTGTACAGTATATAATAAAGATCAAGGATCAGATTAGTTGATTTGGAGGAAAAAAGATTTTGAATCATTTATCATATTATGTTACATACCTGGATTCATATGCATAAAAATTCTTATTCTGCTAAGCATATTCTCAAGTGCCGATTTACCTTAAGCAGAGTGACGTTTTTTACTTAGTACGTCACTTTACGTTGTAAGTGGATTGCATGATGTTTCTTATTCTTACTTATATGTCTTAGAATATGCTTAAAGTTAAACAACCCTTCACCTTGTCTAAAGTTTTTAAGCATTTTGCTTACCACAGCAAAATGGCTGCAAGACAGCAAAGACAACGACGTGACAGTTGACTGACACTTAAGAAAGCCTTACCCTTGCAGTGAACTCGATGGAATGTCTTCCATGCCCCTGTTGAAATTGTTAAACGTCATCAAAGAGGAATCAAAGGCCCCAGATATTCCGCAGATAGAAACATTTTCCTCACCAATTACCTCCTCAACAGCTTGTGACAATGCACTTAATGGTTTCTCTGCCGGTCCTCCACCTATGTAAATTGAAGCATTTTATTTTTATTTAAAAATTGTTTTTCGTTGCTTTCAAAAAGATATATCCATTATTTCATGTAACTATATAAAAAAGTTACATTTTCTTTATCAAAAAATACTGGGGATCACTTTAGCTGAGATAGTATTTTTTTTTTCACTATGGCTTGCTAATTTTCGAGCTGATTGTAATTCACTATAGTATATGGATTTTTGTTGTTTCTGAACAAATCATTATTACATAGATCTACGCATTTGTTTGGAAAAAGTTCTTCGCGGTGTGCACAATCTAATTAAAAGTAGATGTTAGATCCAATGTAAATGTAGCGAGTATGCGAGAGGATTTAACATCAACTATTTATTAGATTATGTAAAGTATTTTCGGTAAGTGAAATTGTTGGGAGGGGGAGGGGGGGTATAAAAATAAAGGTATGGATATATTCTCGCACCGGCCATTAGGGTACACAGAGTGACACTTAAATGCATATAATATACTAATAAATCAAAATAAACAATCTTCATGATTACCATGGTCGTCCGCATTTCCGTAAACTTTCCGTGCTAAAATAATTTCCAAATTTTACACAGTCTACTCTTTCAGTTTTTGACACCTGTCATTCGAATTTAAACGACCCAAAAGTCCTATGGTACAGTCTTATACATGTAACTTTGGTACTTTATAAAATAAATTTTGTATACATTATGAGTTTCTTGACTTGGAATATCTAATTTAGAATTTCAGTTAGATCTAATCTACTGCTTACATCCCGTTATTATGCCTCAATACCGACAATAGAGTTATCACCCTTATATCACTTGTATCTTAGGTACGGTAAACATCATGGCTGACATTGCAAGCATACCAAGCATTTCACGAACCTGTTTTTTGCAAACTTCTTCTAAAATCAGATATTTCTCCCCTCCCCTTCATGTGGATGTTATGCCACTTCTTTTCGACTTCTTCTATAGTCCGGACGGTTGAAGGGTTGGCTGCATTAATTGCTTCAGTAATATTTTTCCATACTTCCCTCTTCTTTTGAGTGGTCACTCCGGCGCCGAATTTAGCCCTCAAAATTTTCTTATTATCGTTAAATAAATGTGTTAGATGTAAACATTCTTCCATTGTCCAATTCGGTTTACGTTTTTTCTCTGCCATATTCAGACGATGATGATGACGTAGAACGGGAGATTCAATATCGTCAAAACCCGCAATGACGTCACACCATTGTGACGTTTTATTTTAAGCAAGAAGTGATATGCTTTGGTAAGATGCACTAAGTAAGGCAATTAGAATTTTTATGCATGAAACTAAAAGTATGTTTCTTAGTTAAGCAATTTGATTTGGGAATAAGTATAAGACTTATGAAAAATTCCTAGAATTTTTATGCATATGAACCCTGATCATTGAGTGTTGTCCACTGTGGTAAGTCTTGCTGTTAGATAGGTTAATGTCCATCGGTCTTGTCTTCCAGTTGTTTCTATAAATTTATGCCTAGTTGTATCTCTCATTTCCAAATCTTGAGGGTCAACATCTATGTTTACATCCAGGTTTACCTCTTCCCCATTTTTCCATCCATCATTTTAACAAATTCATTTCGAGCTGTAGCTGCATGCTCATTTCCACATCTTAAAGGGTCCACATCCATTGCCTTTTCCCTCGTTTCAATTCAATGAATTAATGTCTTGCTGTTGCTGAACATTTCTACATCTTGAAGGATCCACATACATTGGTCTTGCCATTTCCAGGTTTTTCACCTTTGTATATAACTGTCCATAAATCATTTTTTTAAAATAGTTAAATTTTGGTCAAATTCTACGATGATTTTTTTTTACATTGAAATATGGTATTTTTGTGTTTAAAGCAGGTCAGTGCTAAAGTCCCTCCAATATAAGGTTATGAATATAACTCATTTGAAGGTAAACTGAATTATAGGCCCATGTTCCTGTATGACTGTTATAGCTACTCATTTCACTATACAGTAAGGGTCAACATACTTTAGTGTTACATTTTACATTTACTTTACAGTTGCTAAATTCATCAAATTCTGTAAGACTGTAATTAATGCTCTTTTCGACATCTTATAAAACAAGTATATACTGACAAAACGTCAGAAATACTCAAGCTGTAGAAAGTCAAATAGGAAGTATCATTATATCCTAAAATTGTTTTAAGATGAGGGCTATATATTTAGTTCAGTCCTCTGTTGAATAAACTACATGACTGTATACATGAAACAACATTCATATATTGAATTTTATTAGAAAAAAAAACATTATTAATCTTACTTAATTACTTTTTAAGATGAATTTACGTGACACACTTTCAGGAATATTTTATAGAGCATAGTAATGTTTCCGAACTGAAATATTTTATGTAGACATTTAGTATACATGTACTTCAAACTATATACGTTTTTGTATTTTTTGCTTAATGACGTACATCTCATTCAATAAATACATCAATTAAGATAGCTTGCTAAAAGCCTGTAGAAAAGTTTTTCAAAGTAAAAAGGGGGGGGGGGGCTCCAGGCTCTAAAAAATCCACGTGACTACGGGTTCATCCATCGTTGCAAACCACGGACAAAATGTACGATCCTCTCCTACTGCGGACCGTGGCTTGAGACGATGGGGTTCATCTATCTGAGCGGCATGTCCAATGCATATTCGGTACGAACCAAAAGAAGTATATAATTTCCGGTACCAAATCTTAATACGAGAATTTAACATTGATTTTGTGTTTTTATTTTACTGTCTCTCAAATTACACATCATTTGCAGGCCCGTGAAAAGCAATTTCAGTTGGGGGGTACAGCCATACATTTTCTGGCCATGCATTGTAGAATTTGTTAACGATGAGGTAACCTGCGTCACCTTTCAGAGTCGCAGAGGACTCGTCCAAAGATGCTTTGTCGGCGACTGTAAAAAGTTACCTGAGATTCATACGCAAAGGAAAGCGTGAAATCTCTGTATAGAAACTGTTGCGGCTGCGACGCTTCACTCATTGTTTATTCGCCATAGAAAATAATCCGCTATTTAACACTTAATATCTTTGAATATACAGACGTTTTCAAGATAAGCTTCATTTTTGTCTCTAGAAATATTTTTATCTACAAAAATAATATATTTTTGTAATTTTAAACTGAGTAATTCGATGACCTAGCATCGTTTTAGATAACTCAAGCCCCTCTAGGGCTTGAGTAAAAAATTGATAAATTCATTGACACAAGTAACCCAACACAGAATGAAAGCTCTCAACACAGAATGAAAAAAAGAAACAAGACCACAAAATTTAAAATAAAAAAACAGTAACGTAACCAAAGGAATGTATCTTACCATCCTTTAGTTGGAGCTAGTCTTCTCTTAACATTGCTAGCAACTAGGGGCTACATCGCACTGCAACTCTACAGTAGAATAGAGACAAGTCATTATGAGAGGTCACATGCAGTTCCTATAAAATGAGATGAAAAAAAAACACCTTTTGGAATTGATACCAGCCTAGCTAACACCAGTGATCTATTAACACCAAAGGTAAAATATTCAAACAAGTGTGTTAAGACTAAAAGTAAAAATGAAACCAGAGGCTCATGGGCTACATCCCTCACCTTAGCACATCATCTAGGTAAAAGCATCAATCAGTTCAGTATTGAAAACTTTTACCAGAGGTTGGGGGATGGTTTGAATTTTGTACTACTTGGGGATGCCTCCAAATTAATTTAACTAATAACTTTGCTGTTCTTGAAAAGAAACAATTTTTTAAAAAGGTTCTCTTTCTATTTGTTTGTAGAAATTTGATTCCCTAATTGTAACCCCTCCCTTACCCAAAAAGTCATGATTTGAACAGACCTGAAATCTTTATTCATGAGGATGCTCACATGTAAATATTATGACTAGTTTCTTATGCAAAACTTTGATCACCATTTGTGGTCACACAGGGGTTATGATTTTAAAAAAATTGACTCTACACAAACAGTTGTTTTATATAAATATCACTAATCATTGCTTTGCTATTCTTGAAAAGATTTTAAAAGAATTTTTCTTTATACATGTACGAGTATTTCCATGTAAAACTTTGATCATCAGCCATTGTGGCTATTATATATTAATTATATTTTAAGGATTTTTTTAATACAAGTTTGTATCATCTGTCTTTAAATGACTACACTACCTGAGAATGTTTTAGAGAGAATTTTTAAAATGATTTTTCCTATATATTGACCAACATAAATTTTTTATCATCCATTATGACCCTAACCTACATGTACCCCTGGGGGTCATGATTTGAACAAACTGGGATCACTACCCAAGGATGATTCCATATCATTGTGGCTTTTGTTGTTCTTGAAATTAATAAAGAAAGATTTCACATATAAATTCAGGCGCATACCCAGGCGTACGCTTGTACCCACAAACGTCCACATCATTTTCCAAAAAAAAAAAAAAAAAGGAAAAGAAAAGAAAGAACATGAAGAAAAAGAGAGAGAGGGGGAATATTGTAATGCATACTGATTATTTTTGCAAAATACATGTGAATAATTTATATTTTTAAATATGAAAAAAAAATACTTAGAAACAATTTAGAATTAACGATAAAAATAATAATTGAAAATGAACAGAATCAGTTTTGGGGGAAAAGAAAAATGATAGTATACACCTCAGTATTCAAAAGATTTTCCCAGATTTTGTTTTACTATCGAATATTGCTGAGTTTTCCCCGGGTGTAATTACATTTTTAAAGAGTTTCTCTTTTGTAGATTTCACACAATTAAACCCCAGTCGGTTTCCTTAAAACCAACGACAATTTTATACAATACCAAGAATTTCAATTTTTGTATTACTGGAAATAATCTTCCAACCGTAATGCTTTTAACTTCTGTACCGAGCCCCCCCGCCCCCCCTCCCCCCCAAAAAAACCCAAAACATTATACCGGTTTCATGCGAGACTTTAAAAATCATAATTCAGCTTTATATGAACATAAAAATTGAAAAATTGGTAAAATTAAGTTTTACCTTAAAAAAATAATAATTAGAACTGTTCAAGTATTGACTTCCGTTACACTACCTTAACCAATAGTGCATAATGTTTTTATAATTGTTAAAAAAAGTTAAAGATACCCGATTTATGAATATTTATGAACATTCATTTAACATGTATACAACATGTACAATGCACATAGGTAATGTGTAAGAAATTGAGTCGAAAAGAATTCTTCTGTCTTTGAAATTTTCGATCTTTAGACGTGTATTTTTAACATTAATTAATGCAAGCCTGACTATCAGTCAATTCTGTGGTCTGTCTACACCAGTCAACCCCTCTTACCAACTATTGTATGTTACCATACGTTCAAAAGTCTAAAATTGGTTAAATGGGTTCGTCAAACAACGCTTTTAGACACATCCTTTCTCATTTTTGAGTATCTGTCCTTATTTTGCACAAGGAAAGAACATACTTCAAATGTGGCTTCATAAGAAACTTAAAAAGTGCGAGAAAACCTTTATCAAATGGGTCAAATCTTTAAACTTCACCAGCTTCCGGGGGCTTCGCCCTAGACCCACTGGACCCCCAAACAGGCGTCCACATCAAAAGTACCCTGGTTATGCCCCTGAAGTTCCTAGGTATATTTTTGATCCCACATAATAAGTTCCCCCACCCGTACATATTGATACGACTGCTGTGGCATCAAAAACGGATTGTACACATTTGCCAAAGGTGATTGATGAGTATTTTCAGTTTCTGTTTTTTCTGGTATTTTTAACTTAGATTCAACCTTTTTCTCTTTTGCACATTTGTTTAGAGCCTTAATAACAACATCTGACGACCCCCCAACTACATTCAAACACTAATGATGACAAATTTACAGACCCCTGATGTTTGAGAGCTTGTCTAGACAATTCTTCAAAAACATGCACTTGACTCTTCGTGTTGCTTTTTTCTTGCAACATTTGCTAACTCCTCCAGTAATAATAAGATCATCGCCTCATTTGGCGACTTCTGTAGCGCAAGTCCTCGTACCTTCTCTTTGAGGCTTTCCACACTTTCTGTAGCCTTTTCCAGTACCGCGATCCTTGAAAGAATCTCATCTTCTGTCTTTTCTTTGCTTGCTTTCTTTCCAGCTTCCTCCTGATTAGTTGGTTTTGAGGCCGTCTGATTATCACCTTCATTTTCAACTCTCTCTGGTTGCTAAAAATAATCACCGGAAATCCCAACTTAAACATAATAACAAAGCTGTATTATTTCCGAAATAATGATATAAATATAGAACCCAGTAGGTAAACTTCATTTCTCCGGAATACAAATTGCCAGTTATCAACAGTCGACCCCCTAGTGTGAAAATTGCTTACCATCGTCTCATTTAGTGGCTCCCCAGGTTGCCCTACTTCGTTTGCATAGACAATTGCATGGTGAAGCAAGCAGATAAGATTTTTCTTGGTCACCACTTTTCCAGCCATCTCTAAACAATCAGCGGCGCTCTCCCCTGTGATCTGACGGAATTGAGTAATTATCTCGTCAGTGTCCAGGTCTTCTGACCTCACTTGTGTGGCCATCCTGGCTGCGGAACCTGATACTTCATTTAGCCTGGTTCTCTTTATCACCGGGGGATACTCTTCCCCTTCAAAGAATGTTTCCTTTTCAGCGTCGTAACTGCGGGTGGCATCTATAATAATATGTACAACTTTTACAAATTCTCTTTTAAACTTTAAGTTTTTTATGCATGTACATCACACTAGAAACAAACCCACTTCACAGTACACACTTTATCTTTACCGTTACATACTAGTAATTTTCTTATTCATTCATCATTTAATACGATCCCACATCACGGGAATACAAAATCAGTTAAATGCATATTCTCTCTCTGATTTTCAAAATGACTAAATCCCACCTCATGGGATATTTGAACAACTCATGTTCTCTCAAATGTATTCTCCCCGAGAATACAAACAATTATATAATCTTTTCAACTCATGAAAAGTTGGATTTACAAATCCATTTTCCAATACTCTAATTAATAATTGAACACATCATGTTCAAAATTCTCATAAACCATTATATTTACCTTCCTAAGCGTTCTTCTTTATCTTCTTAAATTACTTCCCTAACAATCGAATGATAAAAACGTGTGGCTTCTTCTGTATCTCTAAAGGCAATGATCAAATTACAGAATCTCTCCGCTAGGGGTCACTGAGGATGATTTCACATCAGTGTAACCTTTACTGTCTCAGTGGTTCTTGAAAGGATTTTGAAATCTTCAGATTTTTTTTAAATGATATCATTATTTTACACTTATGTAATAATCTTCCCTTGGAAGAGGGCGTGGGCCATCATTTATAAACTTTAATTCCATTTACCCAAAGATACTCTGTGCCAAGTTTGTCTGACTTTGGCCCAATAGTTCTCAAGATATAAATGGGAAAGTTTACAACAAAGACGACAACGAGCTGTCAAAATATGAATTTTCCTTAGTCGAACATTGGATTGCATTATTCAAACAATATAGTTGACTATTCATTGACATTGATCCTACAGACAATGGACAAAGGTTCTCTTCTATTTCAATAGGGATAAATAGCCAACACTTATATCAATTG
This sequence comes from Saccostrea cuccullata, assembly GCF_032062105.1. Lineage (NCBI taxonomy): Eukaryota > Metazoa > Mollusca > Bivalvia > Ostreida > Ostreidae > Saccostrea > Saccostrea cuccullata. The sequence goes on along the minus strand of NW_026935125.1, from coordinate 343,077 downwards.
AGTCCCCTACTAAATTAGGGTTGTGATCAGTTTTCTCTCCTACATAGATACCAGTAAAGGCTATCAAGATTCATCTTACTGTGCGCCCTTGCGAACTTAGCCTGGGACTAAAAGCTGCCCAGTATCCGTCTGCTTCCACGTGGAGGCATCGCATAGGACTTGTTGTGGAGAGGCTATGTACTGGCAGGGGAAGACATAAAAATTCCTTCCCTTTTCGCATTGCTGCTAGCCAGCGGTGATGGCTGAAAGCGAGAGGTGACAAGCACCCAGACACTAACACCAACACACTAGACGCATCACACAACATTAAGCAGACTGTTAGTAGTTTTAGTTTGTTAGGATGATATGTTACTGGTTGGTTACGATGATTTGTTGGAAGTTTGTTAGGATGATTTGTTGGAAGTTTGATAGAGTTATATGTTGGAAGTTTGTTAGAGTTATTTGTTGGAAGATGGTTAGAGTTATTTGTTGGGAGTTTGTTAAAGTGGTTAGTTAAAGGTGTTAGATCACTGGATCCTCTGCTGGGCTGGGCTCAGGTGGGCTCTGCCGCTAGCTGGACATCCTGTTAATTAAAAGTCAAGAGGTCAAATGCTGATCAAATCATATGGAAAAGTAAAGATCACGAAAGGCTGCAAGATATACAGTGTGAATCTTACCTCCTCATCCCTTCATGCTGTGTGGTTGCAGTCGATCCTTGTTCCCCAGAATACTGCTGAACATCTCAATGGGTCGACGTTCCTGAAAACACAGAAAATCAGGAGGTCAAAGAAAAACAATAGCTGCTCTGATCAAGTTATAATGCAAAACTGGGATCCAGATGTGTTACAAAAGCAGCCCATAACTCACCGCCTTGGCAAATGTAAGCCGCTAGACAAAACTTGGCAAAAAGCTCCTTCCTCTTCATCTGTGGCTGGCTGGCTGGTTGGCTGGCGGCTGGCTGGGTGCTCCTGCATTGTACCACGTCCGAGTGCCTGAAAATATACAACTGAGACGAGATTAGTAAAAATTCAAAACAATGAAACAAAAGCACACAAATTCAAGGAAATTACAACAAAATCAATGTTAAGGGGTAGGGGATGGTTAGTTGTGTTAGAATAGGAAAGTGCTAAGAAGATAGAGAAGAGACAGAAGGAAAGAAATAAATTCAAAATGCTTCTCTGTTAGGCTGCCTGGTCGCGGCACTGGATCTCCTGGTGGGATGGGCTGGCTGGTGTGGGCTGCGCTGGATCTGGGGCTGGGCTGCGAAGGGCTAGGCTGGGCTCTGCTGCTTGCTGCGCACCCTGTCAATTGCAAGTCAAGAGGTCAAATATTGATACGGTCAACATCATTTAGCAAGGTCAAGGTCACAAAAGGCTGTAAGATATACACTGTGAATCTTACCTCCTCTTCTCTACTTGACTGCTTTTGAAATCAAAGCTGGGCAATGGGCTCCTTCCTCTTCATCTGTGGCTGGCTGGCTGGTTGGCTGGCGGCTGGCTGGGTGCTCCTGCGTTGTACCACGTCCGAGTGCCTGAAAATATACAACTGAGACGAGATTAGTAAAAATTCAAAACAATGAAACAAAAGCACACAAATTCAAGGAAATTACAACAAAATCAATGTTAAGGGGTAGGGAATGGTTAGTTGTGTTAGAATAGGAAAGTGCTAAGAAGATAGAGAAGAGACTGAAGGAAAGAAATAAATTCAAAATGCTTCTCTGTTAGGCTGCCTGGTCGCGGCACTGGATCTCCTGGTGAGATGAGCTGGCTGGAGTGGGCTGCGCTGGATCCAGGGCTGGGCTGTGAAGGGCTGGGCTGGGCTCTGCTGCTTGCTGCGCACCCTGTCAATTGCAAGTCAAAAGGTCAAATATTCATACGGTCAACATCATTTGGCAAGGTCAAGGTCACAAAAGGCTGTAAGATATACACTGTGAATCTTACCTCCTCTTCTCTGCTTGACTGCTTTTGGGATCAAAGCTGGGCAATGGGCTCCTTCCTCTTCATCTGTGGCTGGCTGGCTGGTTGGCTGGCGGCTGGCTGGGTGCTCCTGCGTTGTACCACGTCCGAGTGCCTGAAAATATACAACTGAGACGAGATTAGTAAACATTCAAAACAATGAAACAAAAGCACACAAATTCAAGGAAATTACAACAAAATCAATGTTAAGGGGTAGGGAATGGTTAGTTGTGTTAGAATAGGAAAGTGCTAAGAAGATAGAGAAGAGACTGAAGGAAAGAAATAAATTCAAAATGCTTCTCTGTTAGGCTGCCTGGTCGCGGCACTGGATCTCCTGGTGAGATGAGCTGGCTGGAGTGGGCTGCGCTGGATCCAGGGCTGGGCTGCGAAGGGCTGGGCTGGGCTCTGCTGCTTGCTGCGCACCCTGTCAATTGCAAGTCAAGAGGTCAAATATTGATACGGTCAACATCATTTGGCAAGGTCAAGGTCACAAAAGGCTGTAAGATATACACTGTGAATCTTACCTCCTCTTCTCTGCTTGACTGCTTTTGGGATCAAAGCTGGGCAATGGGCTCCTTCCTCTTCATCTGTGGCTGGCTGGCTGGTTGGCTGGCGGCTGGCTGGGTGCTCCTGCGTTGTACCACGTCCGAGTGCCTGAAAATATACAACTGAGACGAGATTAGTAAAAATTCAAAACAATGAAACAAAAGCACACAAATTCAAGGAAATTACAACAAAATCAATGTTAAGGGGTAGGGAATGGTTAGTTGTGTTAGAATAGGAAAGTGCTAAGAAGATAGAGAAGAGACTGAAGGAAAGAAATAAATTCAAAATGCTTCTCTGTTAGGCTGCCTGGTCGCGGCACTGGATCTCCTGGTGAGATGGGCTGGCTGGAGTGGGCTGCGCTGGATCCAGGGCTGGGCTGCGAAGGGCTGGGCTGGGCTCTGCTGCTTGCTGCGCACCCTGTCAATTGCAAGTCAAGAGGTCAAATATTGATACGGTCAACATCATTTGGCAAGGTCAAGGTCACAAAAGGCTGTAAGATATACACTGTGAATCTTACCTCCTCTTCTCTGCTTGACTGCTTTTGGGATCAAAGCTGGGCAATGGGCTCCTTCCTCTTCATCTGTGGCTGGCTGGCTGGTTGGCTGGCGGCTGGCTGGGTGCTCCTGCGTTGTACCACGTCCGAGTGCCTGAAAATATACAACTGAGACGAGATTAGTAAAAATTCAAAACAATGAAACAAAAGCACACAAATTCAAGGAAATTACAACAAAATCAATGTTAAGGGGTAGGGAATGGTTAGTTGTGTTAGAATAGGAAAGTGCTAAGAAGATAGAGAAGAGACTGAAGGAAAGAAATAAATTCAAAATGCTTCTCTGTTAGGCTGCCTGGTCGCGGCACTGGATCTCCTGGTGAGATGGGCTGGCTGGAGTGGGCTGCGCTGGATCCAGGGCTGGGCTGCGAAGGGCTGGGCTGGGCTCTGCTGCTTGCTGCGCACCCTGTCAATTGCAAGTCAAGAGGTCAAATATTCATACGGTCAACATCATTTGGCAAGGTCAAGGTCACAAAAGGCTGTAAGATATACACTGTGAATCTTACCTCCTCTTCTCTGCTTGACTGCTTTTGGGATCAAAGCTGGGCAATGGGCTCCTTCCTCTTCATCTGTGGCTGGCTGGCTGGTTGGCTGGCGGCTGGCTGGGTGCTCCTGCGTTGTACCACGTCCGAGTGCCTGAAAATATACAACTGAGACGAGATTAGTAAAAATTCAAAACAATGAAACAAAAGCACACAAATTCAAGGAAATTACAACAAAATCAATGTTAAGGGGTAGGGAATGGTTAGTTGTGTTAGAATAGGAAAGTGCTAAGAAGATAGAGAAGAGACTGAAGGAAAGAAATAAATTCAAAATGCTTCTCTGTTAGGCTGCCTGGTCGCGGCACTGGATCTCCTGGTGAGATGGGCTGGCTGGAGTGGGCTGCGCTGGATCCAGGGCTGGGCTGCGAAGGGCTGGGCTGGGCTCTGCTGCTTGCTGCGCACCCTGTCAATTGCAAGTCAAGAGGTCAAATATTGATACGGTCAACATCATTTGGCAAGGTCAAGGTCACAAAAGGCTGTAAGATATACACTGTGAATCTTACCTCCTCTTCTCTGCTTGACTGCTTTTGGGATCAAAGCTGGGCAATGGGCTCCTTCCTCTTCATCTGTGGCTGGCTGGCTGGTTGGCTGGCGGCTGGCTGGGTGCTCCTGCGTTGTACCACGTCCGAGTGCCTGAAAATATACAACTGAGACGAGATTAGTAAAAATTCAAAACAATGAAACAAAAGCACACAAATTCAAGGAAATTACAACAAAATCAATGTTAAGGGGTAGGGAATGGTTAGTTGTGTTAGAATAGGAAAGTGCTAAGAAGATAGAGAAGAGACTGAAGGAAAGAAATAAATTCAAAATGCTTCTCTGTTAGGCTGCCTGGTCGCGGCACTGGATCTCCTGGTGAGATGGGCTGGCTGGAGTGGGCTGCGCTGGATCCAGGGCTGGGCTGCGAAGGGCTTGGCTGGGCTCTGCTGCTTGCTGCGCACCCTGTCAATTGCAAGTCAAGAGGTCAAATATTGATACGGTCAACATCATTTGGCAAGGTCAAGGTCACAAAAGGCTGTAAGATATACACTGTGAATCTTACCTCCTCTTCTCTGCTTGACTGCTTTTGGGATCAAAGCTGGGCAATGGGCTCCTTCCTCTTCATCTGTGGCTGGCTGGCTGGTTGGCTGGCGGCTGGCTGGGTGCTCCTGCGTTGTACCACGTCCGAGTGCCTGAAAATATACAACTGAGACGAGATTAGTAAAAATTCAAAACAATGAAACAAAAGCACACAAATTCAAGGAAATTACAACAAAATCAATGTTAAGGGGTAGGGAATGGTTAGTTGTGTTAGAATAGGAAAGTGCTAAGAAGATAGAGAAGAGACTGAAGGAAAGAAATAAATTCAAAATGCTTCTCTGTTAGGCTGCCTGGTCGCGGCACTGGATCTCCTGGTGAGATGGGCTGGCTGGAGTGGGCTGGCTGGAGTGGGCTGCGCTGGATCCAGGGCTGGGCTGCGAAGGGCTTGGCTGGGCTCTGCTGCTTGCTGCGCACCCTGTCAATTGCAAGTCAAGAGGTCAAATATTGATACGGTCAACATCATTTGGCAAGGTCAAGGTCACAAAAGGCTGTAAGATATACACTGTGAATCTTACCTCCTCTTCTCTGCTTGACTGCTTTTGGGATCAAAGCTGGGCAATGGGCTCCTTCCTCTTCATCTGTGGCTGGCTGGCTGGTTGGCTGGCGGCTGGCTGGGTGCTCCTGCGTTGTACCACGTCCGAGTGCCTGAAAATATACAACTGAGACGAGATTAGTAAAAATTCAAAACAATGAAACAAAAGCACACAAATTCAAGGAAATTACAACAAAATCAATGTTAAGGGGTAGGGAATGGTTAGTTGTGTTAGAATAGGAAAGTGCTAAGAAGATAGAGAAGAGACTGAAGGAAAGAAATAAATTCAAAATGCTTCTCTGTTAGGCTGCCTGGTCGCGGCACTGGATCTCCTGGTGAGATGGGCTGGCTGGAGTGGGCTGCGCTGGATCCAGGGCTGGGCTGCTGAAGGGCTGGGCTGGGCTCTGCTGCTTGCTGCGCACCCTGTCAATTGCAAGTCAAGAGGTCAAATATTGATACGGTCAACATCATTTGGCAAGGTCAAGGTCACAAAAGGCTGTAAGATATACACTGTGAATCTTACCTCCTCTTCTCTGCTTGACTGCTTTTGGGATCAAAGCTGGGCAATGGGCTCCTTCCTCTTCATCTGTGGCTGGCTGGCTGGTTGGCTGGCGGCTGGCTGGGTGCTCCTGCGTTGTACCACGTCCGAGTGCCTGAAAATATACAACTGAGACGAGATTAGTAAAAATTCAAAACAATGAAACAAAAGCACACAAATTCAAGGAAATTACAACAAAATCAATGTTAAGGGGTAGGGAATGGTTAGTTGTGTTAGAATAGGAAAGTGCTAAGAAGATAGAGAAGAGACTGAAGGAAAGAAATAAATTCAAAATGCTTCTCTGTTAGGCTGCCTGGTCGCGGCACTGGATCTCCTGGTGAGATGGGCTGGCTGGAGTGGGCTGCGCTGGATCCAGGGCTGGGCTGCGAAGGGCTGGGCTGGGCTCTGCTGCTTGCTGCGCACCCTGTCAATTGCAAGTCAAGAGGTCAAATATTGATACGGTCAACATCATTTGGCAAGGTCAAGGTCACAAAAGGCTGTAAGATATACACTGTGAATCTTACCTCCTCTTCTCTGCTTGACTGCTTTTGGGATCAAAGCTGGGCAATGGGCTCCTTCCTCTTCATCTGTGGCTGGCTGGCTGGTTGGCTGGCGGCTGGCTGGGTGCTCCTGCGTTGTACCACGTCCGAGTGCCTGAAAATATACAACTGAGACGAGATTAGTAAAAATTCAAAACAATGAAACAAAAGCACACAAATTCAAGGAAATTACAACAAAATCAATGTTAAGGGGTAGGGAATGGTTAGTTGTGTTAGAATAGGAAAGTGCTAAGAAGATAGAGAAGAGACTGAAGGAAAGAAATAAATTCAAAATGCTTCTCTGTTAGGCTGCCTGGTCGCGGCACTGGATCTCCTGGTGAGATGAGCTGGCTGGAGTGGGCTGCGCTGGATCCAGGGCTGGGCTGCGAAGGGCTGGGCTGGGCTCTGCTGCTTGCTGCGCACCCTGTCAATTGCAAGTCAAAAGGTCAAATATTGATATGGTCAACATCATTTGGCAAGGTCAAGGTCACAAAAGGCTGTAAGATATACACTGTGAATCTTACCTCCTCTTCTCTGCTTGACTGCTTTTGGGATCAAAGCTGGGCAATGGGCTCCTTCCTCTTCATCTGTGGCTGGCTGGCTGGTTGGCTGGCGGCTGGCTGGGTGCTCCTGCGTTGTACCACGTCCGAGTGCCTGAAAATATACAACTGAGACGAGATTAGTAAAAATTCAAAACAATGAAACAAAAGCACACAAATTCAAGGAAATTACAACAAAATCAATGTTAAGGGGTAGGGAATGGTTAGTTGTGTTAGAATAGGAAAGTGCTAAGAAGATAGAGAAGAGACTGAAGGAAAGAAATAAATTCAAAATGCTTCTCTGTTAGGCTGCCTGGTCGCGGCACTGGATCTCCTGGTGAGATGGGCTGGCTGGAGTGGGCTGCGCTGGATCCAGGGCTGGGCTGCGAAGGGCTGGGCTGGGCTCTGCTGCTTGCTGCGCACCCTGTCAATTGCAAGTCAAGAGGTCAAATATTCATACGGTCAACATCATTTGGCAAGGTCAAGGTCACAAAAGGCTGTAAGATATACACTGTGAATCTTACCTCCTCTTCTCTGCTTGACTGCTTTTGGGATCAAAGCTGGGCAATGGGCTCCTTCCTCTTCATCTGTGGCTGGCTGGCTGGTTGGCTGGCGGCTGGCTGGGTGCTCCTGCGTTGTACCACGTCCGAGTGCCTGAAAATATACAACTGAGACGAGATTAGTAAAAATTCAAAACAATGAAACAAAAGCACACAAATTCAAGGAAATTACAACAAAATCAATGTTAAGGGGTAGGGAATGGTTAGTTGTGTTAGAATAGGAAAGTGCTAAGAAGATAGAGAAGAGACTGAAGGAAAGAAATAAATTCAAAATGCTTCTCTGTTAGGCTGCCTGGTCGCGGCACTGGATCTCCTGGTGAGATGGGCTGGCTGGAGTGGGCTGCGCTGGATCCAGGGCTGGGCTGCGAAGGGCTGGGCTGGGCTCTGCTGCTTGCTGCGCACCCTGTCAATTGCAAGTCAAGAGGTCAAATATTGATACGGTCAACATCATTTGGCAAGGTCAAGGTCACAAAAGGCTGTAAGATATACACTGTGAATCTTACCTCCTCTTCTCTGCTTGACTGCTTTTGGGATCAAAGCTGGGCAATGGGCTCCTTCCTCTTCATCTGTGGCTGGCTGGCTGGTTGGCTGGCGGCTGGCTGGGTGCTCCTGCGTTGTACCACGTCCGAGTGCCTGAAAATATACAACTGAGACGAGATTAGTAAAAATTCAAAACAATGAAACAAAAGCACACAAATTCAAGGAAATTACAACAAAATCAATGTTAAGGGGTAGGGAATGGTTAGTTGTGTTAGAATAGGAAAGTGCTAAGAAGATAGAGAAGAGACTGAAGGAAAGAAATAAATTCAAAATGCTTCTCTGTTAGGCTGCCTGGTCGCGGCACTGGATCTCCTGGTGAGATGGGCTGGCTGGAGTGGGCTGCGCTGGATCCAGGGCTGGGCTGCGAAGGGCTGGGCTGGGCTCTGCTGCTTGCTGCGCACCCTGTCAATTGCAAGTCAAGAGGTCAAATATTCATACGGTCAACATCATTTGGCAAGGTCAAGGTCACAAAAGGCTGTAAGATATACACTGTGAATCTTACCTCCTCTTCTCTGCTTGACTGCTTTTGGGATCAAAGCTGGGCAATGGGCTCCTTCCTCTTCATCTGTGGCTGGCTGGCTGGTTGGCTGGTTGGCTGGCGGCTGGCTGGGTGCTCCTGCGTTGTACCACGTCCGAGTGCCTGAAAATATACAACTGAGACGAGATTAGTAAAAATTCAAAACAATGAAACAAAAGCACACAAATTCAAGGAAATTACAACAAAATCAATGTTAAGGGGTAGGGAATGGTTAGTTGTGTTAGAATAGGAAAGTGCTAAGAAGATAGAGAAGAGACTGAAGGAAAGAAATAAATTCAAAATGCTTCTCTGTTAGGCTGCCTGGTCGCGGCACTGGATCTCCTGGTGAGATGGGCTGGCTGGAGTGGGCTGCGCTGGATCCAGGGCTGGGCTGCGAAGGGCTGGGCTGGGCTCTGCTGCTTGCTGCGCACCCTGTCAATTGCAAGTCAAGAGGTCAAATATTCATACGGTCAACATCATTTGGCAAGGTCAAGGTCACAAAAGGCTGTAAGATATACACTGTGAATCTTACCTCCTCTTCTCTGCTTGACTGCTTTTGGGATCAAAGCTGGGCAATGGGCTCCTTCCTCTTCATCTGTGGCTGGCTGGCTGGTTGGCTGGCGGCTGGCTGGGTGCTCCTGCGTTGTACCACGTCCGAGTGCCTGAAAATATACAACTGAGACGAGATTAGTAAAAATTCAAAACAATGAAACAAAAGCACACAAATTCAAGGAAATTACAACAAAATCAATGTTAAGGGGTAGGGAATGGTTAGTTGTGTTAGAATAGGAAAGTGCTAAGAAGATAGAGAAGAGACTGAAGGAAAGAAATAAATTCAAAATGCTTCTCTGTTAGGCTGCCTGGTCGCGGCACTGGATCTCCTGGTGAGATGAGCTGGCTGGAGTGGGCTGCGCTGGATCCAGGGCTGGGCTGCGAAGGGCTGGGCTGGGCTCTGCTGCTTGCTGCGCACCCTGTCAATTGCAAGTCAAGAGGTCAAATATTGATATGGTCAACATCATTTGGCAAGGTCAAGGTCACAAAAGGCTGTAAGATATACACTGTGAATCTTACCTCCTCTTCTCTGCTTGACTGCTTTTGGGATCAAAGCTGGGCAATGGGCTCCTTCCTCTTCATCTGTGGCTGGCTGGCTGGTTGGCTGGCGGCTGGCTGGGTGCTCCTGCGTTGTACCACGTCCGAGTGCCTGAAAATATACAACTGAGACGAGATTAGTAAAAATTCAAAACAATGAAACAAAAGCACACAAATTCAAGGAAATTACAACAAAATCAATGTTAAGGGGTAGGGAATGGTTAGTTGTGTTAGAATAGGAAAGTGCTAAGAAGATAGAGAAGAGACTGAAGGAAAGAAATAAATTCAAAATGCTTCTCTGTTAGGCTGCCTGGTCGCGGCACTGGATCTTCTGGTGAGATGAGCTGGCTGGAGTGGGCTGCGCTGGATCCAGGGCTGGGCTGGGCTCTGCTGCTTGCTGCGCACCCTGTCAATTGCAAGTCAAGAGGTCAAATATTCATACGGTCAACATCATTTGGCAAGGTCAAGGTCACAAAAGGCTGTAAGATATACACTGTGAATCTTACCTCCTCTTCTCTGCTTGACTGCTTTTGGGATCAAAGCTGGGCAATGGGCTCCTTCCTCTTCATCTGTGGCTGGCTGGCTGGTTGGCTGGCGGCTGGCTGGGTGCTCCTGCGTTGTACCACGTCCGAGTGCCTGAAAATATACAACTGAGACGAGATTAGTAAAAATTCAAAACAATGAAACAAAAGCACACAAATTCAAGGAAATTACAACAAAATCAATGTTAAGGGGTAGGGAATGGTTAGTTGTGTTAGAATAGGAAAGTGCTAAGAAGATAGAGAAGAGACTGAAGGAAAGAAATAAATTCAAAATGCTTCTCTGTTAGGCTGCCTGGTCGCGGCACTGGATCTCCTGGTGAGATGGGCTGGCTGGAGTGGGCTGCGCTGGATCCAGGGCTGGGCTGCGAAGGGCTGGGCTGGGCTCTGCTGCTTGCTGCGCACCCTGTCAATTGCAAGTCAAGAGGTCAAATATTGATAAGGTCAACATCATTTGGCAAGGTCAAGGTCACAAAAGGCTGTAAGATATACACTGTGAATCTTACCTCCTCTTCTCTGCTTGACTGCTTTTGGGATCAAAGCTGGGCAATGGGCTCCTTCCTCTTCATCTGTGGCTGGCTGGCTGGTTGGCTGGCGGCTGGCTGGGTGCTCCTGCGTTGTACCACGTCCGAGTGCCTGAAAATATACAACTGAGACGAGATTAGTAAAAATTCAAAACAATGAAACAAAAGCACACAAATTCAAGGAAATTACAACAAAATCAATGTTAAGGGGTAGGGAATGGTTAGTTGTGTTAGAATAGGAAAGTGCTAAGAAGATAGAGAAGAGACTGAAGGAAAGAAATAAATTCAAAATGCTTCTCTGTTAGGCTGCCTGGTCGCGGCACTGGATCTCCTGGTGAGATGGGCTGGCTGGAGTGGGCTGCGCTGGATCCAGGGCTGGGCTGCGAAGGGCTGGGCTGGGCTCTGCTGCTTGCTGCGCACCCTGTCAATTGCAAGTCAAGAGGTCAAATATTGATACGGTCAACATCATTTGGCAAGGTCAAGGTCACAAAAGGCTGTAAGATATACACTGTGAATCTTACCTCCTCTTCTCTGCTTGACTGCTTTTGGGATCAAAGCTGGGCAATGGGCTCCTTCCTCTTCATCTGTGGCTGGCTGGCTGGTTGGCTGGCGGCTGGCTGGGTGCTCCTGCGTTGTACCACGTCCGAGTGCCTGAAAATATACAACTGAGACGAGATTAGTAAAAATTCAAAACAATGAAACAAAAGCACACAAATTCAAGGAAATTACAACAAAATCAATGTTAAGGGGTAGGGAATGGTTAGTTGTGTTAGAATAGGAAAGTGCTAAGAAGATAGAGAAGAGACTGAAGGAAAGAAATAAATTCAAAATGCTTCTCTGTTAGGCTGCCTGGTCGCGGCACTGGATCTCCTGGTGAGATGAGCTGGCTGGAGTGGGCTGCGCTGGATCCAGGGCTGGGCTGCGAAGGGCTGGGCTGGGCTCTGCTGCTTGCTGCGCACCCTGTCAATTGCAAGTCAAGAGGTCAAATATTCATACGGTCAACATCATTTGGCAAGGTCAAGGTCACAAAAGGCTGTAAGATATACACTGTGAATCTTACCTCCTCTTCTCTGCTTGACTGCTTTTGGGATCAAAGCTGGGCAATGGGCTCCTTCCTCTTCATCTGTGGCTGGCTGGCTGGTTGGCTGGCGGCTGGCTGGGTGCTCCTGCGTTGTACCACGTCCGAGTGCCTGAAAATATACAACTGAGACGAGATTAGTAAAAATTCAAAACAATGAAACAAAAGCACACAAATTCAAGGAAATTACAACAAAATCAATGTTAAGGGGTAGGGAATGGTTAGTTGTGTTAGAATAGGAAAGTGCTAAGAAGATAGAGAAGAGACTGAAGGAAAGAAATAAATTCAAAATGCTTCTCTGTTAGGCTGCCTGGTCGCGGCACTGGATCTCCTGGTGAGATGGGCTGGCTGGAGTGGGCTGCGCTGGATCCAGGGCTGGGCTGCGAAGGGCTGGGCTGGGCTCTGCTGCTTGCTGCGCACCCTGTCAATTGCAAGTCAAGAGGTCAAATATTCATACGGTCAACATCATTTGGCAAGGTCAAGGTCACAAAAGGCTGTAAGATATACACTGTGAATCTTACCTCCTCTTCTCTGCTTGACTGCTTTTGGGATCAAAGCTGGGCAATGGGCTCCTTCCTCTTCATCTGTGGCTGGCTGGCTGGTTGGCTGGCGGCTGGCTGGGTGCTCCTGCGTTGTACCACGTCCGAGTGCCTGAAAATATACAACTGAGACGAGATTAGTAAAAATTCAAAACAATGAAACAAAAGCACACAAATTCAAGGAAATTACAACAAAATCAATGTTAAGGGGTAGGGAATGGTTAGTTGTGTTAGAATAGGAAAGTGCTAAGAAGATAGAGAAGAGACTGAAGGAAAGAAATAAATTCAAAATGCTTCTCTGTTAGGCTGCCTGGTCGCGGCACTGGATCTCCTGGTGAGATGGGCTGGCTGGAGTGGGCTGCGCTGGATCCAGGGCTGGGCTGCGAAGGGCTGGGCTGGGCTCTGCTGCTTGCTGCGCACCCTGTCAATTGCAAGTCAAGAGGTCAAATATTGATACGGTCAACATCATTTGGCAAGGTCAAGGTCACAAAAGGCTGTAAGATATACACTGTGAATCTTACCTCCTCTTCTCTGCTTGACTGCTTTTGGGATCAAAGCTGGGCAATGGGCTCCTTCCTCTTCATCTGTGGCTGGCTGGCTGGTTGGCTGGCGGCTGGCTGGGTGCTCCTGCGTTGTACCACGTCCGAGTGCCTGAAAATATACAACTGAGACGAGATTAGTAAAAATTCAAAACAATGAAACAAAAGCACACAAATTCAAGGAAATTACAACAAAATCAATGTTAAGGGGTAGGGAATGGTTAGTTGTGTTAGAATAGGAAAGTGCTAAGAAGATAGAGAAGAGACTGAAGGAAAGAAATAAATTCAAAATGCTTCTCTGTTAGGCTGCCTGGTCGCGGCACTGGATCTCCTGGTGAGATGGGCTGGCTGGAGTGGGCTGCGCTGGATCCAGGGCTGGGCTGCGAAGGGCTGGGCTGGGCTCTGCTGCTTGCTGCGCACCCTGTCAATTGCAAGTCAAGAGGTCAAATATTGATACGGTCAACATCATTTGGCAAGGTCAAGGTCACAAAAGGCTGTAAGATATACACTGTGAATCTTACCTCCTCTTCTCTGCTTGACTGCTTTTGGGATCAAAGCTGGGCAATGGGCTCCTTCCTCTTCATCTGTGGCTGGCTGGCTGGTTGGCTGGCGGCTGGCTGGGTGCTCCTGCGTTGTACCACGTCCGAGTGCCTGAAAATATACAACTGAGACGAGATTAGTAAAAATTCAAAACAATGAAACAAAAGCACACAAATTCAAGGAAATTACAACAAAATCAATGTTAAGGGGTAGGGAATGGTTAGTTGTGTTAGAATAGGAAAGTGCTAAGAAGATAGAGAAGAGACTGAAGGAAAGAAATAAATTCAAAATGCTTCTCTGTTAGGCTGCCTGGTCGCGGCACTGGATCTCCTGGTGAGATGGGCTGGCTGGAGTGGGCTGCGCTGGATCCAGGGCTGGGCTGCGAAGGGCTGGGCTGGGCTCTGCTGCTTGCTGCGCACCCTGTCAATTGCAAGTCAAGAGGTCAAATATTCATACGGTCAACATCATTTGGCAAGGTCAAGGTCACAAAAGGCTGTAAGATATACACTGTGAATCTTACCTCCTCTTCTCTGCTTGACTGCTTTTGGGATCAAAGCTGGGCAATGGGCTCCTTCCTCTTCATCTGTGGCTGGCTGGCTGGTTGGCTGGCGGCTGGCTGGGTGCTCCTGCGTTGTACCACGTCCGAGTGCCTGAAAATATACAACTGAGACGAGATTAGTAAAAATTCAAAACAATGAAACAAAAGCACACAAATTCAAGGAAATTACAACAAAATCAATGTTAAGGGGTAGGGAATGGTTAGTTGTGTTAGAATAGGAAAGTGCTAAGAAGATAGAGAAGAGACTGAAGGAAAGAAATAAATTCAAAATGCTTCTCTGTTAGGCTGCCTGGTCGCGGCACTGGATCTCCTGGTGAGATGGGCTGGCTGGAGTGGGCTGCGCTGGATCCAGGGCTGGGCTGCGAAGGGCTGGGCTGGGCTCTGCTGCTTGCTGCGCACCCTGTCAATTGCAAGTCAAGAGGTCAAATATTCATACGGTCAACATCATTTGGCAAGGTCAAGGTCACAAAAGGCTGTAAGATATACACTGTGAATCTTACCTCCTCTTCTCTGCTTGACTGCTTTTGGGATCAAAGCTGGGCAATGGGCTCCTTCCTCTTCATCTGTGGCTGGCTGGCTGGTTGGCTGGCGGCTGGCTGGGTGCTCCTGCGTTGTACCACGTCCGAGTGCCTGAAAATATACAACTGAGACGAGATTAGTAAAAATTCAAAACAATGAAACAAAAGCACACAAATTCAAGGAAATTACAACAAAATCAATGTTAAGGGGTAGGGAATGGTTAGTTGTGTTAGAATAGGAAAGTGCTAAGAAGATAGAGAAGAGACTGAAGGAAAGAAATAAATTCAAAATGCTTCTCTGTTAGGCTGCCTGGTCGCGGCACTGGATCTCCTGGTGAGATGGGCTGGCTGGAGTGGGCTGCGCTGGATCCAGGGCTGGGCTGCGAAGGGCTGGGCTGGGCTCTGCTGCTTGCTGCGCACCCTGTCAATTGCAAGTCAAGAGGTCAAATATTGATACGGTCAACATCATTTGGCAAGGTCAAGGTCACAAAAGGCTGTAAGATATACACTGTGAATCTTACCTCCTCTTCTCTGCTTGACTGCTTTTGGGATCAAAGCTGGGCAATGGGCTCCTTCCTCTTCATCTGTGGCTGGCTGGCTGGTTGGCTGGCGGCTGGCTGGGTGCTCCTGCGTTGTACCACGTCCGAGTGCCTGAAAATATACAACTGAGACGAGATTAGTAAAAATTCAAAACAATGAAACAAAAGCACACAAATTCAAGGAAATTACAACAAAATCAATGTTAAGGGGTAGGGAATGGTTAGTTGTGTTAGAATAGGAAAGTGCTAAGAAGATAGAGAAGAGACTGAAGGAAAGAAATAAATTCAAAATGCTTCTCTGTTAGGCTGCCTGGTCGCGGCACTGGATCTTCTGGTGAGATGAGCTGGCTGGAGTGGGCTGCGCTGGATCCAGGGCTGGGCTGGGCTCTGGGCTCTGCTGCTGCTGCGCACCCTGTCAATTGCAAGTCAAGAGGTCAAATATTCATACGGTCAACATCATTTGGCAAGGTCAAGGTCACAAAAGGCTGTAAGATATACACTGTGAATCTTACCTCCTCTTCTCTGCTTGACTGCTTTTGGGATCAAAGCTGGGCAATGGGCTCCTTCCTCTTCATCTGTGGCTGGCTGGCTGGTTGGCTGGCGGCTGGCTGGGTGCTCCTGCGTTGTACCACGTCCGAGTGCCTGAAAATATACAACTGAGACGAGATTAGTAAAAATTCAAAACAATGAAACAAAAGCACACAAATTCAAGGAAATTACAACAAAATCAATGTTAAGGGGTAGGGAATGGTTAGTTGTGTTAGAATAGGAAAGTGCTAAGAAGATAGAGAAGAGACTGAAGGAAAGAAATAAATTCAAAATGCTTCTCTGTTAGGCTGCCTGGTCGCGGCACTGGATCTCCTGGTGAGATGGGCTGGCTGGAGTGGGCTGCGCTGGATCCAGGGCTGGGCTGCGAAGGGCTGGGCTGGGCTCTGCTGCTTGCTGCGCACCCTGTCAATTGCAAGTCAAGAGGTCAAATATTCATACGGTCAACATCATTTGGCAAGGTCAAGGTCACAAAAGGCTGTAAGATATACACTGTGAATCTTACCTCCTCTTCTCTGCTTGACTGCTTTTGGGATCAAAGCTGGGCAATGGGCTCCTTCCTCTTCATCTGTGGCTGGCTGGCTGGTTGGCTGGCGGCTGGCTGGGTGCTCCTGCGTTGTACCACGTCCGAGTGCCTGAAAATATACAACTGAGACGAGATTAGTAAAAATTCAAAACAATGAAACAAAAGCACACAAATTCAAGGAAATTACAACAAAATCAATGTTAAGGGGTAGGGAATGGTTAGTTGTGTTAGAATAGGAAAGTGCTAAGAAGATAGAGAAGAGACTGAAGGAAAGAAATAAATTCAAAATGCTTCTCTGTTAGGCTGCCTGGTCGCGGCACTGGATCTCCTGGTGAGATGGGCTGGCTGGAGTGGGCTGCGCTGGATCCAGGGCTGGGCTGCGAAGGGCTGGGCTGGGCTCTGCTGCTTGCTGCGCACCCTGTCAATTGCAAGTCAAGAGGTCAAATATTCATACGGTCAACATCATTTGGCAAGGTCAAGGTCACAAAAGGCTGTAAGATATACACTGTGAATCTTACCTCCTCTTCTCTGCTTGACTGCTTTTGGGATCAAAGCTGGGCAATGGGCTCCTTCCTCTTCATCTGTGGCTGGCTGGCTGGTTGGCTGGCGGCTGGCTGGGTGCTCCTGCGTTGTACCACGTCCGAGTGCCTGAAAATATACAACTGAGACGAGATTAGTAAAAATTCAAAACAATGAAACAAAAGCACACAAATTCAAGGAAATTACAACAAAATCAATGTTAAGGGGTAGGGAATGGTTAGTTGTGTTAGAATAGGAAAGTGCTAAGAAGATAGAGAAGAGACTGAAGGAAAGAAATAAATTCAAAATGCTTCTCTGTTAGGCTGCCTGGTCGCGGCACTGGATCTCCTGGTGAGATGGGCTGGCTGGAGTGGGCTGCGCTGGATCCAGGGCTGGGCTGCGAAGGGCTGGGCTGGGCTCTGCTGCTTGCTGCGCACCCTGTCAATTGCAAGTCAAGAGGTCAAATATTGATAAGGTCAACATCATTTGGCAAGGTCAGGGTCACAAAAGGCTGTAAGATATACACTGTGAATCTTACCTCCTCTTCTCTGCTTGACTGCTTTTGGGATCAAAGCTGGGCAATGGGCTCCTTCCTCTTCATCTGTGGCTGGCTGGCTGGTTGGCTGGCGGCTGGCTGGGTGCTCCTGCGTTGTACCACGTCCGAGTGCCTGAAAATATACAACTGAGACGAGATTAGTAAAAATTCAAAACAATGAAACAAAAGCACACAAATTCAAGGAAATTACAACAAAATCAATGTTAAGGGGTAGGGAATGGTTAGTTGTGTTAGAATAGGAAAGTGCTAAGAAGATAGAGAAGAGACTGAAGGAAAGAAATAAATTCAAAATGCTTCTCTGTTAGGCTGCCTGGTCGCGGCACTGGATCTCCTGGTGAGATGGGCTGGCTGGAGTGGGCTGCGCTGCGATCCAGGGCTGGGCTGCGAAGGGCTTGGCTGGGCTCTGCTGCTTGCTGCGCACCCTGTCAATTGCAAGTCAAGAGGTCAAATATTGATACGGTCAACATCATTTGGCAAGGTCAAGGTCACAAAAGGCTGTAAGATATACACTGTGAATCTTACCTCCTCTTCTCTGCTTGACTGCTTTTGGGATCAAAGCTGGGCAATGGGCTCCTTCCTCTTCATCTGTGGCTGGCTGGCTGGTTGGCTGGCGGCTGGCTGGGTGCTCCTGCGTTGTACCACGTCCGAGTGCCTGAAAATATACAACTGAGACGAGATTAGTAAAAATTCAAAACAATGAAACAAAAGCACACAAATTCAAGGAAATTACAACAAAATCAATGTTAAGGGGTAGGGAATGGTTAGTTGTGTTAGAATAGGAAAGTGCTAAGAAGATAGAGAAGAGACTGAAGGAAAGAAATAAATTCAAAATGCTTCTCTGTTAGGCTGCCTGGTCGCGGCACTGGATCTCCTGGTGAGATGGGCTGGCTGGAGTGGGCTGCGCTGGATCCAGGGCTGGGCTGCGAAGGGCTGGGCTGGGCTCTGCTGCTTGCTGCGCACCCTGTCAATTGCAAGTCAAGAGGTCAAATATTGATAAGGTCAACATCATTTGGCAAGGTCAAGGTCACAAAAGGCTGTAAGATATACACTGTGAATCTTACCTCCTCTTCTCTGCTTGACTGCTTTTGGGATCAAAGCTGGGCAATGGGCTCCTTCCTCTTCATCTGTGGCTGGCTGGCTGGTTGGCTGGCGGCTGGCTGGGTGCTCCTGCGTTGTACCACGTCCGAGTGCCTGAAAATATACAACTGAGACGAGATTAGTAAAAATTCAAAACAATGAAACAAAAGCACACAAATTCAAGGAAATTACAACAAAATCAATGTTAAGGGGTAGGGAATGGTTAGTTGTGTTAGAATAGGAAAGTGCTAAGAAGATAGAGAAGAGACTGAAGGAAAGAAATAAATTCAAAATGCTTCTCTGTTAGGCTGCCTGGTCGCGGCACTGGATCTCCTGGTGAGATGGGCTGGCTGGAGTGGGCTGCGCTGGATCCAGGGCTGGGCTGCGAAGGGCTGGGCTGGGCTCTGCTGCTTGCTGCGCACCCTGTCAATTGCAAGTCAAGAGGTCAAATATTCATACGGTCAACATCATTTGGCAAGGTCAAGGTCACAAAAGGCTGTAAGATATACACTGTGAATCTTACCTCCTCTTCTCTGCTTGACTGCTTTTGGGATCAAAGCTGGGCAATGGGCTCTTCATCTGTGGCTGGCTGGCTGGTTGGCTGGCGGCTGGCTGGGTGCTCCTGCGTTGTACCACGTCCGAGTGCCTGAAAATATACAACTGAGACGAGATTAGTAAAAATTCAAAACAATAAAACAAAAGCACACAAATTCAAGGAAATTACAACAAAATCAATGTTAAGGGGTAGGGAATGGTTAGTTGTGTTAGAATAGGAAAGTGCTAAGAAGATAGAGAAGAGACTGAAGGAAAGAAATAAATTCAAAATGCTTCTCTGTTAGGCTGCCTGGTCGCGGCACTGGATCTCCTGGTGAGATGGGCTGGCTGGAGTGGGCTGCGCTGGATCCAGGGCTGGGCTGCGAAGGGCTGGGCTGGGCTCTGCTGCTTGCTGCGCACCCTGTCAATGGCAAGTCAAGAGGTCAAATATTCATACGGTCAACATCATTTGGCAAGGTCAAGGTCACAAAAGGCTGTAAGATATACACTGTGAATCTTACCTCCTCTTCTCTGCTTGACTGCTTTTGGGATCAAAGCTGGGCAATGGGCTCCTTCCTCTTCATCTGTGGCTGGCTGGCTGGCGGCTGGCTGGGTGCTCCTGCATTGTACCAAGTCTGTAAAATTAAAAAAAAAACTGAAATTTACGTCATGTTTGTGACGTCATTACATACATATGGCGTCATTACTTATGAAAATATTCAGTGCTTTGAAGTCAGCATATACTCCCCTGTTTAAGAACTTAATTTAATTTATCTCCATCAAAGTTTGATTTGGGGGGCAAATATTGGTTATTACCGCATAAAATTCTTTGAATCTGCACCACCTTAGGATGCTATCTCATAAATATGAACAATCATTCTTTTGGTGTTCTTAAGACCATAATATAGGCCTTTCAACTAATTTTTTAAAGTTGCACATATGGTAAAAAACATTGCATAGATAGATTTATAGATACATGAAAATATCAAAAAAGATAATAACTTATGCATACTTTTAATTAAATCATTAAAATTTTTAATAATTCATAACTGACTTTTACGATGTTGTGTTTTAAGGACAGGTAACTCAGGTGTGAAAAATGATCAACTAAGTGCAGATTTATGAGTTATCGTTTATAGGAATGACATATAGGCTGCTTCAGCATTGGTATTGTTATGCACACAAAAGGGTTCCTTACAATTGTTTTGTACACAAAGGTGTTGAACAAAAGAAGGAGAATGCCTTCACTCTACCTGAAATAACAGGGTCAAATGAATGGGGAACAGACCATATTGGGCGACTTCGATTCTTAACCGAGTACGTACTCGAGTTACTTGAGTTTCAATCGAACGACCATAATTACTTCTCAAAATACGTCATATGACCTTATGAACTCTACCCAAGCTAACCCAGCCATACAGTAGGATTACTAGTGTTTCGATATGGCGGCGTCGAAAAAAAAACCCGAACGTAGGAATTATTTTTTACTAAATATTATATGTTTAGCATAGCTTATCCTTAAAAGCAAACTTCGAAACGCACTTTCTACATGAACGCTTTATAATTTATATGAATATGTTTATTTGATTAGATTTTTCAGGCTTACTGCCCGATAACAGCAGAGGCATAAATTAAAATTTGAAGCCAAAGTTCAGAGCTGAAAAAGAAAAACAAGAGGCCCATGGGCCACATCGCTCACCTGAGAAGCTTTGACCATTCTGTTCTTTACCCGATTTCACCCTTGTTATACATAATGCATCCCCACCCTACCCCACTGATCATAATTTAGACATTTTGAAATCTACACTACCCCATGATCCTTCCATGGGCACATATGTTTCAGCTTTTCTGGCCCAGTGGTTCTTGAGAAGAAGATTTTCAAAGATTTTTCCTGTATATTTCTATATAAAACTTTGATTCCCCATTGTGGCCCCAATTGATTATCTTCCCCTAAACACAAAGGGGTCATCATTTGAACAATTTAGAATCTACATTATACCAGGATGCTTCAATATAAGTTTCAGCTTTACTGGCCCAGTGGTTCTTGAAAGAAGATTTTCAAAGATTTTTCCTATATATTTCTATGTAAAACTTTGATTTAACATTGTGGCCCCACCCTTCCCCACTGGGGTCATGATCTGAACAATTTAGAATCTACACTTTACCAGGATGCTTCAATATAAGTTTCAGCTTTACTGGCCCAGTGGTTCTTGAGAAGAAGATTTTCAAAGATTTTTCCTATCTATTTCTATGTAAAACTTTGATTCCCCATTGTGGCCCCACCCTTCCTGGGGGTCATTATTTGAACAATTTAGAATCTACACTATACCAGGATGCTTCCACATAAGTTTCAGCTTTTCTGGCCCAGTGGATCTTGAGAAGAAGATTTTCAAAGATTTTTCCTATCTATTTCTATGTAAAACTTTGATTCCCCATTGTGGCCCCATCCTTCCCCCGGGGGTCATTATTTGAACAATTTAGAATCTACACTATACCAGGATGCTTCCACATAAGTTTCAGCTTTTCTGGCCCAGTGGTTCTTGAGAAGAAGATTTTCAAAGATTTTTCCTATATATTTCTATATATAAAACTTTGATTCCCCATTGTGGCCCCGCCCTTCCCCCGGGGGTCATTATTTGAACAATTTAGAATCTACACTATACCAGGATGCTTCCACATAAGTTTCAGCTTTTCTGGCCCAGTGGTTCTTGAGAAGAAGATTTTCAAAGATTTTCCTATAAAATTTCTAAATAAAACTTTGATTCCCCATTGTGGCCCCGCCCTTCCCCCGGGGGTCATGATTTGAACAATTTAGAATCTACACTACCCCAGGATGCTTCCACATAAGTTTCAGCTTTTCTGGCCCAGTGGTTCTTGAGAAGAAGATTTTCAAATATTTTTCCTATCTATTTCTATGTAAAACTTTGATTCCCCATTGTGGCCCCACCCTTCCCCCGGGAGTCATTATTTGAACAATTTAGAATCTACACTATACCAGGATGCTTACACATAAGTTTCAGCTTTTCTGGCCCAGTGGTTCTTGAGAAGAAGATTTTCAAAGATTTTTCCTATATATTTCTATATAAAACTTTGATTCCCCATTGTGGCCCCACACTTCCCCCGGGGGTCATTATTTGAACAATTTAAATCTACACTATACCAGGATGCTTCCACATAAGTTTCAGCTTTTCTGGCCCAGTGGTTCTTGAGAAGAAGATTTTCAAAGATTTTTCCTATCTATTTCTATGTAAAACTTTGATTCCCCATTGTGGCCCCACCCTTCCCCCGGGAGTCATTATTTGAACAATTTAGAATCTACACTATACCAGGATGCTTCCACATAAGTTTCATTTTCTGGCCCAGTGGTTCTTGAGAAGAAGATTTTCAAAGATTTTTCCTATATATTTCTATATAAAACTTTGATTCCCCATTGTGGCCCCACACTTCCCCCGGGGGTCATTATTTGAACAATTTAGAATCTACACTATACCAGGATGCTTCCACATAAGTTTCAGCTTTTCTGGCCCAGTGGTTCTTGAGAAGAAGATTTTCAAAGATTTTCCTATAAAATTCCTATATAAAATTTTGATTCCCCATTGTGGCCCCGCCCTTCCCCCGGGGGTCATGATCTGAACAATTTAGAATCTACACTTTACCAGGATGCTTCCATATAAGTTTCAGCTTTACTGGCCCAGTGGTTCTTGAGAAGAAGATTTTCAAAGATTTTTCCTATCTATTTCTATGTAAAACTTTGATTCCCCATTGTGGCCCCACCCTTCCCCCGGGGGGTCATTATTTGAACAATTTAGAATCTACACTATACCAGGATGCTTCCACATAAGTTTCAGCTTTTCTGGCCCAGTGGATCTTGAGAAGAAGATTTTCAAAGATTTTTCCTATATATTTCTATATAAAACTTTGATTCCCCATTGTGGCCCCACACTTCCCCCGGGGGTCATTATTTGAACAATTTAGAATTTACACTACCCTAGGATGCTTCCACATAAGTTTCAACTTTTCTGGCCCAGTGGTTCTTGAGAAGAAGATTTTCAAAGATTTTCCTATAAAATTTCTATATAAAACTTTGATTCCCCATTGTGGCCCCTACCAAAGAAAAATACTTTTAGATTGTTAAAACACATGGCGTTTCCCCGGGGGTCATGATTTGAACAATTTAGAATCTACACTACCCCAGGATGCTTCCACGTAAGTTTCAGCTTTTCTGGTCCAGTGGTTCTTGAGAAGAAGATTTTCAAAGATTTTTCCTATATATTTCTATATAAAACTTTGATTCCCCATTGTGGCCCCACACTTCCCCCGGGGGTCATTATTTGAACAATTTAGAATCTACACTATACCAGGATGCTTCCACATAAGTTTCAGCTTTTCTGGCCCAGTGGTTCTTGAGAAGTAGATTTTCAAAGATTTTCCTATAAAATTTCTATATAAAACTTTGATTCCCCATTGTGGCCCCGCCCTTCCCCCGGGGGTCATGATTTGAACAATTTAGAATCTACACTACCCCAGGATGCTTCCACATAAGTTTCAGCTTTTCTGGCCCAGTGGTTCTTGAGAAGAAGATTTTTTAATGACCCCACCCTATTTTTGTCTTTTCTTGATTATCTCCCCTTGCGAGGGGATATGTCCCTTCATTTTTACAATTTAAATTTCCCTTCACCCAAGGATGCTTTGTACCAAATTTGGTCAAAATTGGCCCAGTGGTTCTTGAGAAGAAGTCGAAAATGTGAAAAGTTTACAGACGGACAGACAGACGGACAGACGGACGGACGGACATTCAATCAACGGACGACGGACAAAATGTGATCAGAAAAGCTCACTTGAGCCTTCGGCTCAGGTGAGCTAAAAAAAACATTTCAACTGCAGTAAAAGCTATAGAAAAAATTAACTCAACAGGTGATGTCAAAATGAACCTATTTGACCGCCTTTTAAAACTCATAGAGGAAATTTATTTTATTTTCGCTACCCTTCAAATTTATATGAGTTGGCTTGAAAACCACATTTGTGTAAACATCCGGTCATGTGCCGTCAACCAAGAGTTAATACTGTTGTGAAGAATAAAAATACAATGTCATGTTTTTTGTGTGTGCTCTTTTGCGCTTCCAATATAAAAAAATATATTTTTACAAGTAAATGCAACAATTGATTATCTTATTTGTGTTACTAAACACAAAGGGGAATTACAACCGAGTGTAAAAATTTAATCAGTTTAGAACTAAGAAGGAGGGTAGATTTCACTTTTTATTTTCATTAAAGATTTTAAACATGTCGTTATATATACGGTGTCCGCAAATATAAAGTAAATAAGTTTAACATTGGTGCTAAATTTTAAAACCACTGGATTCTACTGACATCAAAGAAACATTTTGGAAATGCTAAAAACTGACTTGGATGTAAACAGTTGGATACCTCGGGCCTGCTCTAAACAAGTTTCATCAGTGAGTTATTGTTCATAACAGCAAACCCTAGCAGCACTTGAAATGCCTACATAATAGAAATACTCCTAGACTGGTGATGATGTAAAGTAAGAGATATTAAGGTACCTTTTCTATGAGTATTATTCCAGTATTATAGATATAACTCTACTCCAAATTAGGAGAGGGCTACCATAGGCTTTGCCTGCTGCCTAATCCTATTCACTTTGTGTGAATAAAATTTTGTATTATAAATTTAAAAAATCTATACCGATTAACCAGGTCAATAAAAACATAGGTAATCGGAGATTACAGAGCTCACCTCAATGAATGTTGTCTTTAAGTAAGGCAAAGTCACACAATTAACCAACAAAAAGTGAACATCCAAAAATGCAAAATTTATGCAATTTTGATTTGATACTATGGAATAGATCTACATAAAAACTTCAAACTAGTTCATCATCATGAAAATGTAATTAAAATCCAGCATCTGAAGCAAGATTGAGAGTTTTTTTATCCTTTGATGCATCATTTGTGCAAGTTTGGTTTATATTAGTTTACATAAGCCTTATAGTTTCTTGGTAAAAGACTTGCACCCATAACTTTTACCAGGTCCACTATCTAGTAAATGTATGTTGAATTCAGCATCTGAAGCAAGTTCATTAGTGTGCATCCTAAGATGTATCATCCATGCAAATTTGCTCAACATAAATCTCAAAGTTACTTGGAAATGAAACCTGTATAAACCAGAAGTCTCTGTCGAGACTGAAGCTCTACTGGTTTGAACTTATAGCAAAGGAAGAGAAAGTACTGAAGCAGCTGGGATTTGAAACTTTATAAACAGCATTACATAGAATAATGATCGTTGATAAAGTCTCTTTATGTTCTTAGTGTAGTCTACTTGTGTGCCAAGTTATACTGAAATCAGACCAAAACTGTAGGAGGAGTAGCATTTTGAAAGAATTTCACAGAAATTTCTATTTTTAGTAACCATGGCAACACCGTTCATCGAAATCAAAAACCGATACACAGAATTATGTATCTTAGTGTATTCTACCTGTTTGCCAACTTATACTGAAATCAGATCAAAACTGTAGGAGGAGTAGCATTTTGAAAGAATTTCACAGAAATTTCTATTTTTAGTCACCACAGCAACACCGTTCATCGAAATCAAAAACCGATACACAGAATTATGTATCTTAGTGTAGTCTACTTGTGTGCCAAGTTATACTGAAATCAAACCAAAATTGTAGGAGGAGTAGCATTTTGAAAGAATTTCACAGAAATTTCTATTTTTAGTAACCACGGCAACACCATTCATCGAAATCAAAAACCGATACACAGAATTATGTATCTTAGTGTAGTCTACTTGTGTGCCAAGTTATACTGAAATCAGACCAAAACTGTAGGAGGAGTAGCATTTTGAAACAATTTTACAGAAATTTCTATTTTTAGTAACCACGGCAACACCGTTCATCGAAATCAAAAACCGATAAACAGAATTATGTATCTTAGTGTAGTCTACTTGTGTGCCAAGTTATACTGAAATCAGACCAAAACTGTAGGAGGAGTAGCATTTTGAAAGAATTTCACAGAAATTTCTATTTTTAGTAACCACGGCAACACCGTTCATCGAAATCAAAAACCGATACACAGAATTATGTATCTTAGTGTAGTCTACTTGTGTGCCAAGTTATATTGAAATTAGACCAAAACTGTAGGAGGAGTAGCATTTTGAAAAATTGTTTACAGACAGACGGACGGACGCCGGACGCATTACTATCGCATAAGCTCTTCTGGTCTCTGACCAGTAGAGCTAAAAACTAACTTTTCCACTATTCCAGAAAATATAGGTCAGATTCAGCATCCAAAGTCAGCCTGGTAGAATGCAACCTGAGATGTATAATCCATACAAGTTTAGTTATCAAAGAGCTCAAAGTTTCTTGGAAATGAAACCTGCACCAATTTAAAACTTTAATCTGTTTACTCATCTAGAAAAAAAATCCAAAGCAAGTCTGGTAGTATATATATATCCTAAGATGTATCATCAATGCTAGTTTAGTCATAATAGGGCTCATAGTTACTTGGAAATGAAACCTGCACCAAAAAAAATTAAACCTGTTCACTCAACTGAAAAACTGAATGTAGGTCAGATTCAGCATCCCAAGCAAGTCTGTTAATATGCATCCTAAGATGTACCATCCTTGCAAGTTTGGTCATTATAGGGCTCATAAATCCTCCACCTAAAACTTTAACCTGTTCACTCAACCGGAAAATGTAGGTCAGATTCAGCATCTGAAGCAAGTCTGGTAGTATGCATCCTAAGATGTATCATCCTTGCAAGTTTGGTCATTATAGGGCTCATAAAGCCTGCACCTAAAACTTTAACCAATTCACTCAACCGGAAAATGTAGGTCAGATTCAGCATCCGAAGCAAGTCTGGTAGTATGCATCCTAAGATGTACCATCCATGCAAGTTGATGCATTATAGGGCTAATAATATCTTTTTAATAAAGCCTACACCAAAAACTTTAACCTATTAACTCAACCGGGAAATGTAGGTCAGATTCAGCATCCAAAGCAAGTCTGGTAGTATGCATCCTTAGATGTATTATTCATGCAAGTTTAGTCACTATAGTGCTCATAGTTACTTGGAAATGAGACCTGCACCGAAAACATTTACCTGATCACTCATGCATAAAATGTATGTCAGATTCAGCATCTGAAGCAAGCCTGGTAGTGTGCATCCTTAGATGTATCATCTATGCAAGTTTGGTCAACATAGGGCTTATAGTTACTTGGAAATGAGACCTACACCAAAAACTGCACCAAAAATGTGTTAACCTGCTCCAAAAACATCAAGAGTATACTTGCACCAGTTTAAATAAGATTTGAAATGGATATATTTTGTTTATCAATAAAAGTTACAAAAATACTGTAAATTAAATATACACCATTAAAATTAAATGTGTTATAAAGTTATCAAATTATAATTATTTATTACCCTGCTAGGAAAGAAAAATGGCTATTTTTAAATTATCATGTGATGCTGTCACTACTTTTAGATTGTTAAACACACATGGCATGAAGTAAACAAGGTAGGCCGTTTGAGATACTACTCACTTTTGGATGGCAAGTGTCTTACTCTTAATGATACTTATCTTTTAATGTAATCAGTATCAACCATCTACTCTGTTATGATGAATATATTTAACCCTTTCATTCATAATTGTTGTCAAAATGCACCAATCCTCGTTGTCTGCGATTTCCCGTGGACATGCGTGTCTATATATAGGCCTACTTTTTACGCACTTCCTTCATCAATATTCATGAAAAGACTGAATTCTTGATTGCCAGATATTGTTTAATTGTTTTGTTATTACAACGAGGGCTGTGGTAAAATTTTGTAGAAAGTGTTATTTTTTCATTACACTTCATGCGTTTCAAATCATTAATCATTTTGTTTCACATAAAAGTCAGCGTTCAGATAGCGTATATGACTTTAACCTTCATTGTCATACTCCTTTGCTGAAACTGCGTCTGAAACTATGACTGGTACAATGAAATAAACTAGAAGCATATTCCATGCATTTCTAATCAATATAGGACATAGAAGTGGCACAGTGGTTGGAGCTTTTGCTCTATAGTCGATCCTTGCATCAAAGTACGAATCCCACTGTGGGACGTGGAGAACCGTCCTTAGGATGAGACCGTATAAACTGAGGTCCCATGTTGCAGTAGGTGCTAGCTGGCAAAAAAAGATCCCTCACTGCTCAATGGCCCTGAGTGCCAAGTATATGTCAAAATTTGTTGCTCTCTACCAGCAAGTGACAAAAAATCTTGAGAGGGACGTTAAACAACATTCAATCAATCAATTCATGTAAATATGACCAATAATGTCTTCATTAATCTTGAGGAGAAGATTTTTTTAAAGATTTTACCTATATATTTCTATGTTAAACTTTGATCATCCATTGTGGCCCCACCGTACCCCTGGGGGTCATGTTTTTTTCTAAAGAGATGACATTAATTTTTCATTAATTCATGATATTTATCTCCCCATTGGAAGCCATTGTGTGCCAAGTTATATTCAAATCAGACCAAAACTGTAGGAGGAGTAGCATTTTAAAAGTATATTTCACAGAATTTTTTATTTTATTATAAAAATGGTAAAACTTCATCAAAATCAAAAACCAATAAAAAGAATTATGTATCTTAGAGTAGTCTACTTGTGTGCCAAGTTATATTGAAGTCAAACTAAAACTGTAGGAGGAGTAGCATTTTGAAATTATTTAAAAACAAGAGGACTGTGACTAGGAAAAAGTAGAAATTAGTTTATTATTGAAAAGTTTAATCTAAAAATAGTCCAATGACCAATAATAGCTTTGCTATTCTCAAGAACATGAATTTTACAGAATTTTCCTATATATTTCTATGTAAAACTTTGGTCAGCCATTGTGGCCCAACCCTACCCCTGGTGGTCATGACTTGCACAAACCTTCTGAATATGGTCAGAAACTAAACACCAATGTCCCAAAATAATTCAGTTAATATATTTAAACAAAAATGACACCCAAACTCCCCTTCCTTCTCCCCACCCCTGTTGCTGTCATTTATGGAAAGAAACAAACAAGGAAGACAGATTTATTATTTTTTTGGAGGGGGGGGTCTTTCTTTCAAAAACTCATGAACATGAATTATTCAAATACCCCCTCGCCCGTCTAAGAGAAAAATTCTGGATCTCTTGTAACACGACAGATATCGAAAGGATTTTTTTTAAGACAAAGAAAGAGAGAAATCAAACGTGTTTGATACAGCAGGTAAAGATCCAACAGCATTTTGAATTAAAATTGTCCGAGAGAAAATCTATTTATAGGAATGGGTTCTTTTTAAAAATGGCTATGATCTATTTGGTCGTGGATGATTGTTCGTTTAACTTTACTGTTAAACCCCATTATAGTTGCCTCTAAAGATACATTTCATACAAATCAATGATTCCTAACAAAAGTGCTCACAAGAAAGTCTACGTTTTATGATTAATATGTATCTTTTCATCTGCATAGTCCCTACCTGAATTTGGACTCCCGCCTTTACATGAACACAGCTCACGATTTCCATGAGCTCGGAAGACCGGAAGTGTGTTCAAATGACTTTATCCTTTTATCGATAAATAATACATAATGATATTACATAAATTCTGGTCTGGATAAATATCAAATCAAATCTGAATAAAATAAATTGTTATTATATTTTTGTTTCAGTTTTTTTTTTTTTTTTTTGACCAGCCAAATAAAAAACGCGTTTCCGGTAGCATGCCAAAAATTACTGGTATTTGTAATTTGCTTCAATCTTTAAGTTAACTTTAATATTTATTATATATTTTTAATATTTATTTTTAAATCCTTGTTACGGGCCTGAGTAGAATACCCCGCATCATCAGGTATTTTGCACAAATGAGTACCTTATTGAAGCAAAACATCAAAGTTCTTGAATAGAATTATTCAAATAAAATAACAGCTGCAAGAGCGGTCAATCTTTTCTTGGTTACGTTACTGTGTGTGGGGAGGGATGTTCTTTATTAATTAGTTTGATAAATAATTTGTCAATGATAAAATTGATAAAATAACGAGTATTGTAAAGTGTAAGAAAATTGCTTTAAATTCAGAATTGATGGTTTTATATATAATTAAAAGTGAAAACAAATTCATTGTGTCAATTGCAGCTTTATACCATGCTGGAAACAATTAAAATTATCTTAGCTTCACCAAAATTTTCAATATTTCTTCATTATGTTTGCCACTGTCATTATTATCGTAATAAAATCATAGTTTGCTTTCATCATTCCCACGTAGCCGAGTTGTTCATCATCGCGCCATGAAGCATAGCCTGCAGAAATCATCGACATCGTCGAGTGACAAAGACCCCAAATGGTTCATCCGGTGATCTGAATTTAATTTTAATGTTAATAATAAGGGATGGGGAATAAAGTTAGAAGACAGTCTGGGATAAAGGTATCCACTCTTTCAGTTTTGAAAACTGTACGTTGTGTTTTTCTTGAATGCTTTCGCACACGTCTTTATGAAATTTCTCTTTTTAAAATGCTAAATTTTGTTGGAAGCTTATTTGATGCTTTGCATTAATATTGTATTTTATCACGATGTTAATTGGGGAAGACACGTATGATCTTAACAATTCTAATAAAAGCCGAATATTCTATTGTATTCCCCTAGAGATATTGAATTATGTATACAGAAGCAGGGACGAAGCATCAGGGGGTGGGGGGGTATAGAAAATATCCACTGGTTGGCCCCCCTCTTTATACCACAGTATAGTAGTAAAAAAAATTGGAATTGAAAGGAGCTTGACCTTGAAAGAAAATTGGCCACAAAAAAGTTTGGGCAATAATTTTTTTTTTTTTGCTTGTCAACTTTTTCAGGTAAGGAAAAAAAATTTCTCTGGTTGCCTCTCACCCCCTTTCAAAAACGATGCTACGTGCCTGTACAGAATTTTACAAAATCATCTACTGTTTCCTATTTTCCCCCCACAATATCATAATACTAGTACTTATATATTCATTTTTCTAAATTTTCCATACATAGACCTAAATCACTCTATGAACTATAAAGCCAAAACTTATCTTGAAGGGGGAGGGGGTGCCTACATATGATTAATTTCATCAATCTGATTAAAGGTCTTTCTAGTGGTCGTTTTTGTATGAACAGCAACCATCATAATATCGGAGCGCATTCAAAGAACTGAATTTAATCAGATTGGACCAAACCCCAAGGGTCATGATTTGAACAAACTTATGTGATGAAACTTTCAAATAAAATGTTTTGGACATGTGGTTCTTAAATAGACGATTTTTAAAAGATGCCACCAAATGTTTACATAATTATTCTTTTCCCTCCTTAAAAGAGGGTGTGGCACTTCCTGTGAATAAACGTACATCCTCTCAGACGGGTAGACACTACACAAAAAGTGATCAGAAAAGCTCACCTGAGCCTTCAGCTCAGGCTAGCTAAAAGTTTTATTATTTTTTTTATTTTTATTAAGGTTGATTTTCTTTTAATTAAAGTAGGTCACATTCAAACGGAAAGATCAAATGCTAGTAATCAAAAATATTTATACCCCAGTAAAGTTTTTTTTTATCAAACAAATATCATACTTAGCATGAAAGCAGCAACTGTCTAAAATTACCAGAATATCAAAGGTTAAAGTCTGTTAAAACGTTGCAAAAGTGGGTCAAACTACAAGGTCAGATCTAAGAGGTCAAATGTTTTGGTACATAAAGAATAGTCTTGATATAAGGAATACACCTGTGAAATATGAAAGTCTTAGCAACAAAAAATCAGAACTAATAAGCAAGGTAAAGTATTTGCAGACAGACTGATGGACAGGGTTAAATCTTCACTTACAGAGGCATAATTTGATCTATATAGCCCTGCCCTAACACCACAACCCCTAGTTAGAATAATCTAACTGTGTCTCGGTACCGGTTAAACCGGGTCCGTAGGACAATATAATTTTAACGATAGAACATTCTATCTACACAACCCCTGACCCAGGGGCCATGAAATTCACAATTTTGGAAGAGGCAATCTTGCTCTTCATGACTATGTACTTAGTTTATTAGCTGAAAGCGCAAGTGAGCTTTTCTGACCACCCATTGTCCATCGTCCGTCTACCTGTCTGTCTGTCCGTCCATCTGTTAATTTTTCACATTTTCAACTTCTTCTCAAGAACCACTGGGCCAATTTTAACCACACTTGGTACAAAGCATCCTTGGGTAAGGGGGAATTTAAATTGTTGAAATATACAACCAGGCCCCCTTCCAAGGGGAGATAATCAAGAAAATACAAAAATATGGTGGGGTCATTAAAAATTTTCTTCTTAAGAACCACTGGGCCAGAAAAGCTGACTTTTGTGAAAGCATTCTAAGGTAGTGTAGATATTAAATTGTAAAAATCATGACCCCCGGGGGAAGGGCGGGCCGCAATAGGAAATCCAAATTTTACATAGAAATATATAGGAACAATCTTTAAAAATCTTCTTCTTAAGAATTACTGGGCCAGAAAAGCTGAAACTTATGTGGAAGCATCCTAGGGTAGTGTAAATTTTAAATTGTAAAAATCATGACCCCCGGAGGAAGGGCAGGGCCACAATAGGAAATCCAAATTTTTCATAGAAATATATAAGAACAATCTTTAAAAATCTTCTTCTCAAGAACCAGTGGGCCAGAAAAGCTGAAACTTATGTGGAAGCATCCTAGGGTAGTGTAGATTCTAAATTATAAAAATCATGACCCCTGGAGGAAGTCTGGGGCTTCAAGAGGGAATCTAAGTTTTATAGAGAAATATATTGGAAAAAATCTTCTTTATAAAAGGGCTAGGAAAGCTGAAACATATATCAAAGCATTATTGGGTACTGTAGATTCTAATTTATTTAAATCAAGATAGGGGTGGGGGTGTTAGGGAATACAATAGATGTAAGAAGAGTGGAAATCTGGGAAAGAACTGTATCACCAAAGTTACTCAGTTGAGCGATGTGGCCCATGGACCTCTTGTTTAATACCTCGGAGCAGAGAAGAAGATTTTCAAAGAAAAAAATGCATTTTCACTATATAAGCTCCATCGAGTACTAGAACCCCAGTCCTGGGGCCATGAATTTCACAATTGTGGTAGAGGACTCAATGCTCATTACATTCATGCCAACAGTTTGGCTGCTTGATGTCCAGGAGTAAAGAAGAAGATTTTTAAAAATTTCATTAATTTTAGTGGTTTTGGCCTCACCTCTCAGGCCCCAGGGAGGGCAGGACCATAAAATTCACATATTTTATTCCCCTTCACCCATAGATGCTGTATATAAAATTTGGTTGAAACTGGTTCAGTGCATGTTTCAGAGAAGAAGCTGAAAATGTTCAAATGTTAACACACGACACATGACGACGAACGGAAATGGACAGCAATAGGTCACTTGAGTGACTCAGATGACCTAAAAATTGATGCTTGAGGTCATTTTGGCAAAGTGGCCTGAAACATGCTTTGCAGACAAGCAAATGTTATTTGTGCTGAAGAAATACCTGGGTAAACTCACTTGAGAGTCGAAATAGAAGCTAGTTCATCAAGATAATTTTATTTTGTTCATAAGATAACAAAGATGACATACCACTCCATTTTTTCATTCAAATACATTAAATTACAATAATTTATGAACAGTTATGTAAGAAGTAGAAATCATTGGTTTGAATATTAAAAGGTAAATGTTGAAGAAAATCTAAAGTCAAAAGCTGAAATTTAAAATTTAAATATACATGTATTAGACACAAAGAATAAGAGAGATCACAATTTTCAGTTTGTCATTTAAAGACAGTGAAATGACATAAAGTAAAACTATCAATTTATAGAATAAAGATATGTTCAATAAATCAATTCTGAGGTAATATACTTCTTTTGTTAGATATGTTCATAGTTGTAGACATAATTTAAGGCAATTAAATACTGTTTCATTGAAGTACATTTAATGCATAACCAGCACCTGGATTTTAAGGCATAAATTTGTTGAACATTCCTTTTAAAAAGCACTACCATTCATTTGCCAACATAAACAGAACCTCTTGAAAATCCTGTTTCTTGAAGAAAAATAAAGTGCATATACAAGTACATTGCTAACAGATAATTCAAAGCTTTTGGGGGAACATACAAAGTTAAAATGGATTTATCTAAGTGTTTTAGGAGGAGAAATACATGCTTACAATATCACAGCTTTCACTTGATGAGGTTGTCAACACGGCAACTCATGTATTGACGATTGCAACAAACACAGACTGATATGCACTGAAATTGTACACATTTACATATACATAGATAAAATTATATAAAAACACCAATAAAAATGAGGTTTCTTTGCACACTAAGAGACAGTAATACTTTATGTCTTATGTACAAATATATGACATTAAATGTCTGTTTAAACAGTAACATCTTGTGCTTCAATTGCACACACATTCTTAATGTTTTACAGGGAATTTGGAAGGAGACAAAAAGTGTGCCATGTTACATACTGCTTGAAATGCACAAACAATTTCTTTCTTCGGTCCTAAAATTCTAATTTCAATAATAATGTCTTTATATAATTGATGACACAGATCGATAATTTTGAATGTTGATTGATCTGAAAAAGAAAAATAGAAAAATTAAAAATAGAAAATCAGATTGTATAATAATTATCTTTGTCAACAAAACTCCTATTATTCAGGGTATGATATAATGTTGGAAACCATGTGCAATGAAAATTACAATATGCTTAGAAATTATAGCTGGTATTTTCTAGTATGGAATATGTTTAAGCAATGTAACTTTATAGTTATGTGCTAATTTTAATTATATATTTTCCACAGAAACAACAAGAAATGAAATCAAAGCAAGAAAAGCAGTGTATATGAATATACGTACTTGAGCACATTTTGGTTAACAATAGACACGGTTGGTGTACTCTTCGGGCCTTGGGATGGCATAAATGTCTTGCCACTCTTGTTGACAATGTTGATAGAACGGGGAACTTTGACTTTGTAGGCATCAGCTGAATGTGACGGATAGGGATCAAATGTTCCGGCCTTCATACCAGCAGGCTAAAAAATAATTAGACACATGATATATTTATTTTATAGTAGATGAATAGACCTTCAATGGATTTTTGTGGCACTAATTCAGTAATTTTTATGCTATAACGCAGTTTCATTAAATAGTTTCTTAAACTTGAAGATATTTTCAAGTTGATTATGTTATGCAATACAACATCCAGATAGAATTTGGCTTAGATTATTCAGAATATAGAAACACAATTTGCTAATCTGTCAAGTTCACAAGTTTTTTAAAGCCAATTTCATTAATTTGGGAAATGAAAATCACTATTGTAAGCATAAATTTATTATAAAAAATTGGGTCATAGAATATTTTACTGTGTATATATATTACAACAAAGTTGAGGTATAATAATTTTGGTTTATTAGAAGAAAACCCTTACTTTCTTTCCAGGAGAGCTTGGTTTGAAGGGTTTGACATCCTCCTTCTTTGATGGCATAGTTGCGGACCCTCCTCTGCGACCTAATTTGTCAGAGGAATACGGATTACTATCAAAATAAGCTCGAGGGTGCATATTCAGTCTAAAAGCTCCTGTTCCTTTTATTGAATTCTTGTGCTGTTGTAATTCTTTCTGAATAAATTAAAAATATTGATAAAAATTTATTTCACAATTTAATTTAAATTTTAAAACATTTTTTTTAAATTTCAATATAAAGCAAGTCTTTTATAGTTCATTCATATTATTTTTTTTTTATTTTTATTTATTTATTTATTTTTTTTTTTACAAAATTCAAAATGTTAACCATATTTCCTTTCATTGTTTTAAAATTAGGATATCTGTGGACAAAAAAAAATTCTTTCGAATTTTTCACTTATAATAATTTAATAATATGCTTTTTGTATATATTATTTTTTCTATGTGTGATGACAGAAAGTCAGATTCTTAGAAAATTTTTGTGATAATTAGATTATGAAGTGATTGAGCCATGCAACCAAGAATGGAGGAAATTTAAAAATAAGTTTGATTAAAACTTGATGATTCTTTATATTGCAATTAATTTATGATTAAATGATTAAATTCTCCATATAAATCTTAATATATATAACATTTGCTTCAAAACAAAAATAAAATTTCATAATTTAATAGCAAATTAATATAAAACCTTGTACTTTTTCTTCAAAGCTAAGATACTATTAATTTTATTTATTTATTTTTTTCTTTTACAAATCTAGCTTCTCTTAATACCAAAAATGAATTGAATAATTTTTAAAGAATAATTAAACAAAAATAATGTTGTATGAAATTTGATTACAGGTATAATTTCCACTTGGGCTGGAATATTGTTTTTTCTATAAATACAAATTTTAATAATTAAGGATTTCCAACCTTGGTTAATTCTCTGGCTCTGTCATATGCATCAGATTGATACTTGGGATAATCTCCTAGTGTAATGCCCATATAGCTAGAAAACACACACCGCATGATTAAAATGAAAAGCGAGACTGGCACAATGATATTCAAAAAGACGTGTACAAAACAGAACATTGCTTGTGTAAATCACAATATCACATTCACCACTGCAAACAAGTACAAATATATACAGCATTGTCAAAGTCAAAAGATTGCAAAAGCTGCACACAAAGTTTGTGAAATAAATGATTTATGCAAATATGAAAAAAAATTCTGAGACTTATTTGAATAATTTTTTTAAATTTTGATACTGTTGCAGTCTTATTTTTAACAATATAAACCTTGATTTTAAAGAATTTCAAGATATATTTCCTGTTTTTTTTTTTCAATGTGCAATTTAAATATGTAGGCTCTTGCAGATAAAATGTTGCACTCTGTCTCTTAATTTAACAGTACTCAGACACAACACTTTACAGCAACTCTATGGACCAGTTCTTGACACACATGAAATAACAGTACTAGCACCTATATTTAGTAAATATTAATTATATAATTGAAAATCTGGCAAACTTAAATCTCCATAACCTACTTCATACAACCACCCTTCAACCCACATAAATTAACACATATATTGTGTTGGTACATTAAGCAGTTATAATAGACGTCATTAATGTACAAACCCTTGCTATATCTTTGTGTTTTTCATATGGATCTGGCAAGTAGTTTGGATATTTGCCAAGAGTCACATGCAAATATCTATATGTGAAAAATCATTGAATTTGAGAAAAAATAAATTTAGTTCCTGAAAATGAATACAGATGAAATATGCTGTTGATATGGATATGACTAAACCCAAAAGGAACAATTCAGTGTGGGAAAGTCATCCTGTTTTAAACAAGAAAAGTGGCAATTGCTGGTTGACTTGAATTAGTGCAGGAAAAAAAAAAACAAAAAAACACCAGCATTTGTATTATGAGCTCAGAGAAATAAACAAACCCGAGCAATTTCTTTATGCTGGTCAAATGGATCTGACAAGTAATTGGGATATTTCCCTAATGTTACTCCAAGATACCTGAAACCATATTAGCCAAGTCAACAATATATTTTCCTCATAAGATACCTTATAAAGTTCTTGATTCCATGACTTATTAACTAAACAATTCCATAAACAAATAGACTTGTGTTTAGGACATAGAATGACTCTAATCTTTAATTATTTATAGTTTTTAAATTCATTTCTTTCTCTTAGGGTAACTATATATGTTTATATATAATGCAGTTGTTTTAATTTTTTTACCCAAATCCTGTGCCTCTTTTTCCTGGGTTTGTTTGGAAGTTTCTGCCTGGAGATTTGTATTCTTTTCCAGGTCTTGTGGCCGGACTAAATGCACCAATAGGTCCGCTTAGTGTTCCATAATGGTTTCCCAAGCCCGAACTAAAATTATCATTAAAAAATATTTATATTGTGTAGAACATATTTGATCAACTTAATTTCTAATCATTATTCCATAAAGCATAAGTAAAATAAATATCTCAGCTATTAAGAAGAAATAAAGAAACTGTGAAACTAAAAAAGTGTATAAAATTATGTTTATTAGAGGGTAACTCACGGCTTTTTCTCTCCACTGCTTGGTTGAAAAGGTTTTCCAATATTCTTTTGCATTTCTTTTAACCTGTGTTGCCTCCGGATTTTTATTGGGTCTGTGTATGATTCTCCCTCGTAAACACGAGTAAACGCCTTCTGGAAATACCCTGTCTGTAACGCGGATCTATCTTTTGAGCCTTCTGTTAACATCTGTTTACCCTTCTCAGCTGCTTCATTGAATTTAACTGAAAAAGTTGCAAATAGTTTTAAATATGATCTAGTTGATGTAAAATATTTGACTTGAAGTTGTCAACAAAGATTAAGATGTATGATTATGAAGCTTTTTCATAGCAAAGGCACTTGTTTAATTAAATGTCAGGTCATTTATCTAGTACTCTCAAATGACAATTACATGTGTAATGGTTAGGGCCGTGGATATCGGCCTGGATAGCTCAATCGGTAGAGCACCTCTCTCCTTTCCTGTTACAGGATGCCCTGGAATTGACAGGTGTGCCAGGGATGAGCCTAGGGCCAAAGACCTTTTCTAGTTGGGCCGTGGATATCGATGAACTTAGATGACTAGTGATACAGGGGTCCCGTTTTATCTATGCCTTTACACATGTTTACATTTTCTAAACATACCAATATTGTTTTATCCTACAAAACATATATATGTTTGTTTGGGTTTTTTAATCAGTCTAGCTGCACTCTGCATGTATTTAATGCTTGCATCACAAACATAAATATGTGACTGCGTACATATTTCAGATGTTTTAATTGAAGAGTTTTTGGAATAAATTTAAACTTACTTCCTCGCTCCTTGTATTTATCATTGATTGTTACATATCCCATCTCCTGAAATAAACCAACACGGTCCATATCCGTGCGTCCTCCCTTTTCCCCCAT
Source organism: Saccostrea cuccullata (assembly GCF_032062105.1). Taxonomy (NCBI): domain Eukaryota; kingdom Metazoa; phylum Mollusca; class Bivalvia; order Ostreida; family Ostreidae; genus Saccostrea; species Saccostrea cuccullata. The sequence continues at coordinate 304,521 of NW_026935125.1, read as the reverse complement.
TTTGGCTTCTTTGTTGCTCTGTTCTGTAATTCAACGGTCTTGCAAATTCAATTAACCAATTAGTTTTCTTAATTAAATTAATCAGATATTTCCACTACATGCATATCACGTCGGAAACATTGATAAGGGAAACGTGATGGTCCAGTTCCCTTATTGTTGGAATAATCGCTATGGAGATTGCCGTAGTGTGGCGCTAACAGGATATCCGGTTGAACATCGGAAAGCCTCGGTATCTATCCACTACTACCATTTACTTTACAAGGAAAACGCGCCAATAACTGAAAAATTGTAAGTATATTTATTTGTCAGTATGTGTAACCTTTTTTTGAAAATCTCTTTTATGGTAAATTATATAGAGAATTCATCTACAAGACATACTGACATAGGAATAAAAATTATATGCATAACATGTAGGACCCGAATTTCCTCACTAAATATTGTGTATGGTGTGCAGTATCCCACATTGTAACTAAACAAGAAAAACTCATTGGCAGACTGTTGCTCGATGTTCATCAAAACTTTCCTTTACAATACAAGCCCTATATCAGTCTATCAGATGCATTGAAAAGTTATCTGATCCTTGAGCAGCAGAGATTGTGGTGTGGTTTTTCCCACTTTTAGGAGTCAATTACCCATTTTATACTTGATAAGTGTCCAGCCTAATTGTTCAGCCTGATAGAGGAGAGAGTTGGGCCTAAGCTGTCTATATTCAGCTTAAATCCCAAAGATTTTAAACTGACAGTTACATACATGTATATTGAAGAGTTTTCTTTTTCTGTTTCATAGCTGCCATGCCAGAGGACTCGGCAGATGACGTGTTTAAGATCATTGTGGCAACAGACATACATCTAGGGTATGGTGAAAAGGATGTTATTAGGGGCAATGACTCACTAGTAACCTTTGAGGAAATCTTGGAGAATGCCAAGAAGCATGAAGCTGATTTCATCCTTCTTGGTGGTGATCTTTTCCACGAAAATAAACCTCCACGGAGAATAATGCATGGATGCATAGCATTGCTTAGAAAATACTGCTTCGGAGACAAACCCATTCTCTTTGAATACCTTAGTGATCAGTCTGCAGACTTTAAGCATTGTCAGTTTCCTACCCTTAACTATGAAGATACGAATTTGAATGTTTCCATCCCAGTGTTTTCTATTCATGGAAATCATGATGATCCTTCGGGGCAAGGCAATTTATGTTCACTAGACATTCTTCACAGTGCAGGACTAATGAACTATTTTGGTAAAACTACAAGTTTGGAGAAAATAGAAATGTCCCCTCTCCTAATGCAGAAAGGGAATACAAAATTAGCCCTCTATGGTCTGGGCTCAGTGAGAGATGAACGTCTGCATCGTTTATTTGTCCACAAAAACGTGTCAATGCTCAGACCAAAGGAGAACCAAGAAGACTGGTTCAATGTGTTTGTCATCCACCAGAATCGAGCCAAGCACACTACAACGAGTTATATCCCAGAGCAGTTTCTGGACGATTTCTTAGACCTGGTCATTTGGGGACATGAACACGAGTGCCGACTTGAGCCGGAGTGGAACAGTTCACAGAACTTTTTCGTTAGCCAGCCTGGCAGTAGTGTGGCAACATCCTTAAGTGAGAGAGAGACAGTTAAAAAACACATTGGTCTTCTACAAATTAAAGGGAAGGACTTCAAAATAACCAAGATACCACTACAGACAGTCAGACAGTTTTACATGGAGGACGTGGTGCTCAGTGAAACGGAACTGAACCCAGCGGACTATAACATTAATAAGCAGGTGGAAGCTTATTGTCTGGAGAAAGTGGAAGCTATTTTAGAAAAGGCTTGTAAGTTAAACTAAGTTTATGTATCCATTAGAATTTTTGAAATTTAGATGTACAATATCTGTTATTTGAAATTTTCATTTTGTTCCTTCAATGTATATATATAATTTCTATTGCAATCAACATGTAAGCAACTGAAACCCATATCATGAGATTGTTACATTATTAGTTTGAATAGTTTCTCATGTTATTAAGAAATGAGTTATTCATATTATTGAAAGGGTTTTAATTTCTGAACAGCTTTGGAGCACTCCGGTAACAGAAGACAGCCAGATAAACCCCTCATCCGACTCCGTATTGACTACAGCGGGGGATTCGAACCATTTAGTGGATACAGGTAAATTGTCTTGCATTATTCTTCATTCAGTTGTACAAGTCCCACAGTGTACCAGGCAAAATCAGAAACTAATTTTCCCGCATGATTCAATTTAATTAAAATTAGATGTTAAATCTGATCACACATTTGCTACACGAACAGCGAGTATATGAGAGGATCTCTCATCTAATTTTGATTAGATTTCACATGATTGTACCAATATAATCATGAGTGGAAAGTTTAGTGATGATATTAACATGGTTTTACAAAACATTCTTTAGTATACATGTATTACATGTATGTCTACGTATATTATTCAATAGTGTATTTCTCTCATGTGTGTGTGTATTTTTTTTTTTTACACAGTGTGCATGTGTTAATTTAAATTTTTAATTCTTCTTTTTTTAAGGTTTGGACAGCGATTTGTTGATAAGGTTGCCAATCCAAAAGAAATGATCCTCTTTTCAAGAAGAAAGATAACTAAAGTTAAATCTGATGAAAAAGGTAAACGAAATTCTGCATTTTTTTCCTTAGTTTTAAGATCTAGATAATTTTCACATGTATAATATAAGTTGTTGTTTTATTTTATACTCATACAGGGCCTATGAAATTTCTAAACATAATGTACTAACATTTTTAGTTTGTTAAAATACTAGGTTCTGCTTTATGGCATGCATTATAACAATAATTGCATCAGTCTTACAGTGTTTAATGCTTATTTAATCTGCTTGACAGACCCCGTGGTAGGTGATGTGAAGGTGGATAGTCTGGACACCTCCAGAGTAGAGGACATGGTCAAAGACATCTTTAGCCAAGCAGATCAGGTGAGTGGACACACCCTGAACTAATTACAGATTCTTGACATCTGAATCAACTTTTAAACATGCATATTATACATAAAAATAATTTTCATTGTTGAAAATAAGAATTTTTAGAGACTTTGAATAAAAAATGAAAGAAATGGAAACCATTATTTTAGATTGAATATCAATTACAATTTATCAAAAAATGCTTTCATTTGATATCAGGCCAAGCTAAAAAAATTCTTTGTTTGCAGTTGTCGTCCTATAGTTTTTAGACTTGGTAGGTAGGTAGGCCTTTTTTTTTTTTTTTTTGAAAAATGAATTTGTTTTTGGATTTTTGTTAGATAACAAATACTAGAGCTTTTCATAGGCCTACTAAACATGAATAAGCTCAACTCTTGTTATAAACCACTTATTAATAAAAACAAAAATTGAAAATGAAACAGTTTCAATATCCTGAAAAATTAAAAAAATGATTAATTTACTAAATGGTTAAAGTTTTGGTCAGGTGCATTTTCAGTGGGTCAGTAGGCAACTGCAAACAAACAAATTTTTATTTTAGGCCTCACTGTTCAAATTGATGTTTTGCCATTTGAATTAAAAAATTGTTCAATATATTTAGACAGTGTTTTAGTCGTACAATTCATGTAGTCTCTCAATTGAATTCCATTCAGAACTGGCAGCTGAAGTTGCTGACAGAGAAAGGTATGGGGGATGCTGTACAGGAATACGTGGACAAAGAAGAAAGGGAGGCCATCTCTGAACTTGTCAAATACCAGCTTGAAAAGACGCAGGTAACATTTACTGGCTTCCATAGTATTTAATGAAACAATTTCTGTCTTAGCTCAGCGATGATTAATTTCCAAGATTATTTTGGTATACAATGTATTTTTGGTACTATATATAGGATGCATTTATCAAAAGTGAAATTTTGTCAGATTAAAAGTTGTTAACTGTAATTTCTCATTCAGTATTAAAACTGTAGAAGGTTGTAAATCTGAATAACAAAATAAAAAAGAAAAGTGTGTGAAAAAGTTTTGATTTGTATATTGATGTAATGATGCTCAATATTCACAGACGCATCTAAAACAAAGGAATATTGGTGAAGATTTAATCGTAGAGGAAGTCAACAGATACAAAGAGGAGAGAAAGAAGAAGAAAGAAGATGAAACAGAGGTCAAAGAAGCTATTAAAAGAGCTCAGACTAAACGCCCCAAAGACCTGGAGGAAGATGATGTGGAGATGAACAGTGATTCTGATGACAATGAATCAAGTGCTCCTTCAACCAGTACTTCAAAAAGAGGCAGAGGGAGGGGAAGTCGTGGGGGCCAAAAGGGGGAAACTACCAGAGGACGAGGCTCCCGAGGGGGACGAGGTGGTAGGGGGAGTCGAGGAGGGAGGGGTAAAGCTGCGGTGGTGGAAACCTCCAATAGTTTTATCTTGAATGCTTTTGGATCACAACAATCAAAACAAGGATCAAGGCAAAGTAGGAAGAGCACTGTCAGGTAAATTAGGGTTCCATTTTATTATTTAAATAAAGTAAAACTCAGTTATAATGAAGTCATTTGGACCTATGAAATTACTTATATCCATAATTCGTTATGTTTCTATAAGGACTTGGTTAAATTTACGAGGGTTGTCCAAAAAGTTCGTGGACAATGACATTTTTTTGTGAGTGAATGAGTGCACTTAAATACGTCATTTGGAACCTTTTCGGCTATCCATTTTAAGCTCAACATTACATTATATCGCTAAATTAATCTATGATAAATGTGCAAGCATATGCTTTTGATATTTATACCCCCCGCAAAGTTTGGGGGGGTATATAGGAATCACCTTGTCCGTCTGTCTGTCTGTCCGTCTGTCCGTCTGTCTGTGCAATCGTGTCCGGTCCATTTCTTTCTTACAGAGGGACATTAGAATCTACTACTCCACACTAAGATTGCCCATGACCCAAGGGTGTGTCATGACCTTGACCCAAGGTCATTTGGGGAAGTTCAAGGTCACTGGAAGAAAAATTTCATAATTCGTGTCCGGTCCATATTTTTCTTATCGATAAACTTGGTAGGTTCTCATTTCACACAAAGATTGCCCATGACCCAAGGGTGTGTCATGACCTTGACGCAATGTCATATGGGGAAGTTCAAGGTCACTGGAAGAAAAATTTCAAAATTCATGTTTGGTACATATTTCTTATGGATAAACTTGGTAGGTTATCATTTCACACCAAGATTACCCATGATGCAAGGGTGTGTCGTGACCTTGACCCAAGGTCATTTGGGGAAGTTCAAGGTCACTGGAAGAAAAATTTCATAATTCCTATCCGGTCCATATCTTTCTTATGGATATACTTGGTAGGTTCTCATTTAACACAAAGATTGCCCATGACCCAAGGGTATGTCATGACCTTGACCCAAGGTCATTTGGGGAAGTTCAAGGTCACTGGAAGAAAAAATTCATAATTCCTGTCCGGTCCATATCTTTCTTATTGATAAACTTGGTAGGTTCTCATTTCACACAAAGATTGCCCATGACCCAAGGGTGTGTCATGACCTTGACCCAAGGTCAGGTGGGGAAGTTCAAGGTCACTGTGAAAAATTTCATAATTTTTGTTTGATGCATATCTTTATTATGGAAAAACGTACCTCTGAAAAACCCAGCGGGGGGTATTTTGTCCCGTTTGGACAGTTCTAGTTATTTCTACAATCTTTTGTCATACATATTTCTGTAATTACAGAAAACGTAATTGAAAAGAACATGTAAAAGCCTTAAATTCCGGAACTTGAACGGGACCACTTTCGAATCTAAGGTATCCGCAAATAGGCGGAGCCATTTAAACCGCATGGCTGTGGAATGTAAACATTAGCACCTATAATTTTTTCGCACTACGAATTGAAATGGAGAATAGAGAGAGAGAGAGATCATGTTGATTTTAGGATGCACAATTATTAAATGATTCTAATGTTAAGGGATGTGGTACATGTCTCGCTCTGCAGACCATAATACAGAGGCGACATAAGCCAATACATGCACTCACTAATGACACTGTCTATACCAGAATTCTTTCAAAACACCCCTTTTTGAAAAGCATAAAGTTAAATAAGAGACATCTTATATTCAAACCCTATTAAAATTTGCGCAAAAATCTCCCATAGTTTGAAGTTGGAAGTACGATAGATACTGTCACAACGGAGACTTATATACAATGAAATTTTCAATGGAAGCGTTAGCGTATCGAACAGCAGAAGGTCAGGTGAGAAAGGTGATTATAATATTAATCGTTGATGCTCGGTGACCGGGTAATTTAGTAGCTATCTCGACCCTAGTTTGGGGACATTTTTTCTTAAATTAGATATGAGCCGCAACTTGGCCAACATTGTCCTTTAGATATGTATAAGTTTAAGTTAAAATACACATTCTGTGCAAATAAGAAAAATGGCCAAATTGCGGCTCGATGTAAACAAAGTCGTTGAAAACTGGTATGCATATGAATAACAATAGAAATGAGACAAAACTGTTAGACCCCCGACTTAAAAGCTAGTGTCGCTCGGCATTATTTAATACTTTCATGTAATATAATATACCAAAACATGCTCTTTAGCTGTTGTTTTATACCTATAAAACATAAATTTAATGAATTTTGGAATTTTATTTTGCGCAAAACATCGGGATCCAACTCTCATTGCTTAAGTGTACTCATTCTTTTCCTTTATAATGTACATGTAACTCTATTTTGTGGTCACCTATGTATTTAATCCAAGCACTTTAAAGCAGTTAAAAATTTTTAGAATCAATGTAAGAATATTGCTTTATTATTTCTGGCAGTTACTTCGATTCAGATGAAGAAAATGAGAGCATCACTATATCTGATGATGAAGATTTACCAAAGATGTCCAAAAAATCCAAACCAACCCCACCGAAGAAGAAAAGAGGGATAACGTTTGACTCGGATTCAGATGATGATATCTACCCGACAAAGCGCAAACGATAACATTCAGATGGTGCTAATGTTAATTTTTAATGATTTCATTTTGTTAATGTTTCTTTTTTGTTACAAAATATATTGAAGTACATTTTGTACTTGTATTCTTGAATAAAATGAATTTTTCAGTATAAATTGATATTGATTATTAAGAACTACTAAAGGTTACCTGATCTGCATACCAGGTATCATTTTCAACCTTACTGATACACGTATAGTTCATGATTTGAGCAAATTTGAATCTACAATACTTGAATCTACAATACTTGAGGATGCTTCCATATTAAATTAGATATGACTAATCATGACTTGGCTGTTCTTGAGGAGAAGATTTTTAACTCACCTGAGCCAAAGGCTCAAGCAAGCTTTGTATGTTGTCTGTCGTTGTTATCGTAAACATTTCACATTTTCATCTTCTGCTCAAGAACTACTAGGGTGATTTCAACTTAACTTGATAAAGTATCTTTGGGTGAAGGGGAATTATGTTTGCTCAAATGAAGGGTCATGCCCTCTTCCAAGAGGAGATAATAACAAATAAGTGAAAAATTAAAGGCATAATTTAAAAATTTTCTCAAGAACCACTGGGCCAGGAAAGATGAAACATGTTGAATCATCCTCAGGTAGTTTAGATTAAAGTTTGTTCAAATCATAACCCTTAAGGTTAGGGTGGGGCGAAGATGGTGAGTCAAAGTTTTACATAAGAAACTAGAGGAAAAATCTTTTCATGAACACGAAATCATTTCAAGTCGTATTAACATGTAAGCATCATTATGTAGTGAATATAGAAAATTTGTTCAAACCATGACCACTTAGGGTGAGGAGGGGTCACAATGGGGGATCAAATTTTTACAAAGTAATATATAAGAATTCAAATACTGTAGAAGTACTTTTTTCCGCATGGTATTAATTTAAGTTATGTACGCAATCACAAATTTTCCGCGGAAATTTGTCCAAGCGTATTTAATATAAATGTTAGGCATATAGGATATGGACACTATACAAATGCTTAAAAGCTACGAATAGAAGTAACAGGTTGTACAATTTATAAAAAGAGCAATTCAAGACCTTGGGTCTCCTGTTTCTTATATATTCCCATGCGAAACTTGATTCTCTATCGTGGCTCCTCCCTACCTTTCAAAGTTATTTTTAAACAAACTTGAACCAACACAATCTAAGAATGCTTTCTTTTTAATGACTACTCATGGCTTTGCTGTTCTTGAGAGCATTTTGAATATTTCAGTGCAAATTTTGATCCCTCTCAGCATCCACATCCTACCCTGAAGATCTCAATTTGAACAAACTTGAATTTACACATATAGAGAAGGTTTTATATGTTTCAACCTTTTTGGCCCAGACATTTTATAACATTTTTCAAAAGATACCACAAACTTTACACTTATTCTCTTAAATGACATTGTGGCTTTTCAATTGAACAAATCTGAATTCCCTTCATTTAAGGATGCTTTGTGGCAAGTTTGGTTGAAATTGGCCCCGTGATTCTTGAAAAGCCGTTGAAAATGCGAAAAAATTACAGACGAACAGACACAAGGCAGACAAAATGTGATCTGAAAAGCTAACTTCAGATTTCAGCTCAATTGAACTAAAGAGTTTTAAAAATCTGAAAAACTACTGGGCCAGAAAAGTTGAAACTTGTGTGGAAGTGTAGATTCTAAGTTACTTAAATCATGCCCCTATGAGGTTGGTTTGGGCCACAATAAGTGCAATAAGGGGAAAATCTGGTAAAGTCTAGGACTTAAGTTCCGCATGTGAGGATTGTGGCCCATGGACCTCCTGATTAAAGGGAAGCAATGGAACAGATTGAGTTATCTCAAAGCATTGCATCTAAATATGAGGATCTTGTTGAAATCACTCCTTCACTTGGTTTCTGGATGGAAAATTTAGTAAATAAAATCAATGTCTTAAAAGACCTTTCTGATCCTGGGTGTTATTTGTGTTTAAGATACAAGGAACATTTAGATATTATTTGCATCACCCTTTTCCTTAAACATGACCACAAGAGAAGCTGATTATTAGTTATTATTTAGTGATTTATTATGAACAACCTGTTACAATAAATGTGTACAAATCTTAAAGTTGTCACTTATGATACAGAAATGTATTCAATAAATAATTCTAAAATTCTTTCATTTTCAATAAATACTTTCATAAAAAAAAAATGATCTTCCCAGCAAAATATACAGACATGGACAGAATGGAAGAATTAATCTGGTATCCATTTAGAATTCATGCAGAAAACATTCTCTAGAAATAGTTAATTCAGATTTCTTACAATTGCACTTTTTGTCTCTTCTATCTATCACAGACTAGATTCCCCTCTTGTTCTTGGAAAGCTTTGACCTTGGCCCTTAAAGCGTCTCTTGTTTGACATTTTTTAATGTCTACACTAAAAGCATTTAAAATTTTGTTAACTTTTATAAATAAACTATAAAATCTTTGTTAATCTTCATCAACATCATCGTCATCTAAATCATCATCGTCTTCATCATCATCATCCTCTACCTGGAAAAGAGATGTACCTTAACATTTAACAAACTATAAATTGTGACTGCTTTGAACAAAAAAAATGATTTTGTTAGTCATGCATATAATAAAGCAACGAGAATAGACTTCAAATACTGTAAACAAACTTTTATTTGTGATGACTTATTTTGCAATGATGAGGGTCTTGCGAAAGTTGCTAGCAGGTGAATAAAAGTTGGTTTACAGTATAAACAGTGTTCAAATATATGTATACAACTCGAAGTGAATCTGAACTTACTGGAATATTGTTTTCTTTCAGTAATTTTTTGTAGTTCTCTATTTTCGTATCTTGGTCGGCCAGCAGCACTAGGAGATCTTCTTGTTCTTTTTTCAATGTCTCTAGTTCCTCTTGTACTCCTTCTTTTTCTTTAAGTACAGTATTCTTTTCTTCTTCCATTTTCTTTTAACGGAAAAAATAAATACGTTATACACTGTAAAGCCATAAAATGCTCTGCAGATAATCAAAACGATATGAAGAATAAGCTATTCCCTGTTATTCCGGGTTGTCCCTAAGAATTCGGGCCAGAGAATTTCAGATCCTATAAGGCCATAATAAATAAATTGCTAGATTCTCATCCGAATTTTTTCAAAAATCGAGGCGGGCGGGCGGCTTTTATTTTATATATTTTATTTTTTCAATTTTGCAGATTTTTTATTGACCTGGTCAATCGGTGTAATTTTATCAATTATACCCGAATAAAAGTCATATTAAAGGTTCAATTATCTCGTACTTCACATCATCACCAATCTTTTTCAACCAATGACCCTTGTTTAAAATATATACGCATACGTATTACAGCAATTGCCATCTTTTCAGCTGTCAAAATCATGTGGACTTTCGCGGGATTTAAAACGAAAGTAGAATGGTAGATGAATACTGATCCGGATCCGAATTAAGACGAAGAAAAAACAGAAATAAAAAAAATCGAGGCGGGGGTATAAAATCGGGGCGGGCGGGGATGAGAATCTAGGAATATTTTTATTATGGCCTAATGACATAAAACCTGGTTATTCTTCTATTTTCCCCTCAACCCTCTGTTAGGAACCCTAAACCCCTTCTGCTTTTTATCCCCTGCTACTTTAATTCTAGAGCATAACCTGTTTAATATATTACATTTTAAAAAAGATATATTAAATTAATTAAAAATTTTAAGCCTCCTTGCCATTCCTTTAAGTACATTTTTGAGTACTTCTGTACCCTATACTTACATTAAATTTATCCAACTGCTTTAAATTCTCTTCATTTGATTTCTTCAGTCTCTCCTGCAGGGTCATTTTTTCCTCCATTAGTTTAGCCATTTCTGCTGGATCTGCCTGGATTTCAGCAGTGCTCTCTAACCTTTGTTTCTGCAATAAGCATAATGGTTTTGATAAAAATGAACATGTTTTAAGAAATTAAAGTAAATTGAATTTTAGCTATACAGTGTATTACTAATTCATGTACATGTATGTGCATATCACTATCAAGGTTCCTCTGTTCTTTTAGTATCTATTCTCATTGTAGCAAATTATGATTACAAATAATTCAGGAGCTAAAGCAAATAACTACCAGTAACTGAACACCTACCAAAATGTTATCATTCAGCCAAAGGTCTTATTATTATAAATGTACCGGTACTTGAAATTTTATCATAATTTGGCAGATATCATACAAGTACATGTACATAAAAATGCATTAAAACTACTGAAAATAATCTCCCTTACATGTATATTTAAAAGATTATTGGCTGCAGGTTAAATAACTTCTAAGTACTTTCTATTCTTTTTTTAAATTATTATTTCCTTGATCCCTGATGAGTCTGTTTTTTTTTTCCGGCAAAGTCAAAATCATTGTTTTCACTTATTTCTAAAGCTTTTCCTGATGAGATAACTTGTGTAAGTTTACAGTAAATATTTCTTCTCACTATCTATCTATCTCTCGTTAAAAGCTATACTATATGATTTCCCTATCATACTTACTAAAGACTGAATCTGGCTCTGTGCCTCATTATTTTGAACACCAAGGCGGCTAATTTCGTTATCTTTTTCTGCTAAGCCTGACCGCAGTTCATGTAATTCACTTTGAAGTCTATTAATGGTTGTTTGTAACACTTCTGATTCACTAGGGACAATATTCTCCTTATCCTCTTCCTCATTATTCACAATTCTGGCCTCTAACATTGTAACATCTGTTTTCTGAAATTGCAAATTTAACTACATGCATTTCTTGAAGATGATTATTTTTTTCAACAAAAAGCATCACTCTTTGCCAATGTTTGTTAATAATATGTCAAAAATTTTCAACTGACAATTAAGCTCCCATCCCCCATCCAACCATTTCTGAAATACAGATTAACAAAATAACAAGAAATGTTACTCATGAACACAATTATTGTTCTGTGTACACTTATTTGGCTGTTACAGCTGTAAAAGACTTACTAATTTTTCTATAGAGGAGTCTTTGTTAGCATTATCTAATCTCATTTTCTCTAACTGTTCTTGCAGAGATCTAATCTCCTCGTCTTTCTTTCCATCTGCTGCCTGGTTAGATTGAGCACCTGTTATGAAATAATCATCTCTTCTATATATATAACCAGGATGACACCAAAATACAAATGGTAATGTTTGCTATTAATCTTACGATACTAGTATATTCTTCACAATTTCTGATCAAGAAATGTTTTTTTTTTATTTTACACGTATATCTTTCACATATAATGTCAAAATAAACTGTACATGTATATAAACATTTAAAATTACAGATTTTTAAAAAAATATTTCTAAGAAACAAGTTTAGTTGCTCTTGTCCAGCAAAAATACAAATACAATACAAATACAATCAAATACAATTTGATATTTAACCTTTCTGCACTTTGAGTAGAGCGTTCTGATCCTTGAGTTGCTGCACCTGTTCCTTCAGTTGAGTGATTTCTTCTGCTGACATGGAATGTTTAGACTGTAGTTCTAAGTGTTTCTGCTGAAGGTCATTCAACCGTTGATCCTGTATGTGGAATAAGAACAAAGCAATCACACAAACACACCACAGATACATGTAAATCTGTGCTAAAATTGCTTAGCAGGGAATGATCCATTTCCTTGTGATTTTCATTTGCTATTTAAAATACCATATCAGTTGCAATTTCAACGAGATGTAAATTTAGCAATTTGTCCCAAAAAAAATTGGTATTTTATTTTCAGCAAGATGTAATTTTAGCAATTTACAAAAAGCTCACTAAAGAAGCTATTACAAAAAAAAGTTCAATTAATTTTTAGTGATAATTAATTTTAGCGATCTTGGCACCCTTGCTAATAATGCCAAAATTAAATGCTTGCCAAAAATTCTGCTTATACAGTATCTTCTCATGTCATGCCCTCAAAGAATAAAATATCTACTTGAAAATTTGTCTTGAAAACTGCTACCTGCTCCTGTATGATATCTTTATACTGGTTGACCACCAGTTCATGTTGCTGTAGGTTTGCTAACTTGGCTTTATTTTCCTTCCTTCCTGCCTCTGTTGACACAGCATCTAGAGCTTCAACTGTCAGGGAAAACACAATTTCAATTCAATTCAATGTGATCTTTCAATTTAATAATAAATGAGAATTTAATGTACATTGTTATTTTTTAAACAGAACAAGATGTGTATGTGAAACACTATGCTTCCAATGGTAACACAATTCTCGATTGGGGTGTTGACTGAAGTGGTATACACATCCCCTTGACAGTGCAATAATGATGGACTACCTTAAAGGTGACAACAGACAGACAGGCAGGAAAAAAACAATATACCCCTGGGATCTTTCAATCCAGGAGGAATAAAAAAAATTTGAAGAGTTCTATTCACCATTAAACTATAAAGACACTTTACCTTCTAAAGCTTTAAATAATCTTGTAAACTCATAATCAAAGGTGGCTTCAATGGGCTGTTTGTAAAAGACATGTGGTTTTTTGGCTGCTTTAGTGTAACTTTCACCCTTGGGAACTTGTGATAATTTTTCTGTGAAGGTTTCAAGTCCTATCCGCTTTTCAATAATTTGTCTCAAAGAGGCTCTGCAAGCAATAATGTAATTTTACTCTTCGTTAAATTCTGACTTTATTACATGCAAAATATTACATACAAATATCACATTTGAATTTTCTTGTATATTTTTGATATATTCCTGCTACAAAAACATCAGTTAAAATTTTACTATCAAAGTTCAAGTATGAAATATAAATCAGCTGTGGATAGCCCGTGGTATACATACTTGTTAAATGTTTCATTCTGTTCATCATTATACAGAATGGTAATACCCAGAAGGAAGGCACAAAGACCTTGCACCATGGACTCATTTTCATCACTATCTGAGGCTGAAACTTGTGTGATAAGCTAATAAAGGGCTAAGGAATAAGATAATGCAATTTTTTTTCTTCAAATGCACCACATAATCCATCAAACGTAAACACATGATCATACTATATTAACAAAGATCACACAAGTGTAATATGGAAAGGAAGAATGATTATATTAAAATTCAAAATACATATATAACACATATGGCTGGACAGGCATCACTAGAACTTAAATGTTCCACTGATCCAAGATGATGTCCTCAATCCAGCATAAATTCCTACACAACACAATGGTCATATACAGAAACTCAATGTTCTATCATTTGATATTCAAGACAGAGATGAATTAAACCAGGTAAATTAAACCAATTAAATTTATCAGGTTCCAAATAGACAGATTGTAAAAGGATACATATGGAACATTAGCAGTGTTGGCAAGGAAATGAGCAACAGTGATGGGGGAGTCTGTTAGCCACACACACAATAACTGTAGTAAACCAATCCGGGTCTGCAGCTTTCCTCCCTGAAAAAATGGAATTTATGTTAAAGAAGTTAAAAAATTCCAATCACTTTTAACTGTAAGATAATCATCATTTTACATGTATATATTTACTGACTAATCAGAATACAAATCTTTATTAATTTTGTACCATTTGGAAAATGGTGATTCATTTCTCTTCTCTTTTCATTATGAGAAAAAATTGAAACCAAATACGGCCACAATCATTTAAAAAAAAAAATATCAGGAATATATACTAATCTTATTCAAAGGAAGCACAAAAATTCACATTTTTTTTTTTTTACCTGAGCCAGAATATTACAACACTGTTGTAGAAGTGAGACTGGTGGACTACCGATACTGGTGGCCAGCTGGACCCGCAGTAACTGCTCCTTCTGTGTGTTGTTCTCCAGTATGGCGTGTAACAAAGCCACCGAGGCAAACCAATTAGACAGTGAGTCAGCACTGAACAGACCTCCACACAATAACTGTCCCGCAGTTATCTGGTTTGCTGTAAAACAAGTTGTTTTTATAACATGTAATGTCATTCCCTACAATAAATGTGGAAAAGTACATGCAATATAAAAAGAACACTTGCTTATGATTACATCTATCATTATAATGTTTTCTTCATAAATATATGCCTTTTGAGAAATTTATTATTCAAATAGATTACATTTATTTTTTTAACCAATTTGCTGATTATAATTGCTAAAATTTTCATCTTCACAAAAGGCAACTTTTGGTTAATTTCCACAAAGCTATCTTTTTTTTCCATAATAAAAATGTTTATTATTTATCATTTGAAAGTCAAACTGGCGTACCATCTGATGAGGTGGGTAATAGCGTAGTTACAATCTGTGATTGGCCGACTTCATTCTTATACAGGAAGGACTGAAAGCAGTAGAGAACAGCACACCTCAGAGGGAAGGGTTGCTTTTCATTCACCATTGACATCAACAGGACGACAATGGCTGGCCTACAAATTACAAGAACAAAGACATCAGTAAAACATACTGAATAAATTACATGTAGTAATAATACATCGCTTAGTGTTAATATTACATGTAACTGTGCAGATTGAGGCATAACATAAGTCATTTATCTGAATCTATCTAAAATCAAGATTTTAAAGTGAATTATCCAAAACATGTGTGTAATTTTCAGGTAAACACCTTGGGGGGTTTGAAGGCGCCATTACAGAAGCAAAATATTCTTGGTTTTGTAGGTTTCCTCTGATGACCTCTGCCACAGTATTAATTGTCTGCAAGGAAGAAAAATGGCATTAATATGATATTTACCTATATATCATTCTCATGATTACATGTACTTTATCTAAGAAATGCAAAATGTTCTATTCATTGATATCCACTAACTTCCCAACAATGCATTTACTTGAAAAAAAAATCCTAGAAAATCAAATGATCAAGTATTTTGCTATAACATGCTAACACCACTCACTTCTGTTAAAACATCAGCAGGAACTCCACTGGCCATCAGAATTGTACACAGCTGCTTCAACAAACCTAAAATTAACCAATCAAGTCAATCACTACTAAGGAAAGCATTGGTGAATTCCCATTTTCAGGATTATTACCATAGAAGAAATTTCCTAAAAGATGGTACATTCAATCAGAAGCATTTACTCTTTAGACAAGCTGTAAAATTTGACTTTTAACCTACCACATTGAAACATGGTCCTCTGACAGGCTGTTATCTGTTGTTGGGGACTATTGGGTGACACAAGGCACCTCACCAGCTACAAAGAGGGAAAATGTGTCGAGTCAATTAGTATTACATGAGCAGACAGACAATCCTGTATCAATCATGATAATTGTTTCTATTCCTCAACAATGCACCTTTCTCCATATAATATAAAATCTTACACATTCCAAGAATAACATATTAAACTTCAGTACATCATAGAATATTAAGAGTATTTTGATTGAAAAAAAAATATTTTATGGCATCAAAGTTTTCATTTGATTATATGTACAAAAATTTGGAGACAATCTTATCTTAAATCTTATCAGGACAGCAAGTAAGAACTTATGTGATGTTATATTTTGAAGGGGTTTAATTTTTTTGTTTATGAGGGATGAAAAGATCTATGGTTTTTATGTCCTCCACGAAATGTAAATTTTCACATGCATTACAACTCATCAATTCTTCATATTCAAAATCAAATCCCCATTAACTAAAATATTTTCCTCAAACCATGAAACTTAGAACTCTGTGATAGTGAGATGATATAATATCCTGTGTCTGACCTGCAGCATGAGGTGGAGATTGGTGACTTTTTGTGCTGACCAGCCAGCCTGGGAGTGAGTGTGCTGTGAATCTAGGTCAAAGTACGGGGTCAATCGCTGGATGTAGCTGCTCTCCCGGAAAAAATTCTGGTTAGATGAGTTGTTCTTCAAAAGTGTAGTGAGTAGAAGTAGACAGTCCTCCACAACTATACCTTAAAGGGTATATACAGGCATGGTTTAAAAGGAGGAAATAAAAAAAACATGCAATGAAAGAAATAAGACTATTCATTAAACCCATTACATGTATCTCCAAGCTAATTGGACAAAGAAAAATCTTTGAGATATTTAAAGTTTTAAGATTTTGAGGTTTAAATAAAAAAAAAGCACTTGAGTCTATTAAGTCATTTTGACATCCAAATGATCCAAAGAAGGATTCTATTTTTAACTTTCAAGATTTATCATATTTTACAACAAGTTCTGTTGGAATGCAATGATATAAGAGTAGACGTACCTCCATCACTATTGCCTTCATCCTTCACAATGTCCAACAATCGCTCAAAAGCATTCTCAAATGCCACAATCTTCTGTAGGTTTGTATTGCCTTTTGTTAACTGAGTCAGTAGTAGCAATGCCTGAAATACAAAACCAGGAACACATACAGTATCATGAAATTAACAAACTACCTGGATAGTGAAATGCAATGTGTCTTCCGACTTCCTATAACTCTGCATCAGCGTATGCACTAAATGTTTTCATAATGACCCTTTCATGTTTTTAACTGAAGAAGTATATCTGAATGCTCTTCAGAAGACCATGAATTGATGAGCATTCATATATACAGTAACAGTAGTTCTTCAGTTTGCTACCATTGTGAACAAAACTTTTCAATGGAGACTACAAAAAGTCCTTACATCATTACGAATAATCTCTCTGCTGTCAGATAAAAGGTCCATTAGTTTGGACACACCCATGGGACTGACAAGGATAGCCTCCTGTAGTTCTTTGCCTTTATTAGTTAGAAGAATGGTCAATAGCTTAACTGTTGGCCATCTCACATGGAAGTCATATTCCTGAAACAAAAACAGTCTCATCTCAGTTATATACCAATAAAGCAAATTCATATTCAGTGTATGTGTATTCTTAGAATAGATTCAAATTAATAATAGATTTTTGTGACGCAAACTGACCTCCAAGAGTGAGAGAAGGAGGGAGACATTTTCTTTTTTCTTGGTGAATATTTCGGTGAACTGTGCACCCAGATCTCCTGGAAGGTTTGCAGGTACATTAGATTCATCGTCTGAAATGCAAGAGTTAAAAATTATTACTAGTTTCCTTCTCATACATATATATTTCATCTCTATCTCTCTAGTAATACAAACTTACCATCTTCTGAAGGTTCATTAGACAAAACATTGCAGAGGGCATCTAATGCATATCCAGTTATTTCTGAATCACTCCTTTAAAAAATATCAATCACATATAGACAGAATAAAATTGAAGTTTATATTCTATACTTTACCTAAAAACTTGAATTATACACATCTTGAACAAAAAAAAATCAAAAATCAGAAATATCTTCCTCTTATCTTTGGGGTTTAAGGTCCAAAGGTCTTAAAGTTTTACTTGAACTAGAACATATACTTTCAAAATGTTGGATGAGTAGCAATTTGAACAGTTGTTTACAAATGAACAGACAGGCAATAAACACTTCACCATCTAGTCTTATGGATCTATAATCAATGAGTTACAGAATTAAAGGCCAACTTTTCTTTTTGTCAATAATTTTCCAAGTTGTTTTGGAGGGATGTTCTATTTCTTTTAACTGAAATATCACCTGTCTGTCTCCAATGTCTGTATCAGGGTATCCATGGCCTGAGTTCCGACTTCCAGTCGAAATTTCTAAAAATGAAGAAATATAATTATGACAAGAGTTGCATTTGTTTCTATCTAACATCACTTAGAAAAATGAAATATGTAATAGTTGTATATAAACCTTAGACATTGCTTTAAGTGCACGAACTGCATCTCTTCTGTCTTCCAGTAGTGTTGAGGACTGCACCCTATCAACAAGACGTTCAACCTACAATTAAAGGAAAAAAATCAAATTCTGGTACACTAAGATGAATAAATTGTTTAGCTTCCCTGTTTGGTTGAAAATAGTAGATTTAATAGTTTAATAGATTTTTTATGTTTCCCTTTTCCTTTTTTTCCCCTTCATCCTAACACAAAAAAAAAAACAAAACAAAAAACAAAACGAAACAAGAATGGCTCGTGGATATAGTTCTTCAGAGATGGATAAAATAAGAAAGCTCACTAAACAACAAAAGTATCCTATTCCACAAAAATCTAAATCAAAAGCTTGAGACTATAATTAATTGTATTTATAACAAAATAAATGATGCATCCAAATTCAAACAGATGTAGATATGACATAGGTATCTGTAGCAAAATGTGGGATAACATGACCAATGTTTATTGAACTTATAGTTAGTCTACAGAGCTTTTAAACTTATTTTTGGGCACTAAAATTATACAGGTTCAGCATATTATGCCCATTGCTGACTTGAATATAAAAGGAAATGTGGATAAAGTATATATGGGAAAGGCCATATTAGAAGAGAACTCTATTCAGAAGGCAAAAAATTAACAAGTATCTATCTTTCATTAGCCAAGGTTTTTTGGAGTGCTCTGCTGGGTAGCAGAGATGACTATTTCAAATAGAAATGAAATACAGTATGAACTATTTGAAGCAGTCTTTTGCTGGAACTCTTCAGCATCAGAGGTTTAAACTAATGGGATATTTTTATGAAAAATCAACAACTTTATATACTTTGTTGGATTTAAAATGTTTTATTGTGATCGAGACTTCAAAGGATGTCCAAAGGGAAAAGTTGAAGTGGGCAGCTAATTCATTTTAGCCCGTAGTGATTGAAACAGGTGATCAAGGTTGGGGCAAAAAATCTTGAATCACCTTGCATGACACTGGACTGAGGTGTCAAGAGACACCAGACCAAAATATTTAGTCGATCCCTTCAACATCTAGCTGAGATTAACTCTAGACTTGTTGTTGTGGAAAGAATAGAAATGCGTCTTGATCGTATAGTGGTTTATTTTAGACTCTGTTATTAACTATAGAAACATAACGTACAGTATTGTGACGTAACAATAACGTTAACGTACGTTACATAAACCCGCATATAATCCGTGACACTTCGGGCACCGAAATGAATTATACTAGAATATTAAAAAGTTCAAATCAAATTAACAGTTCATTGAAATTAAACAAGTTCATAATCACTTAATTAAGAGGTCCATTCACGGATTCTTTCTTTGGCTTTTATTTTTGACACTCGATCAGAAGAGGGTTTTTTAAGTTCGTTCTCATTCACTTCGATTGGATATAGTTTCACAACTGGTCTGTTGGTAAGTCCATTTTTGGTCCGTAAAGTGGCAGCTCTAACGAATCCGTCTCTCCCCTGTATGAGTTCCTCCACGACAGCTAGTTTCCACATGATCCGAGGTTTCTCCTCATGGATTTGGACAACATCACCGACTTTAATTTTCTGCAACCTGCTTCCATTTGCCGTATAGTACTCTCTGAGTGATGTTAAATATTCTCTCTTCCAGCGGATCCAAAAGTGATTTAAGATAGTTTTTTGATTATCCAGACGTTGGTTTAGACGACGGCAATTCAATGGGTGACAATCGCTTGAATTCTCTTGGTCCTCTGCCGGGTATGGTAAGGAAGTCAGTCTTCTTCCGTGCAGTAGATGTGACGGTGTTAGTGGCTCTGGATCCTCGAGGTCCGATGAAACGTATGTTAACGGACGGTCATTAACTATCGCTTCAACCTCTGTAACTACAGTTTGTAGAGTTTCTAAATCGATGTATGAACGACCGATTATTTTCTTCAGTGTTGTTTTGGTAATTCCGATGAGTCTCTCCCAAAAGCCTCTGTAACGTGCGGATACGCTAACTGGACTGTCTTCAACAAGTCAAGAACTCCATTGAAAGTTTATAAATTTATTTAACAGGAAACAAAACAATACTGTTCAACATTTCACAAAATCTCTGGTGTTTCACAAACTCATTAAAAAAACCCTCTATAACTGGAGTCTTATCCAGTAATTAAATAATTCATGTGCAAGTCTAACTCTCTTAGACCTATTAAAATGATGTTTAATCCTAAACTGGTAATAAACCAGTAATCATGAAAATCCACACCAGTAATATACTGGTAAATAAATATTATTCAATCTCTGAATAAAGTTTTCCCCCACACCACTTAATCAAATTATTTAACCCCAAAAAAACTAAATTAAACACACACCTTTACACTGGTGTAATCTACTGTCTGTAATCTAATCTCTGTCTACTCTGCTGTCTGCAACTCTCGTTCTTACTATATATACGTCATAAAATACTACGAAATGACGTAGAATACGATAACCAATAAGAAACGTCGCGCACCTGATCATCAACCAATCACAGGCGATACGCGATAACCTTATTCCCACGATAACAAAAAGTTGTACACACGTTTCACCATAAAATAGAAACAAGTAAAATATTATAGCTACTTTATAAACAAAATAACTTTCGTAATAATTAAAGAATATCGACATACAATTAATTCAATAAATCGCCACTTACAACTTTTAACATTTTAAGAAAAATGCATTCTGGGAAACCGCACTTCCATAACAAACCATGCGAGAGAAAACATACCAGGTAACAATTTACCGAATAATCGCTAAACAAACACCGTTTTAATTATGTGATCATGTATACAATATAAGAAGCTATAGATAACAATTAATTTAACATCATAACAACATTAAAATCTCGAAAAGCAAACAAAATGACGTATGCGGCAATACACATCGTCTGACAGAATTCGGGGGTCGTATCAAAACACAATGCACTAAAGAAAAATGTAATCAAGTAATACGGTTAAAACTTCGTGATTATAATATCACTGTCACTCTATTTGTCACAGCCTCCATACCATGGAGCTGCCCTTGGAATGAATTTCCAGTTAACTCCCATATCTGCGAGTTCCTCTTTAAGAGTTTTAGATTCAAACAGTTGCTTCAGGTAATTCGCTGCAGACTTGAAAGTTGGCGCATTATCTGAGATGATTAGCTTAGGCACGGATATTCGGCTTGCAAATCTACGGAACGCCCGTAAAAATGATTGTTCTGATAAATCACTGACTGTCTCTAGATGAACTGCTCTTGTATTGGCACATGTAAATAGGCAAATATAAGCTTTAGATTCTCTTTGGTTCCGTTCCTTGACGAATAAAGCTCCTGTGAAGTCTACGCCTGTACTCGTAAATGGCGCTGATTCTTCCGTACGAAAATAGGGTAAAGGCGGCAGTTCTGGTGAGGAATAGTGCTTTCCTTGTACAACTTTGCAAATCACACAATTTCGCGTGACAGATTTTACAGCTTGTCTGATGGCTGGTATCCAAAACTTTTGTCGGATGTATGACACTGTTGCATTCGTGCTAGAATGGCCACTCCGCTGATGAGCATCTCTGATGATCAAGTGTGTAAACGCGTCCTTCCTTGGTAGTAAATAAGGGTTCTTCGTCTCATTGTCTATTTCGGCATAGCAAATCCTACCTCTACAGCGTATGCATCCATCCGTATCAAGAAACAGACGAAGCTGTGTGATAAGAGATGGCTTGGCTCCATTGGAATTCATTTTCATAATTTCATTGGAAAATGCGTTCTTTTGACAGGACCAGGATGTTGTGGAAAGAATAGAAATGCGTCTTGATCGTATAGTGGTTTATTTTAGACTCTGTTATTAACTATAGAAACATAACGTACAGTATTGTGACGTAACAATAACGTTAACGTACGTTACATAAACCCGCGTATAATCCGTGACACTTGTGCATCCTTCAAGCTTCACGTAACTAAGTTTACAACTTGTGAAATGTAATTAACTAAAACAACACAGTGTTTTCGTCATATTCATAATAAGTTTACAGATGCAATAAATTATATAATCTCTTAAAACTGATAAATTTCTAAAGATCTGTAGGAATTAAACAGTTGCTTAATCAGAAATATATATTTTGTTTGGAATGTATTCAATTCACATTGTATCCACACAATTCTTTGAAAAGAAAAAGTAAAATTAAAAAATAATGAGCCCAGCTTCCTTTTCATATGAAACATCTGACACGTATGCCATTTGTAAACATTGTTTACGTTTTAATTTGGCAGAGAAAATTCGAACAACAGGTATCGCCGCATGTATGGTTTTCAAACAACGCAATTTCACAAATATGAGTAATGTGCAATTTTGTGCTCATCTTATGTATGTGTGAGTGTTTAATTTATACCGTTTCAACACCAGTTGGCTGCCCAGCAGTCCCTTGTGGGGCACTTAGATATTTTCGGAAGTAGTCCATCTTTCTGCTTTCGTGGACCTTCTGAAGTACGCATGCGCAAATAGATCGGATCGGGGTCGCGATTCTGTAGTACCTAAGCGGAACCGGCGTGATAGCGGTACGGATCTATCAGATAATTTTCGAGTTTCAGAGGTCAGTGTAATTTCTTATTATGTATATTTTCAAAAAGCCAAGGGTTTTGACAGTCTTTTTTAGAAAAACACATTTTTAATATTTAGAAAAAAAATCCACTGTTATTTCGTTGAAATAAGACGACAATATTTATATAACTTCAAACATTGTCAAATGCTATTTCTAAATAAAATATAGCACTAGAGATCTTACAATCAGATAATTTAGGTGATCTATTTATATGCAGACGTATTTCTTGTGAGATGTAAAATCTCATCTGCAGCTTTTAGCTTTTTTATCATGCCAATATAAATGAACTGATCATATGCATCATTTATTATGTTTGCATTATAAAATTTCAATATAAAGCAATCAACCTTTACAAGCGCTCACAAAAATTCCCTTTACCTCCAATAAAATGTTTGCGAGCACTCGCTCTCTTGAACAGAGATCAGGCCTTAATCAATTGTTTTGGTAGACTTTTGTTTCCCAATTAAGCTTTATATATAAATTGTCTGTGCATTGCTCCATAATTCCTTCATCTCTCAGTAGATTATCTTAACAACAGTCAACTGTCATATTTAGACTAGAATAGATAAGTCCACACTTTTCAAAAGTTATGTCCCTTGGCTTGTTTCATACAGTAAGCTTAGTTTTCTACTATATATATATAGTAGAAAATGAAGGTTTGATCGCTCTGTTGATTGTTTTATATTGAAAATTTATAAATGCAAATAAAATAAATGATCAGTTCATTTATATTGGAATGATAAAAAAAGCTAAAAGCTGCAGATGAGAATGAAGATGAGTATTTTTCATCTCACAACAAATAAGTCTGTAAATGAATAGATCAATTAGTGCCGTGGGATAAACCCATGGAATCCTCACAGTAGCATTTGTAGTTTTCAGAACTGTAACTTTGTCAATTGTGTATAGTGAATACTGATTGCCCAGTGGATTCATCACAGCCAGCCCACATGTTTGGCATACTTGCCAACTCACCCGATTTCGTCGGGTCACAGACACACCCGATTTTTCAACCCGTAACCCGATTATTTTTTATGACCCGGCGGGTCATGCTTATCACCCGATTTTTGCCAAACAACCCGAAAATCTCCCGATTTCCGGATTTGTTCCAGTTAAAACCCAAGCTTAGATCTAAAACAATGCCGATGGATTAATTATCAGTGCAGGTGTAAACAATTAACTGGGTGTTGTTTTGATCAATGTTTGAAGTCAATTAAAATGGCTTCCGATAGAATTAGATCGTTATCAGGGCCAACAGGAACAAATTGAACCAAACACATGTCTCTGATTGAACCAAGAAAAAGAGAAACGATATTTATGTACATATCTAGGAATCTTGGGAAAAAAAACTTTCATTCTAGATAAAATAAAGTGATCAAAGACAGTGTAGGCCTAACTTCACATTTAAAACATATTACAGTAGTTAATTAGTTAAGAGAGAGGAAAAATAACTTCAAAACTGAAATTGGTATACTTTCAAATTTAGCAGAAACTGAAACATGTGAAAATGCTTTTAAAAAAAATGCACTCTTATATACTTCTGAATCAGGCCAATATTGAAATATGCAACCTTCAATTCTCATTTTTAACATGTAAATTAAATCAAATTATATATGAATTTTTTTGTCATAGTAAATTAAATCCTTTTTCAATAAAAGAATTCTCAATACACAAATACTTTTATAAAATTTAATCATGGTAATTATGTCGTGAATGTCGTTACGCGTTATGACCAGATTTTTTACTTTCTAAATCTGGTCATGACCAGATTTTTACATGCTGGAGGTTGGCAAGTATGATGTTTGGTAGCATAAAGACTTAAAGGAGAAATGTTGTTTCTTTCTCTTTTGACCTTTTGATTGACCCTACACAAATTTTGTAAAGTGTACTGGAATTGGACTATACTTATCGAGTTAAACATAAGGATAATTATACTCTCAGCTCTCATACATAAATGTTAGACAAATTTGGTACAATTGGTTGTAATAGTGGAAATTGCAAAATAGCGTATCAGAAAATGTATGAATTTGTCCAGGTTTATCAGAATACATTACAGATTATTATTCATGCAGCTTGCACTTATAATGCATGATTATCTCTTTGCAGTGCATTTTATTTCCAAGAGCTATGGAAATTTTAGCTTTAATCACATTATCAAAAAATAGAAAAATAATGGAGTTTATCACTTCCAAATTTCAGAAATTCTGGAGCTTGGGTCCATGTATAGCAATAAGGAAAAGATACTAGCGAATACATGCATATCTGAGTGAGTAATTAGTTGTGGCAGGACGTAGCCACTTTGGTTAACCGCGTATATATTGTGGGATTAATTTATTTCCTGGATGTAACTATTATCATCATCATGTCAGAATCAGGCCAGCAGGGTCAGTTTCTTAAAAAAAATCTTTCTTAAAGCTTCATAGGATATGATATTGGCATTAGATTACATTTATCAATATTCATAGGGTATACTTTACAATAAGTGACATCGAGTAACAGGAAGGAAATGTGGTCGCTTTAATCTGATTTTTAGAATCCTCTTTTCCATTTCGATGAATGTAAAAATTAGCTGCTGAGGTGGTTGATCAAGTTAAAAAATAAAGAGAGCATCTTCAAATATCAGGTGTATTAATTAATCTTATAGAGTAAGATCTTTCAAAATTAAATGAACTTAAAACCTAACAATCTATGTTACCTATAGATTAATTTGGAGGATGAAGTTATTTCTATAAGTCTGATTTCACATTGTACTGGATTCCGTTTTTTTGACCTAGCTAATATCACATGCCAATTGCCTGTCATATTTATTTACTAAATGTAGGAATAATTACTTTTCATAATGCAAAGATACATGGGTTTCTAAAATAATGGAACATTTTTAATTCAAAAGTCGATATGGACTTTTGTTGTAAAGTTTATTGCAAAAACAGACAGAAATACAGATAAAGATGAACAGACAAACAGATAGAAATTAATATCCCCTGGCCACTTTTAGCGAAAACAGTCACCTGGCTCAAAGATTCATTTATGTATCTTCATACTGGGGGAAAAATCATAAAAATGTACACTAAGATGAAATAATTTAATTAGAAGAAAAAAAGGAACAGTATTTTGTTTTAGCATTAAAATAATCCATTTATAATACCTATTCAATTAGCTTTGAAGGTTTATTCATAGAGGAAAAGGGTCAGAATATAATACATGTAAAATGTCGAGCTAGGTTCTAGATTATGACATTTATTGAGAAAAGTGTCACATTCTGCTGAGAAACAGTAATATACATCCATGTACATGTTTATTTCTTGGACAGGTAATGATGATCAATACTGAGCTGAGCTTCAGGTGTACCCTATAATATACAGCGTTCAGAACAGCAGGTGAGAGGGTCACATCTGGTAAGCTATATTATTGATCTATTTATCAAACAAGAAATACATTGTGATTATGCTGTATACATTGTATTTATGCTATGATATATAGGTCTGAGATTCAAATTTATGACTTAATGTAATGAGTTAGAATAAGAAATATCATATGAAGAATTTTATATCTTGGTGCTCATTAAAGGTATACAATTATCAAACTATAGGTAGAAAATAAAAGTACACAGTACTAGACTACTAATTATTAATCTTTACACATCATTCTGTAGAAGTAAATGTAGCTATTTATCCGAGTTTGATGAATACAAATATTTGACCAACTCGGACATTTTACAATACACAAATAACTTCAAAATAACGTTGGTTTGATATGTACATGTAGTCACTATAGTTACATGTACCAGTTTTCTGTTTCTTTAAAGAGTGATGGCCTTGACACTGGAGAGCCTTCTGGGGTTCCTGAGGGTCACGGTTTCTCTACCCTCCTTCCCAGTCTGCTGTTGTTACTTGGTCATGATCCTCTTCCTGGCCCCCATATGGCAGCGAAAAACATCGCCAGTACAAATCCGTCCGGTACGTTGATTTTTAAATATTATTTTTACAGCACAGTAGTTACAAAACAGTGGTACAATTTCTGCTAAAAAGACCTTGTGAAAGAGAATTACCTACACACACACCCTTCCAAAAAAAACAAAGACTTTTTATCAATGCACTGCGTAACAACATTATTAATAAAATACTACACTTTCCAAATAATTGCATCATTTTCACTTTTTCCCCCTTTCATAATTGCATTAATTTACACTTTTTTCCCTTTCATAATTGCATTATTTTCGGTTCAATTTCTCCTTTTCATGACTAAACCTCTTTCCATTAAAAGATAACTTTCTTCTATAAATAATTGTAGATTCTCATCCTCCACAACTTTGCCTGCAGCTTGGTCAGTATCATTGCCTTTGTTGGCTTCCTGAGGGGAATTCTCCAAAGTGATTCAATATTCCAGAAGGGTGACTCGGAGATGTTAAAACCGGTCTACCGCTTATACTGGCTGACGAAGCTGCTAGAGCTCCTGGACACCGTATTCATGATCGTACGCCACCGCCGGCGTCAGATCAGCTTCCTGCATGTGTACCACCATAGCTCGATCCTCCTGCTCAGCGACGTGGCGTACCACATGTATCCTTGGCCAGGAATCGCCTTCTATCTCATGAACAATTCCTTTGTTCATATTGTATTGTATATGTACTATGGCCTGTCGGCTCTTTTTCCCGACAAGTCATTTCCCTGGAAAAGACATATAACAGAGCTACAGATATTCCAATTTTTTGTAGGATTTGTGCATGCCACTTTTGGCTATATGTACCACGGATTTTGTATATATGGGATTTTTTATGGGATTACAATGACAGTTTTGTTCTCAAATTTTTATTATAAAGCTTATCTCGCACCAAAGAAGTTGAAAGCATCTTAATTTTTTTTCAAAGATTTCTTATTGTTAGTGTCCATCACTAAAAAATTTTACCCTAAATGTATTAGAAACAGTTTTCAGATTTTTTGCTCAAATATACTGAACAGACTTTATTTTGAATACTAAAGAAGAATATTGTAATACTCAAAATGTCAAATCTCTCAAAAGCTTCAGTACTTATATTAGCATCAAATGTGTTCCAAATTTGTATTTGTGTAATGAACTACTCTCAGGGAGTATTTATAATTGTAATCTCTTAATTTTATCCAACATGTACATTACACCTTCAACAAATGTTGCTTGAAAATAACTGTGATATTTTCTTAGCTTCAAAACAACGATTTTTATGTGTTTCAGTAGAATTTTACTTTGTAATTATGGTAACATCAGGTAGCATATTCATCTCTTTTATGTCACAGTACAGGTGAAACATGATATTATGAACACTGATATCTCAAACACCACAAAGTGATTTGAGAGTCCCAATCACTTTTATTTTAAAAGAATATAACCCTATAAAGTTTTTTCTAAGATTTTCTGTGTTTTACTTAAGAAATATGTTTTTTTTTCCTGGAAAATCATAAGGGTTACAGAAATATTTTGTATGAGTGACCAGGGGGTTTATGAACCTTGAAGTATTTTTATCTTATAGTTTATTTATTTATAACTTTAAATCACAGTCATCATGCAAACTACAACAACATGAAAGTTATATTTATTTAGATTCCTACCAATTGTAAAAGAATAGTCTCACATTCATTTTTGTCAAAGTTTATAGGACGTG
This sequence comes from Saccostrea cuccullata, assembly GCF_032062105.1. Classification (NCBI taxonomy): domain Eukaryota; kingdom Metazoa; phylum Mollusca; class Bivalvia; order Ostreida; family Ostreidae; genus Saccostrea; species Saccostrea cuccullata. The sequence continues at coordinate 275,801 of NW_026935125.1, read as the reverse complement.
TTAGTGTTATTGTGAATATTTCTTTCACCCCTTTTTTGGTGCTGAATCTGTGAGATTTTGCCATTGAACACACCGGTTAGTGAACTGAAATTTAATTTCAGCACATTAGAGTAGTTATGAAAAGTCGAAACTTATGCCATGTTTTTTTTTTTAAAATAGGAAATAGATTGTAAATTCTAGTTAGCTGTATCTAAAGTTCTGTTTCTAATACTCTTAGTCACTACAGGAGCAGAGTTTTTAGTGTGGTTGTTGTTTTATTTTTTGGTGTAATTGGTGTTTTAATCTTAGTTTCAATAGTGTGGTTGTTGTTATTTTTTACATTTTTTAAAATCAGTTTTTGTTAACAAGAAACTTTTTCATGCATTAGTTGGTAGCCAGGTTTGAGCTTATATTTTTGGATGTGGGTCATATACTCAAAACAAGCAATGTGTAAGATTTGAATGAACATGATATTTTGCACTTTTTTTTCTTGATGTAGCAATTTACACAGAACTCAAGTAGAAATCTTTTTTTTTTGTATCCTTTTTCTGTTCTTGTACATGTACATGTACCACAAACATTTTTACTTCAATGGGTGGGCAGTATTTTTTTAACCATCCTTGTTTTTGATTAAGAAATATCTTAACACTTAGGAATGTTATTTAATCACAGATAAATCAAAAGCATGTAAATTGTGCTATGGTAAGTATAAATATAAAAGAAATCATAATTGCAATAATGACTTTGTACATGTTTGGGTAAAAAAAAAACAAACCCAAAATGTGCCTATTAATTTATTTTAGATAGCTGACGAACAGCCAGTTTTGATATCCTATTATTTTTAATTCTGAGCTTGAACTTACTAAAATTAATATATTTAATTTCTTATTTTTTATGATATTGTGGCATTGTTTTTACTGCATGCCAACCAATGTATTCTTTGTAAAAAACATAAGATCTTTTATGTTCATGGAAATCCATTCACAGTGTGTAATAAGCTTGATCTACTTGTCAGATAAACCCATGCAGTAGTAGGGTAGCCATTTTATTCCATATATTAACTCTTCAGAACACTCGCCCTCTCCTACAGTTTGGGTCTAATTTCAATAGAATTCAATACACAAGTTAGAATTCTGAAAAATGGGATTTGATTGCTTTTTGAATGCTAATGCAGTAGTAACTAAAAGTAGAATTTCCTTTAAATCTCTACTGATCCTCCTAAAGTTTTAATCTGATTTTAATGAATCTGGGCTTTTAATATGTACATGAAGTGACTAAACCAAAGATCATAACTCTTTTTATTGATGTTTCCATAGTTTCAAGCCCAAGTACTTCTTTTCCATTGTCACAAGTACAAACCAGACCAGTACTCTGAGAGCCTCTTCAGCTGTAGGCCTGACTAGCTCACTGGTCTGAAAAAAAGGAAATCAGGTTGTTCATCCCAGAATTTTAGACTAGTGACCAGATCTGCATTATGTCATGAACGAATATCCTAAAAATTAAAAAAAAGATACTAGTATTTTAAAATTGGGTGAATGTAAGTGTGAAAATTTACTTTTATTTTGTGACACCTTTTCTATGCATTTTATACAGATTTCAGGTAAATCAAAATTACAAAAAAATCTTTTTCATTGTTTAAATGTTGATTTTCTTAAATGGAATCCCATATCAAAGTAAAATGTTTGCAGCAATATTGCTGCTATATTGGGGTAACATTGTAGCAACACATTTTTGTCACCAGAAACAAGATTTTTAGATTAGTAAAATATTTCACAACTAGCTACAACAATTTCTGATAAGATTGTGGCAATAGTGCCAGAAAAAATTATACGCAACATCTAGGTTTAAAAAAATCCCATCAGGCATTTGTTGAGCATGCTCAGTCATTTACTTCCTCTGTTTAAATATATGTCAATCAATTAAAGTATAATATTATATAAAGAGTTTCACTATATTCAACTTGTATTTATTTATAAGGCAGTGATATTAAATATGTTAAACCATGACTATTTATTTGGATGTACCAGTAATACATATCATATTTATTATACATGTAATACTATTTTCTCCACATTTATAAAACACACTAAAGAGGATTGTATTTTGATATGTGTATTTGTTTATTAAAAACAATAAAATAATATTTATATCTGTTTCTCTGTTCTATATTGACTCATTTACCAATATGAATACTATATCATAGATTTGAAAAGGGGGCAATAATTATATATTCATCAATCTAAGGTCAAGTACATGTCTGTTACCTATAAAGGACATGGGTGAACTTAGCGTGCAAAAAACCCACAAGCTTCAGATATATAAAAATCATATTCAAATTGTTAATTTAGTATTTAGAGTAAAGTTCTCATCTTTGATTTTTGTAAAATCATGATAAACAAAAAGTTTTGGGGAAAATTTTCCGTTAATATTTATTCTTTTATCAAGAAAAATAATGTGGTATCCATTGGGTTCGAACCCTGGCAATAAAAATCCTGAGTTGCATTCTCTATTGAGACTAGCACGCTAACCACTACGCTACACAAGTCCTGATGAAGTGTGGCATTTAAATCATGTTTGTGATATGACCATTGACTTAAGGGACTTCAATGACTCGTTTTGTCCTCTTTCGTGTGTGTATCATATTTCATAAGCAAATAACTTCATTTTTCATGAGATTTGTGCAAGTTGTAGACATTTTACATAAAGTATGCTTTAATGTTAGATGAAATATTAAGGAAAATTTTGATAAAATTGAGATTAAATTTTTCACCTTTATGTTTGTTGCACTATGGGCTTATCTCTCATAATGTTCACCCATCTCCTTACCATAGGCATCAGAATGGGGGAGGGGGCTTAGTCACCTCTCCCCCTTCCACTTTTTTTTTTGCAAAGATGATATGTGCATAGCAAATGGGGACTTGCCTTTTTTGTATTTAATGCCCCTTTCAATTAGCCCCCCCCCCCTCCTTCAATTTGCTTCCAACACCTATGATTACATTAAGTTCCAATGCTCTTACAACATTGAACATAATGTTTATTTGAACTGGAAAAGCCCTTGAAGTCAGCTTTGTAAAAATCAAATAGCTTATTTAAACTTTGGTGTATTTTAAAAATTTTTGGTGAAGGTATATATACTGAGAAAGATTATGAATATATATCTATATGCCCCAAAAATTCTATAACAGGATCATTCTCATAATTGAAGTAGTGAAGATTTTTTCCTAAGATTTGGTGAGCTAGGTGTATATATATGAATGAATTAAATCCGTCATGGGGATTTAATGCGAAAGATGAAAGGTAGATCTACTTTCACCAAATGAATGGAGATTTTTTTAAAGAACAGGATCAATTTAAGATGTGCATAATATTTATTATCATACAACGGAGTATAAACATAGAATAAACACATACTGTATCATTTAGCGAAGGATAATGACTGAAGAATCTGAGAATATTGTATAAAGAATATACGAAAAAAAAAATCTTCCGGAAAAAAGGTTGCCGTTGAGTCCGGTTTCAACATTAGAAAAACTTGTAGTTGCAACACGTAAGTTCAACAAGCCGGCTCTTACATCTCACAACTGTGGTAATAATGGCCAGTACTGCTTCACCACACTGGGAAGTTGTTGGAAAGGGTAAGAAGAGCAAGATCCCCACCCCTGTCAGCCGCGGGGAGAGGAAAAAGATCGCGGAGGGGATGCCGAAAGCGGACAACCACGGTAGGAATCAACAAGTGTCAACGTCACCATTATTGTTTGAACATCTGTATTTGATCATGTTATGCAATCGAAATCAGATGTTAGAGAATACATATTTATAATTATTTTATTGTATACTCAGTTCAAAATAACTAATTTATTACATAAAGTTGTTATTTGAACAAGTTGCACGTGTGTTTGAAGTCTTGACCATGTTTACACTGTAGCAGCTAGCAAGTGTGTGTCCAAGATGCTCATGCATTTACCATGTTTAGTAAAAACAGCTTTTTCAATACATTCAACTCAAGCAAATGATTTTTATAGGCGGTACATAAACATGATTTAATTTAGACCTTAAATTGAATTACTTTCCTCAACATGCCATTTTTTTTTTAATTTAATTTTAAATTTTTTTTGAAAACCCATATTTTATACAAACACAGAGTTCATTTCATAAGTTGACTTTTATAAACTTTCATAGTTGCACCTTTGAAAGAGTCAAGCACCCTGTTCAATGTGTTTCTGGAGAAGGAGAGGAAACAACAGCAGGCCAATGTACAAACTAAAGCAGAGGCAAAAGATACAAGTAAAGCCAATGGATTTGCCAATGCTGGAAAAAAGACTGTTCAGCCAAAGAAAAAAGTGCAGAAGTCAGAACCAGAGAAAAAGAAGCCAGCTGACTTCTTGGCAGCAGTGGCTGAGGTAATTTTAATAATAAATAACACTGACAATTTAATTGACATGATTAATCTCTTCATGTACTTTGAATATTTAATGACATTGATTGAATTAATTTATGTGATTTTTTTTCCCTAGTGTGTGTTATATCTCTTTTTATTTACAATTATTATTTGAAAAGAAATATTAAAGAATATAGGAAAGTTAATTACTCCATTTTGAATGAAAAAATAAAAATTGGATAAGAACATGACTTAAAACAAAATGTTTGGTTGCCATCTCCCAACCACTGAATGAAAATAACCTGTCTTTAAACTTTTTTAACATTCTGGAAAAAATTATATTTTTTCTGTAAAATAGAAAAAGAAAATTCAGCGTTAATGTTGAAATTTTCTGGCCTACTGACTCCATCTTATTTAATACTTTTACTTGAAGATAAAGAAGGATGATTTGGAAGCTGCCTTAACAATTACAAAATCCAGTTTTCCTGGGAATATTGAGGTCTGGTTGAAAGATTTGGCTTCATTGTTGAGCATCAAACTTGAACAATGTCCTGAACCCGACCCTGTGATGAAGAATAAGCCTAGAGGTAGGTACAGTGTGAGCCATGGAATATAATCTTGGAACAGTGAGGTTAAATCAATCCTCGTCAAATTATAAAGACTCCAAAACCTAGTGTGACATCAGTTTAAGTGGAACAATACAGTATTATGCATGTATTTCATTTCCTATGGAACTTTTTTTTTCAATTGAAGATTTGAAAGTTAAAGACTTCTTTTCTTATATTTTGATGTTCCAGAGCATTACTATTTTTTTTTATTAATTTTAGATTATCCCTTGTGTCATCTCAGTAACAAATGTCAGGATGTGATTAAATCTGTGATAAGAGAGGCCTCAGCTGAGACTCTGGAGCACCTGTTGTATCACAGTATAACTACCATGCTGTCAGAAATGAACAAAGGTAATAATTCATATTACTGTAGAACATATGCATGTACATCAGGGACTCAACCCCAAAATGCTCTTTCAGTTAAAAATCCTCTCCCCCCATTCGCATATATAACTTCTCAATACTGGTAGTTCAGGGAAAATGACACAATCTGTATGGCATAATTATATCTTATATAGTTTGTTTCATGATGCAAAGGGTGCAAAGGTCACATTTTTTTTTTTGTTAGAACTAACTGAATATGGTTATTTTGTTTTGATTGGAATGTTAAAACCAAACTTCCCTCTAGCTCTGAGAAATCTTCTTTTAGTGTTAATTTATTAAATTAAGATAATATAAATACAGGAAATAATCTGTATTAATATATTTTGTTGACAGGAAACTCTAGCTATGGATACAGGATTTTTATCCAGTTGTTGGTATATACAAAGCCAAACATTGCACTGACCAAGACACAGCAGGTATTTCTGTTTATCTGGAATCTTTTATATTCATTCTACTGTGAATGGCGTTAGATTTTGATTTTTCGTGAATTTTATACATTTAGAGCCAATATTTCTAAGAGTAAAATTTTAATTTAATCATTTACCTATATTGATTCCATAGTACTGACATTCAAAATTGTTGATGTAAAAGGGTTTTCTATTTTTTAATTTCAGTACCTAGAATTGCTGACCACTCATCAGAACAAACTACCCAGATGTCTGTCCATTCTGTGGTGTCTGGGAGTGTGTGGTAACAAGGACTTCAGGAGTGGACTCAGAGGTAGGGATTCCCCCACCCCCCTCTTCTTTATGATCAACAACCCAGAACTTGGATAAAGATAGAAAGAAATGTTTTTAAACATTTATCAACCATATAAAAAGGAGAATTTTTTACACCAGGAAGTTATCTTGGTCGGTTCTCTTGGAAAAGTTGAAGCCAATGAAAGAGTTGCATAATAGAAATTTTTAAGTGCCATACTCATGACTGAATCCGGTTTATTTTTCAGTTTGGATGGAGGTTATGATGCCGATGTTGAAGGTTAGACCTGTGGCCCCTTACTGTGTGGACTATCTGGAGGAACTCTTCCAGTAAGAAAATATAAGTCCTAAAAAATAGCAATGAATGGTTTGACAGATGTGTATATATAGATTACTGAGGCCCGACACCAATAGGGATTTTGATGTGATAATGGGGTATAAAAAGAGAAATTTGTTTGGTTTTAGGACCCATACAGACATGAAGAAGCTGTCAGGGGAAATGTCACTGAAGGAGTACTTCTTTCTGGTAGACATGATCTTCAGTGACCAGAATCTGCCCAAAGATCTCGCTAAGAAGCTGCAGACTCTCTACCCAAAACTCAAGGTAAGGCTACTGGAAATTCCTTTTTTTCAAGGAAGAGAAGTTGTTCATAAATGGCTCTTCTCTATAAGTATGCTTTTACTTCTTCTGTGTTAATTTAACCAAAACATTTTGTTTTTCAGAAAATAGCCCTGACCAATGATAAATCACATGGTTTGAGGCAGGTTTTCCCATCCTACCTGACCAGAGTCACACCAGGAAGTAGCAGGACCATGAAATCAGAGGTCTGACTTCAGAGAGAGAGAGAGGGGATCATACTCATATCTATCTGATTGATACTCTACTGATATAAAATTTTTCACTCAGAATAATTTTGTTGTCAATTCTTTGACTAAGTATACATTTATTTTACTCACTCTTACAAGCTTTGAAGCATCTTTATGAGATAAAACTAAGATTAATATGTGCCTCACACTAGTTTTTTTTTTTCCATTTTAAGAAAGCACATTTTCAATAAAAGCTGAAGAAATTCTTTCATTCTCACAAATAAGTATTAAAAATATATTGAAACTTTTCCTTCCAGATCCTGCCAAGTTTGGTAGACTGCCTTGTGTCTGATAAACAATGCTTTGCTGTGTGGTGTCAGATGTACACAAAACACCTTCCACAGTCTAGGTAAGAGGATTTAAAGGGATAAAAGGTAACCTTGTGAAAATCAAGCAATAATATGAACAGATAATATTAAGTATCAGTTTATATGTACCTTTAAAAAAATAATGGCTCTCTTTATAATAAAAAAAAAATCAACATTTTAGAATTGTAATATAATTTTTCTTTAATTTAAGAAACTGTAAAATCACATATTTTCTAGGGGTCCAATTCTCTTGGTTTTAGGAATATATATTGATTCATTGGGATTTGATTTCATAGTTTAAGATTTGTTCAGCAGTAGTGTATGTGAAAAACTGCATTTTGTATTGAACTTGGGTCTCTTCATACCTTGAAAACCATGAAAATTAAGCCTACCTAAAAATCTGTGCTTTCACAGTATTTTAAGAAGAAAAAAAGTGGTTAATAAATTCAGAACAGTTTTAGAGCACAATGCTTTCTACATATTTTTAAATACCTGTTGAATACTGGTATTGAGAATACCTGTTGTGTTCTTTAGTGTCCTGTTGAATTACCTGGCACAGAACTGGGATAAGGCTGGCTCTAAAATGGACAAGAAGCTGTTCCAGAACACCCTGAGGTCCTTCTCTATCACAAATGAGGAACTGGCGACCCAGGGCAGAAACAGCAGTGAGGGGTATCAGGAGTGTGTCTCTGTGTGTAAGGTACAGACAAGTGGAGAATATATAATGTAGAAGTTTCTGTATAAATTGATGTCCGAATTTCACAGAATGATTACATTTTACAGATCATCTTACTTCAAAATTTTGATACCTTATATTATGAATATGAAATGGTTTCATTAGTTCTAAAAATGCACTGAAAAATAAATCAAATTGATATTTTGTGAAAGAATCTCTTCTCGAAAAATAAATGCAATGAATCTTTATTTTGTGTAGGAATTGCTTCAGAAGATGGAGCAGACACACTTCCCATGGTTCTGGGTTGTTTTCCTGTTGATTGGCACACTGTCTGCAATAGTGGCTTATGACATTTACTCTAGCAAGACTTTAAGAGGTATGTGACCTATTCCTGCTAAATAAATGCATGTAACTTTTGATCTTCCACATTTTTATTTTTATGAACATACTTGATTCAATAAGATGAATATGTGGATTAATTTTAGCTTCTAGAACTGTGAGGTTCCTAGAGGATTATGGGATATTAGCTTTCACAGAACAAGTGTGGAGCAAGCTGTCTCATTACACAATGATGACATTTAGGTAATTTGATTCTCATATCAAATTTTTATGCAGGAATATTTATTTTTTGGCTTATTTTTTCCTAGATACCATTATTAATTGTAAGTCAGAAATTAAAGTTCTGCTACATTATTGGTTCTTGCAGCTGGCTGAAAGTGAATGTTCCTTTGTTTGCTGAGAAAGCTGTCAACACCATCTCACCCTATGTTGCTGTTGGGTGGTCAAAGGTCAAATTTGGGGCTTTCTATGTTTGGGAAGTTAGCACCCCTCAACGGGATTGGCTGTACATCAAACTACTTCAATTAACTGAACAGGTAAATACTAACAAAAAATGGAACAAGGCTTCATGATAACTTTTACATTTTGAGATCCGGCATTTTCTTGTATACGACAGTTTAAAATAACTCACAAACCAGTGATTAAAATTGATTTTCTTTGATCAACTTGCTGTGTTTGCTTTTAGTAATGCTGCAGATTGTGATTAGAGATAAAACATGAATGAGGTTGATATTTGATTTGTTACAGGTTTACTCCTTGTCACCTCAGCTCTGGTCAGATCTCAGTCATCACCTCTCATCATCCTGGGATTTTTTACGGGATAAAACATATCTTTTATGGACCAGTGCGGTCCAACTCTTTTTCACATCTTATAAATGGGTTGAAAAAGAGGTTTTATTGTAAGTATGACATTGACTTTCTGATTATGAGTACAGTCAAGCCTTGTTAGTTGGGACACTTGTGTTCCCAAGCAAATTGTCCAAATAAATGAAATATCTTGATTACTACAAGTACTGCAGACTTTATGAACATACTGTATAGGGGAAAAATAACTCGCGGTGTTAATATTTGCTATATTCACGGTGTTAATGAATCCGTGAATTCAAGAAACAGTGAATAAGTTTTCAATAGGTATAGATAAGGGAGGAAACTTTTAAAATATACCAAATCCGCGAATTCAAGAAACCGTGATTGTGTCAAAGAAGAGAAAAACGTGAAAATTACAACCCGTGAAATTAATCCCCTGTACAGTAAATGGTTTTCCACAATTTTTGTGAAGCCACCTGATTAAGTAGACTGCACTTTTAAGGGCAACGTCAGTCTGATTATAACCAGCCCCCTTCTTTCACACTTCACTGACGAGTGAAAGGAGAAGTTAGCTGGTTTCAATCAGACTGGAGGAATATAGTAGTCACTAAGGGTTAAATAGTAATCACTTGGTCATTATGCCCATACATTTCTTTACAACAGTAGAAATTTTGAGTCAGGTGTGCCTTATTCAGAAGTACTTATATGGTGCAGTTTATTTAATAGGTTGTTTTGTTTTTGTTGTCATTTTGGACTGCAAATGCATGAATTTTGGACATTTATTTTTTTAATTTAATTTTTCAGAGGTCAGTATACCCCAGCAGTTTTGCAGCAAGTCTTTCGGACTATAATTTCCTTTGTTCAGGATTCAGCAGTTTTTGTTACACAGTGGTGTTCTAATACATTCTTAGTCTCACAAGGGAAATAACTTGTCTCTGGAAATTGCCTCTGGAATCTCAGGATGTAAAGACAAAACAGTGCAACGTTAACATCCATAAGCGAAAGTGAATTTTATATGAAACAGAGATTTTTATAGTACAAGTATCTACTTAGGCAGGAGCTTTATACAGTTGAAAACTTTGAATTTGGTTGTAATTCATAACCCACCTCTAAGTTATTATATGTACAAGTCTCCTTAAATCATGTCGAAATGCAAAAAAATGTCTCACACTTTGTTGTTAAAATATTTTATATGACAGTATCCTGTTAAAAAAGTTGATGTTATTCATAGCCAAATATATTATATAATCTGCCAAAGAAATTTAAAATGATTAATATAAGAATAAAATTGTTCTTTTACATATAGATTTATTTTTGATTTTTATTATGCCTCCTTCAAAGTAGAGAGGGCATATTGCTTTGCTGCTGTCAGCCTGTCCACAATCGGTTTCTGTTCATTTTCTTGGCAGAAGTTGAAATAAAATTTGGTCTACAGATTTATCATAAGAATATCTAGGTCAAGTAGTGTTTTGGGTCCAATCGAGCCATTTCTGACAGAGTTATGCACCTTAGACATAGGAAATTCCAATTATTTCCACTTTCCATTCAATTTCTTTGCAGATATTGTACCTATTGAAAAGAAATTCCATATACAGATTTCTCATAAAATATCTAGGCCAACGCTTTTTTTTGGTATGATCAAGCCATTTTTTGACAGAGTTAAATCCCTTTGACCTAAAAAAAAAATTCCAATTATTTGGGGGAGGGGGCATAAGTGTTTTTCAAACATCTCGTTTTATTTGTGAATGCACAGAAACTAGATCTTTTCAAACTGATGTACACTTCAACTTTTGTTCTTGTTCAAATTTGTATGTATATCTAGAGACAGTATTGACACACTAGTGTGGCCCTTTGACAGTTAATGATATAACTGGAGATCTGATGTTTTCTAAGAGTAATATCCCTGGGTAGTCTACATACATGGAAAAAATTAATCCCCCATCAACAGGTTGAGACCGCTACCTTATATGGAAGGCAATTTTTAACACGTGATGATGTCTTGATCACACCCAATCAAGTGAATGAGTCCCAAAGCATGATAGTCGACAGCATGTTACAATTCAATGGTGACATGGTTTTTCGTCCATTTACTGTACAATATTTAACTAGTCACTGGAAAACTTTAGAACTTCTTTATCAATTTATAAGATTGAAATTGAAAATTAGACTTGCCCCATGCTCACATTTAATATTGGGAGTTGTTTTAGATGATTAATAGCTGCTTTCAATACTGTACAAAGGCTTTGACATTTGCATGTACATAAAACACTTTCTAATAATATTGAGGGGTTATAATAAATAACTGCACACCTCCTGCTGTCTAAAACCAAGGACCTATATACTACCTGCTATAACAATGTACACATACATCATGTGAAAAAAATTCAATGTTTTATCGACACAATAGTACCTACATCTCTTTGAACAATGGTTTAGGCCGATGTATTATAAGTTGACATAAATGTCATAATATGTGAGCATAGAAATGAAAGAATATACATCATTTTAAATATTTCTTTCACAAATCTAAAAAAGGAATTGTAAATAAGTTTCCAAGGGACAATTGAAGTTGCCCTTTATTATCAACACATCTGGGTACTTGTAGTAGCCCACAATGCATTGCGGCTCATTCAGCAGTAGGTAAAGTAAACAGATACCGGTAGCTAATTTACATGCAAATTTATGCTGATGTCAGAAAATCTAGTGGTCTCAACCTGTTTAAAGTTTCTTGTCAAAAATACACAAAGATGATGGAGCAAACCTTGCATTTCTTGAATGTAGTGCTTATCTTTACTCATAAGTACAATATAGCAGAGTTAAAGGGTCTTTGTTGAAAATTCTAGGCACACTCCTTCGAACTCAGTTGAGATATAGTGTTGGATTTTAAATCAGGTTATAGGTTGAAGTGACATCGTAGAAACCCCTAGATAACCAGTCACACATATAATGAATATCAAAAATTACCTTAACTACTGCACTATTCAGCAGACAATCTGTGCTCTATGGTAATAAGTAAGAAACCCTGAATAAAACTTCTGAAATTCTTCTCCTGTCTTGGCCTCATCACAGGCCTGTAAAATGAAAACAATCCTCGCAAACACATATAAAAGTCTCTTTTAATATTTACATGTACATCAATCTGACAATTAAATTTAAATTTCATATTCAGGGGAACTGAGTGTAGAATGTTGTACACTTGGTGAATTTTCCGAGCTGTTGTTTTGGGACCCCTCTCGGATCCGCTCCAATGGATCCTTGTCCGGTCTGTCATGTTTGTGCTTGTGCTTATGCTTGTGTTTGTTTTTCTTCTTTTTCTTTTTGGCTTTATGTGCCTTAGAGTCTGTAGCAGATGACAGATCTGTAGCAGACGCTGATGATGGTAACAATCCAGCGAATGATAGGGGAGCACCAGATTCTATCAAAATCCAGAATACTTTTATTTAGTCATTTCCAACAACCAGAATTTCATTGTAGAAGGAATTCATGTTACAAGTATTAATAACAGCAAGGTAAAACTTGGTTTATAAGAAATTTTATGAAAGAATTTTCTCCTTTAATGAATGTTAATTTTCCTGCAATTAACTAAACAAATCCAGAAAAGTATACATTGAATTAGAATTTCACAGTTAAAACCTATTCCAACCTATTATTTGTTTAAAGGAAAGTGTATTCTGAATTGAAAATCGTTAATTTTTGAAGTTTCATAATTGGTTTTGAGATTCTCATCAAATGCTGTATTGTAACATAGCTTGAAGAAAGAATGTCCTAGAAATTAAAGATTATTTAATAAAAGAATGTAGTTATTGCAATTTTCGCTAAGTGTTCATATGGACTTGGTATAACAGTTCTGTTCATAAAAGATTATAAACTCTGACAAAGAAGAACCCCCCCCGACTGGTGTTACCTGAGGGCCTGGGGGTGTTGGTAGGAGATGAGGACCCCTCACTCAGTCGAGACGACGTATCCATGGTGATGGACATCTGAGATTCTGGAGCCGGCGGCTCTTGTTTGACCTTAAAAGTGAAATCAAGGGAATTTTTTTTACATGCCATACATCACTATTTTAAGAAAATCAAAAAAATCCAAACAAAGTAAAATAAAATACCCATTAAAGAAATCAAAGAGATGATTAAAGATTAAAACATGGAAAATATCCTTAAAAGGACAAAAAAAAATATTTTCAACAGAAAATATTCAATAATAATACAAACCCATTTTTTAAAAACATTACACCAATAGAGAACCTATAGTTAGTAAAGGGAGATATTTGTATAACAGGAAAGAAGTAAATTTGTGATGTATCAGACCAGGATTCAAACCTCAGCCCCCCGATTCACTAGTAAGATGTTAAACCAGCTACCGGTAAGTTACCAGGCCACCAATCTGTAGAAATTTACTCTTAATAAGGGACTTGGAATTTTATATTTTCCTGATGATGAAGTTCCCTTAATAAATGGTATTTTATCATGGATTTCAATTGTTATCTTAAAATTTAAACAGCTCTCCCTTGGAAAGGTTACATTTTTTGGGGGGGGGGAAGGAGGAGTCCAATCAATTACAATGTCCACAGGTAGATGAGAAACGTAATCCAAAAAAAATTTCAGCCATGCGGAAATATTAAATAACTAATGACATAGCAATAGGTAGAATTCAAGCACAAAAAACATATCCTCCGAAAACTTGTAATAAAACTGAAGGCAGATGTATTTTGTATTACATGTATTACAAAATTCTTGTATATAAAATGACATCATAATACAGTGTAACATTGCCAGATTCAGGTTTAGAAGCTGTAAAATCAAAAGTACCCCAACAAATTTGAGGAATTCAGCCGCATAAGCAGAAGTAGCTGATGACGGAGTGATCGGTGTTTTTGGCACCGTGACTTCCTGAGTCCCGGGGGCCACTGAGGGGAGCTCAGACACCTGGGAGGTCTCCACAGGAGGTTCTGAGGGCATCTGTTCAATAAAATGCAGAAAAACAAAATATCTGTGCAGAAAATATTAGAGGTGCAATGTACATTCAATTCTTTTTTTCAATGTTCTTCCTAGCAATTTATCAAATTATAAATCAATATACATGTACTATATAAATTAGACAGTCTTCCATACTTTTCATGTATAACAGTTTTACTTTCTAAAGTATTGAATTATAAGCTAGAGCATCATGCTATATATAATGTCGTAATTAAACTTAATTGTTCCTTATTCTTTTAGATATTAAGATAATTTTATAGATTTCTTTCTTTTTGTAAACCAAAGTTTACAAAATCACAAGCATATATTTCTTCTCAATATATTTCTTTTAATTTATGACTAAAGATTGCACTAGTTTTTATTCATTCTTTTTGTAGTGTATTAAGTGCAGTTAGTTAAACATATCAAGATGTGTATCTTCATGAGTTCTAACCATAGAAATAATAGTGTATTATCAATGTAGACAGAGAGTACTGAGTAATTGAGAAAATGCACATTTAGTTTTGATATTGAGAATTAAGACATAACTTTACTGTGAAATCACTTATTTTCATGGGGGTTTAATTAATATTCATGATTTTGAATGAAAAGATGCCCACAAAAATATCATGTATACCAGTACATGTTTATATACTTAAATTCTTCATCCAGAAAATCACCAACCAACACCCCCCCTCCATTTAACCAAAAGTTCTTTTTCAAACCACGAAAGCTAAATCCCTTCAAAATATGTGATTTTACAATAACTTTAAACATTAATTATAATTTATGTTAATGACTATTACATTAGTTCAGTGTCAACAAAAGAAAAACAGAGTTAGTCAGTTACAAAGTCAAAGTCTTCATGAACAAACACACTTTTGCATGTTCTGAACTTATAAACCAGAACAAAAATGCAATAAATTTAAATACAAAGTTGTACCTTGAGTTTAAGCTTTTTGGACTGTGAAGTGCTGTCCTCGTTAAATATTCCTTCTGGACAGGTCTCGGGGACACTTCCAAGGGACATAACTACTGATGGGTCAGAGCAGGGGGGTGACTTCCTCTTGAGGGAGGAGTCCTCACCCCCAATGTTGGTGACGTCAATGTCTGTCTCTGTGTCCATCTGAGAATTATCATCCTCCGCTAGCTCCTCATCTTCATCATCAAACATCTCCTGACAGACAAACAGACAATGTCATCAAACATCTCCTGACAGACAAACAGACAATGTCACAAACATCTCAAGACAGTCAAACAGACAATGTCATCAACATCTCCTGACAGACAAACAATGTCATCAAACATCTGACAGTCAAACAGAAAATGTCATCAACATCTACTGACAGACAAACAATGTCATCAAACATCTCCTGACAGTCAAACAGACAATGTCATCAAATATCTGACAGACGAACAGACAATGTCATCAACATCTACTGACAGACAAATAGACAATGTCATCAACATCTACTGACAGATAAACAATGTCATCAAACATCTGACAGTCAAACAGAAAATGTCATCAACATCTACTGACAGTCAAACAGACAATGTCATCAAACATCTCCTGACAGTCAAACAGACAATGTCATCAAACATCTCCTGACAGTCAAACAGACAATGTCATCAACATCTACTGACAGTCAAATAGACAATGTCATCAACATCTCCTGACAGACAAACAGACAATGTCATCAAAATATCTGAAAGTCAAATAAACAATGTCGTCAAACATCTGACAGACGAACAGACAATGTCATCAACATCCACTGACAGACAAATAGACAATGTCATCAACATCTACTGATAGAAAAACAGACAATGTCATCAACATCCACTGACAGACAAATAGACAATGTCATCAACATCTACTGATAGAAAAACAGACAATGTCATCAACATCTACTGACAGACAAATAGACAATGTCATCAACATCTACTGATAGAAAAACAGACAATGTCATCAACATCTACTGACAGACAAATAGACAATGTCATCAAACATCTACTGACAGACAAACAATGTCATCAACATCTACTGACAGACAAATAGACAATGTCATCAACATCTACTGACAGACAAATAGACAATGTCATCAACATCTACTGACAGACAAATAGACAATGTCATCAACATCTACTGACAGACAAATAGACAATGTCATCAACATCTACTGACAGATAAACAATGTCATCAACATCTACTGACAGACAAATAGACAATGTCATCAACATCTACTGACAGACAAATAGACAATGTCATCAACATCTACTGACAGACAAATAGACAATGTCATCAACATCTACTGACAGACAAATAGACAATGTCATCAACATCTACTGACAGATAAACAATGTCATCAACATCTGACAGACAAACAGACAATGTCATCAAAATATCTGACAGACAAACAGACAATGTCATCAAAATATCTGACAGACAAACAGACAATGTCATCAAACATCTGACAGACAAACAGACAATGTCATCAACATCTCCTGAGAGTCAAACAGACAATGTCATCAACATCTACTGACAGTCAAATAGACAATGTCATCAACATCTACTGACAGACAAACAGACAATGTCATCAACATCTACTGACAGACAAACAGACAATGTCATCAACATCTACTGACAGACAAATAGACAATGTCATCAACATCTACTGACAGATAAACAATGTCATCAACATCTATTGACAGACAAACAATGTCATCAAACATCTCATTAGAACCAACAGCTTCTTATTCATCAAATATTACAATGTAATATACTCCACATACCTGGTCCAGGTGCACCATTGATGAGAAGATTAGAGATTAACATCCAGTGACTACTTACCTCCATTTCATCAGGAACAAATGCTGGATTCATTCTATTTCTCTTGTCCTTCAGATTTAGCACAACCATGTTCTTAAAATATAAAATTAAAATGCATGAACAGGTTGAAAAATAAATAAATCACTAAAAATGATGTTATAATCAAATCATGAAAAATGGCCCTGTTCTATTTTGGGAAAAATTCCAAGGCAGTATTTCAATGCTCTATACCATTCTTTTTTTTTTTAAATCGTGTTCCTGAATTTTTCCACATGAAAAAAAAATTATGCACATTAAAGTTCTCAATAAAAAAACCAGATATTAATGAGACAACTGTCGTCTGAGTGTTGTTCAGCAACTCTTCCTGACCTCATTTTAACAGAATTTCTTTTAGTTGTTTCACTCATATATAAAACACTACAGCTCAAACAAAGTCACACTCAGCCTGATAGGTAAATTGGAGAATGAATTTTAAAACAGTTTGATGCTCTTTCTGGTACAAAAGGAAATTTTTAAATGCCTCCATCCCTTTTTCTCTTCACCAAGAGTCATTTCTCTCTTTGAAAGTAGTATGCCAATACTCTTCAACAAACTTGAATCCTTATTACCCAAGGCTGCTATGAGGAAAATTTGGTTAAGATGGGCCAATTGTATCTTGAAGAATTGTTAAAGGACAAAGTGATGCTTAAGAGAGGCTTATATGGTCCTCAAACTGATTCCGATGCCCTTTTTTTTTGCAAAGATACACATTACGTAAAGGCATTGAAAATTGGGGTTTACGTGTTTTTGTTGGTTTACCCCCCCTTTGAAATAAACCCACTTTCAGTTTGCCACAGGGATCACATCTTAACCTAATCGTTATCAGCTGTAATCGATTACTGTTTGCAACTAATCATGAAAATCAGTAATCATCCATTTTTCTGATTAATAATCGAATTTAATCAATTACTCTGAAAAAAGTCCTGTAATCATGATTACTTTTTGATTACTTTATGATTACAATTTTTAAAACAAAGTTCATAAAATCATGATTTTTGATGATTTACAATAAATATTTTTCAGTGTACAAAATTGTTTATTAAAAAAAGTTATTAAGTTATATTTCTAAAACATGTTTTAATAAGTATCTTCTTCTAATGCCTCCAGAAATGTTTATCATCAGATCCATTGTCTAGGCAATGAGTAAATTCTATCAGTTCCTTGCTATATTCAGTAGTCAGTTCAAAATACTTTAACAGCTTAGCCGACGAGATATATGTATTATACTGATAGAAAATTACTACAGGATCATTTTAAAGTTTGATTTATTTCAATTAATGTTTTCCCTGTAAATGTTTGAAAAAAATTTTTTTTATAGCAAATGTTCCTTTATTGAGACGTATTCTAAAATTCACTTTGTTTGATTTACAGTGTACATAAAAAGATAATGTGAATTAATTAGTCATTAGACACAAATATACTAAAGATGGGTCAGCTTGGGTTATAGTAATTATTGAACTATCCATGCTTGTCCAGTCAATGTGTTAATTCTAGTAAAAACATCTAACAGATAATAATTGGCAGTTTAATTGAAAAGTCCATCACTCATCAAGAATGTCAATTACTTGTGTAACAGTTCCCTATCGAATCCCTTTATCCCTGCCTATCATTATGTCCAGTTTCATTTATTTAAAAAAATTATAATAAATTCTTTTTTTCTAATTCTCTCAATAGAAACAAGATATTTACTTGTATTAAAGATAGAAATCAGGTGATATAAGATAAATATATGCAACCAAAATTTGTCTGAAATCTACCTTAAAAATATTAATTATATTTAAAATAGAAAGAATAAAAACATGATGTTGTCCTTGAATATTAAACAAAAAATTAAAACTTAATGTAATCTAAAGTAATCATAAGTAATCATGATTACATGAAGGAAAAGTAATCAGATGTAATTGATTACTTTTAAAAATGTCTGTAATCAGCCTGTAATCGATTACTTTTAAAATCCAAAGTAATTGTAATTTAATCGATTACTTTTGAAAGTAATCGACCCCATCCCTGCTTCCGACGCCTATGACAACATTTAATATACATCGATCCAAATAGCTTGTTAAAAACCTGTGGAAAAGTTTTTTCAAAAGGGTGGGGGGGGGGGGGGGGGTACGGCTGCAAATAATCCACGTGACTACGGATTCATCCAGCTGTGCGGCATGTCCAATACATATTCAGTACGAATCCCCAAAAAGTTATATAGGTTTCATTACCAAACTGACGATAATTTTATTTTTTAGAAAAACAAACCTACACTGTGTATGAGTGAAAATTTTTCATTTATTTATTTTGTGCTTTTATCTTATTGTCACTCAAAGTACACATCATTTGCAGGCAAGTGAGTTACTGTATCAGTTTGAAGGGGGAGGGGGGGGGCACAGCCATCCTTTTTCTGGCCATGCATTGTACAACTTGTTAACGATGGAGTAACCTGCGTAACCTTTCAGAGTTACCAGTGGACTCGTCCAAGGATGCTTTGTCGGCGACTGAAAGTTACCTGAGATTCCTACGCAAAGGAAAGCGCGAAATCTCTATAAACTGTTGCGGCTGCGGAGCTTCACTCATTGTTCATTCGCCATAGAAAAGAATCCGACATTAAACACCTAATAACTATGAGTATACAGACGTTTTCAAGATAAGCTTCATTTTTGTTTTTAGAAATATTTTTATCTACCAAAATAATATATTTTCGTGTTTTGAAACTGAGTAAATCGATGACCTAGCATCGTTTTATGCCCCTCTAGTTATTTTTATACTTACTTCATCATCTTCCACAGTCTCTCCACTAATCCCTCTGTGTGAAGGGCACTAGCTTCTAATCTTCTGAAGGGTGGATTTAGCACTAGTTGTTGAAGTGCATAATGCCTATAAAAATTTCAAAAAAAAAATGTTATTCTACTGGCAAAACATTTCAATCCCACCCCTCCGAACTCCCAAAATACTAGATATGAGCTAAACTTTAATATAATATAATTCTTTTTACCTGATGTATAGGTCGGGATCTGTCTCCACTAAACTCAAAATCCAGTACATGTCCTCTGGTCTAGACTCCGCTGAAAACAAATGTATTATAAATTTATAGTACATTGTATGTTCAATGTCTGTAAAACAATTGCAACATACAGTGCAATCATAAATTCACTTTGCATTTATATTTTTTTTTCTACACTTCAAAACCCAGTATTCTATAATTAAAGATTTGTGTTCTTTGGAAATAAGGACATTGAAAAATGAATTCTTTAGTCTCTTCTTTCCAAAATTTGTTAAAAGCTTATTTTAATTGCCTTTTCTTATTAGAGTAATACGTAATAATTATAACATGCTATATCTGAGCATTCACATTAATTCTACATGAATCACTGGTACTTACTTTTGATGAAGTCTACTATAGCATCAATAGCGGCCAGTCTTATGTCCCTAAACACTCCATGTCTGGCGTAACTCTTAAAGAATTCCACCTCACTGGGCAGGTGGCCAAACTTCTGTAGAGTTCTGATGGCACTCAGACAACTGTCAAACAATTTTTAGAAATAATCTACTACATACATGTATACTTAAATTACCACACTGGGGATATGGCATATATTTTTTGTATATTTTAACTAGTGATTTTACAAAAGATTTACTAATAACACTTTCTGATAGTAAAGCATGTAAATATTTGTACATTGTACATGTATTAAACATAAATGTACCTAACAGTAACTGTGTGTCTGTAACATGGCAGTAGTTTCTCTAGGTTCAAGTAACGGGTAATAATAATGATCTACTAAGTTTGAACTATTTATTTTAGGAGTTATAACATGTATTTTGTGTCACTTAACTGGACTTTACATGAGATATGCTTATACCATTTTCAGACAGTAATGCATGTAAATAATTGTTACATACCTAACAGTAACTGTGTGCCTGTAACATGGCAGTAATTTCTCTAGATTCAAGTAACGAGTAATTTCCTCCAGAATCTGTTTGGTTTCCATTGATAAATTGTCAGCTGTAGGACCCTGCCTATCATAGGAAAAAGATTGACATGGTAAAACTCATTAGAAAACTCTACATGTAGGTTATAAATATAGAATTTTATTAAAATATTGCTTCATAACAACTTTTTACACATCTTTCCAAAGATATGATTATTATGAGCATCTATGTGCTAATAAACTAAAATCATTAATAAAACATTGCATATAGCCTGAATAAATCAGGCAATTTTTTGGGGGGCCATTGTTCATAGATTTTTTTTATTTTTTTCTAAAACTTGACTCTTTTGTATAGGGAGGTAATATCAATATCTACCCTGGTGTAGTCATAAGAGTGATGGCTGGAGTCACAGTTTTAGCTACAGCTTCCACCAGTGCAGCTCTGTAGTAGTTGTCAGAGAACTGGAAATGGACAATTGAATGTGATTTTAAATATTACCTGGTATTTAAGGTATTTAAAATTTTTTTTAAACCACGTAATATTTTTCTGTGTTGCAATTTAATGTAAAATTTTAAAAATTAATTTGTCTAATTTTTTGTCTTAACCATGGCAGCAGTTATGCATTAATACCTTGTTTCTGCTATTGTCATTATACTTGAACAGTTCCATGATGAATTTGAACACTTCTGGGGGACATATTGTGTGAATGTTACGCAGCATGGCCATGGCATTTGGAATAGTCTGACCAAAAAAAAAAAAATTAAACTGCTTTAGGTAATGTAAGGGAAAATACTGTACACAGGGTTATTTTCGCCCCTTTTATTTTCGCCCTTTTGCACTTGCAAACAATTTTGCCCCGTTTTAAATTTGCCCAGTCATACTTTTGTTAAAGAAATTATGCTTTGTAAATGTCATTAAATTCTTGGAAGAGGGCTAAAGGGGCAAAAATAAAATGGGGGCGAAAATTTCCCTGTATACAGTATCTTCTGAAAATACAGTAAAACTTGTTTGGTACAAACATGGATATTGTGAATTCATGGATATAGCCAAGTTATATTGGATCCCCAGCTTTATAAATTTGAAGAATTCCTTATACAGATATAACAAATTACGGATATAGCGAAGTAATTTCATTGGTGCCAGTGATTTCATTATAATAGAGTTTTACTGTATACTAGTCCTTTACAATGCACTGTGTAAAATATATTGCAAAGATAAAGAATGGTAATCAGGTGCCATGGAGGAGTAAGCATCCCCTTTGGACTAGCCACACCCACCAAAACGTCTTTGTATTGAATGGAAACTGGAAAGAAATGAAACTTTAAAGAAAACCTTGAGTAAGAAGTAATGCTGGAGATTGGAGAAGTTGTTCTGTCTGATGATGGCAGGACAAGAATGAGATCCAAACATTTTCCTGAAGATCGTCATCATTGCTGGGGGTCCCGCCCACACACCCACCATTGAATTGGCAACCTGCAGCATCAGATATTAAAATACTTTATATGACAAAAGTAGTAGTTTTAGAACAGATACATACCAGGTATATAGAAATGGTGATATTTAATAAAATGTTACGTTAAATTTAGGAGTAACTCAAATTTCCATGAACTTTTCTGAAAAAATTTAGAGACAAAAATAATTCCACAAGATACGCGGTCACTCATTGGTCACCTTGGCCAGACAGTAAGCAGCCTCCATCCTGATTCTGTAGAAGCAGTGGTCATCCTCCAGTATGTCTGTCAGTGCTCTTCTGGTACCTGCTGTGGGGTAATTCTCCAGAGCTCTGATGGCCTGTCAATATTTGTGATAATGTAGCATCCAGATATATATTGGTATTTACCATACCATCAGATATTAAGTTTACTAATATGATTGCGCCCATGAGAAAAGGGTCCTTATGGCATTTTCACTAAAACCGAGAAATAAAGTTATAAAGACGTGATGTTGCAGATCGACGGCAAGCGTCAACACAGATTTTTTTTTTTACCACGTGTTTATGTTTTTGACACTAATTCTGATCTGAATATTGATACATTCGCATAATTATTATATCTATAGTTTCTTTAAAGCATAAATGTTCCATCCTATTCGTATTTATCATCATTACCTCTCTTTGAGCGACAATGTCCCTTTCGTATCTGAGCTGATACTGCCACATGTAATCTGGCTGTTCCCAAGTCACATGACTAAGTAGGCTCATGTCTGGATCGACCCGCAGCCATAAAACTGGAGAGTCAGCACTGTGATAAATAAAGCCAATATAAAAGGGATCAAATTCTAACCCTTTCTTCACATTTAAATGAATCGTTATTTACTGTGAAATCAATATTTTTTGTTGTTTTCAAGGTTTTCAAGGTACAGTGTATGAAGAGACCCACAAATTTATGCCCACCAAGAAATGTAAATTTTCATATGCACTACTACTAAAAAGTTCTTCATCCACAAAATTAAATCCCCATGAACCAATATTTTTTTCTCAAACCACAAAAATTTGACCCCACAAAAATATGTGATTTTATAGCAAGTTATCAGTATTTTTACCTGAATTTAAAAAAAAAACAAACAGAATTTTTAAATGGTAAAGAAACTCACTCCATGGCACTTAGATCCATATCCACCTCCTCTCCGGTCATTAGTGGAATCTTTTTCTTCTTGTTCCTAGGTAAATCAGTATTTATACATTTATCTTTAATTCTGCAGTAACCTTGAAAAGGTCCTTATATGGGCATCTACATGTACATCTGTATATTTCCAACAAAAATTTGTGGTAATAGAGGAAAAAGTGGGGCTTTTAAACAAACATATTTTATGGGCATCTACATGTACATCTGTATATTTCCAACAAAAATTTGTGGTAATAGAGGAAAAAGTGGGGCTTTTAAACAAACATATTTTGCTGTCTTTTTTTAATTTGCTTACTCTGTTATCTTGTTACAATTTCAATATCTTATAAACCAAATTCAAAACAATGGGAAAAATATCAAACAAACTGAAAACAAAACAAAGTACAATACTGTAAATTCCTTATTTTTTGTGAGTGCTTTTCTCCGCGAACTGGCTCTTTAAAGTCAAAACGCGGGAATTATAATTCGCGAATGGACGGTTGATCAACAGAATTTACAAAGATTTCAGCACCATAAAAATAAAAACGAGTAATATTTTTTCACGAGTGATGCATCTCGCGAAATTACGCAGAAATTAATTCCTCGCGTAAAATTAGGAATCTACAGTATATAATGAAATCAAGTCCTCTTGAACAAAACTTTGTAAACATTGTAAACACATGAAGATTTCCCATTACCTCCTCAAATAAGCCAACATACTAGGTACTACAAATGCATATCTGCAATTTCCAAATTAGAAACACAGGAAAATAGAATCATCAGTTTATGTATGATGCATGTGATCACCGACTTTTACTGGTATACACTTACCTTCTGCATTTTGAATGGCACGTTATGTCAAACTTGGTCTTGTTTTCCTCGATTTTGAAGTTATGGTTGAAAGAACCATCTAATTCTTGGATAGTAACTGTCAGTGGTCCCTTGAAATAACAAAAAAAATTAACATGAATAAGTGCAATGTATATCCTTACAATGTCAGGGGACCTGAATCCAATTGAGGATGTGGAACCACTGACAAAATTAGATATTTACTCGGCTACCATCAGCGACATCTTTCGGGGAAAATACAAACTATATAAAATAATGGTTGATACATGTACAGTGTACATGCAGTTTTCTTTGTAAATATATTACACTGTTCATATTTGCCATTTTAAAATTGAGTGCATCTGATGAGAATAAAAGGAAACTTATTTGATTTTGTTAATTAATAATCATGAAATTACATGTACTAGCCCTGGGAACATTTCTGCACTACTTACCACATACTTGATGGACCCTTTGGCACCAAGATCCTGTTTCAACTCTAACTCTACCACATTTCTTTTTCTGTTGAACACAAAGTTTCCAAAAAATCTGGCACATCCACTCTGGGACCTGACCATTAATTAAGGATTCTTTATTCAGCAACCGACAAATTTCTAAATAATATTTATAGAAACATACATGATCACTTTTTAATTGAAAGGGTTTTTTTTTTTATATCTATAAAGGATACACCCAAAGATCTAAGAAAGGAGTGATGTCTTTCCCTGTCACCGTTGATATGATCTTAAGAAACTACAAATGAGAAAAAAAAACATTTGTTCTTGAGAACTTATTTATGTAAGTGGTTTCAAAAGATAAAGATACATGTACTAACAGTATATACAATAATTGAAAGATAGAGCCACTGAAGGGACAGAACTCTTACAGATGAGGTTGACAGGAGGAGGTTCCCCCAGGCATTGGCACCAAATTTCTGTGAGGCTCCTGTCGAGGCCAAGGCCACTAGTTTGTTGAAGACCTGAAATAGTATTAAAGCATGGAACTACTTTGAATCTTATTTCATATTTTATATTTTCTAGTTTATACATGTATGTACATTTATATAGCTCTTAAATATACATGTAGCTCTGTTTCATAAAAGCTTGATTTGTATGCAGTTCTCTGACTTTTATACCTACTGGGAAGCAATATAATTGTTATAAATGTACATGTCAGACAATTTTTAAAAATAGTTTTACCAAACGTCAAAGAGGGAAAAATTGAGGAAAACCATCAAAGAAACATAGGTAATCAAAGATTACGAAGCTCACATCGACGAATGTTATCAGTTTAAGTAATGCAATTCTCACATCATATTTTCTTAATATTAAGTATTCATCCCAACAACAATATTCTTGCAAGTTGTGATTAACCCCTTACATGGCATATACACATTTCTATGCGTTTAGCGTGAAAAACGTATCATGTAAACAAATATTCATAACTGTTAATACTGCAGATATCAATGACTTCAAATTCATTCGGATTGATCTGTTCAAAAAAATTTAACCTGGTCTCTTGTATGGAAATATAGGTCAGATCCAGCATTTGAAGCAAGTCTGATAGTGTCCATCCTTAGATGCATCATCCATGCAAGTTTGGTTTAGCTAGGGCTTATAGTTACTTGGGAATGAAAATGTAAGTCAGATCCAGCATCCGAAGCTAGTCTGGTAGTGTCCATCCTTAGATGCATCATCCATGCAAGTTTGGTTTAGCTAGGGCTTATAGTTACTTGAAAATGAAATGTAGGTCAGATCGAGCATCCGAAGCAAGTCTGGTAGTGTCCATCCCTAGATACATCATCCATGCAAGTTTGGTTTAGCTAGGGCTTATATATACTTGGCAAGTCTGGTAGTGTCCATCCTTAGATGCATCATCCATGCAAGTTTGGTTTAGCTAGGGCTTATAGATACTTGGGAATGAAAATGTAGATCAGATCGAGCATCCGAAGCAAGTCTGGTAGTGTCCATCCCTAGATACATCATCCATGCAAGTTTGGTTTAGCTAGGGCTTATAGTTACTTGGGAATGAAAATGTAGGTCAGATCCAGCATCCGAAGCAAGTCTGGTAGTGTCCATCCCTAGATGCATCCTCCATGCAAGTTTAGTCCAAATAGGGCTTATAGTTCCTGTGGAATGGACCTGCTCCAAAAACTTTAACCTGGTCACTCATCTGGAAAATGTAGGTCAGATCCAGCCTCCGAAACAAGTTTTGTAGTGTCCTTACCTAGATGCATCATCCATGCAAGTTTGGTCCAGGTAGGGCTTATAGTTCCTTGGAAATAGACCTGCTCCAAATACTTTAACCTGGTCACTCATCTGGAAAATGAAGGTCAAATCCATCATCGGAAGCAAGTCTGGTAGTGTACATCCCTAGATGCATGATCCATGCAAGTTTGGTCCGGGTAGGGCTTACAATTCCTTGGGAATGGACCTGCTCCTATAACTTTAACCTGCTCCAAAAACTTTAACCTGGACACTCATCTAGAAAATGTACGTCAGATCCAGCATCCGAAGCAAGTCTAGTAGTGTACATCCCTAGATGCATCATCCATGCAAGTTTGGTTCAGGTAGGGCTTATAGTTACTTGGGAATGGACTTGCTCCTAAAACTTTAACCTGGGATGCCGACGCCGGGGGTGGAGCATAAGCTCATCTCGACTTTGTCGAGGTGAGCTAAAAAGTACTGGCAACATCAAAACTCTGATATACGGAATGTAGAAAAGGACTTCTGCTTTTCAACATGAATTAATCCTAAATCTAATGACTGACCTGTATAAGTAGCTGTTCTCCAATCCTCTGTTCTAACATCCTGATAACCAGTAGCGACTTAGATCTGAAAGCCTCCATATAGCGTGGGGAGACAGTGTGGGGGCTCTTGATGGAGAAGTGATGGTTGGAGTCACGTTTTGTTGGATCTAACACAATTCCCCCCACTCGGTTCTCATATTCTTGGACATCTTTTAAATGCTATCAAATTGAAAATCCATCATTAAAATTGTTCGAAAGATACAATATTAAGCATAAATTTTTAATTGATGATGATTTTGAAGATATTAAAGTGTTTACTAAATAATTACAAGGAAAATTATCACATTTATTTATCAAATAAATTTTAATGTGTTTTACAGGTATAATTATGAAGCTGATTTTAACTAAACTGATGATGGATTTCACATGAAATTATCATGGTAAAGATAAATAAATTTAAACACTCATCACTCATGACATACATTTGAAATTCTGAATCTGTACTCATTGTTTCCAAATGTTTTCTTTATGAAAAGGCCACCTAAGTAACCCGATATTCCAAGAGGCAGCCAGGCATCAGACCTGCATAAAAACATATCACTTCTGAAAATAACTATCAAATTCTTTTCACTCAGTTTAGGTTGCATTATTTCAAATAAACACAATGTTTGAACTCTGACATTAATTATAGAAACATACACATTCTAAGGATAAAAAAATATACATGTATTTTGAAATCAATTTCATTAATTTCTTATTTAGTTTTGATTGTTCACTGAAATACTTTTGCTAATTCAATACCCCCCCCCCCAATCTTATTTACAAGATGAAATTTTACCAAGTTTGCATGGCAATAAAGGTTCCAAAGAACTGTTTAGCAATGGCCTCTGCCAGGATGTTTCTTGTGGTAACAGTCTGGTCTATAATCCTGTTAGAGTGTAACAAGTTGGTGCTGAAATGGAATTAACTAATTATTTTCAGGTTCTTGAAAACAAACATGATAACTAAGTTTTAAATAAAAATTTCTGACCAATAAAAACACGAGTATTTCAATATTTGACAGTATTAAATGATTTCATTTACAAACCTTAGAATTGACAAGGTGGCATAAGAAGTAGATTCCTCATAAGCTTCGTCCACAAACACGTGTTTATAACAGGAGTAGGGGTACCGACTGGACAGCAGCTCCTCGTAAAACTCAAAAGCCTTTCAGAGAGAAAAAAAACAATAAAGTGTTTAGACAGACATTTCTATTTCTCACAAACATTGTAAATCTTTTTTTTTAATACTATTACAAGTAAATTAAAGTCAAAGTTCAATTGTTGACCTCTATTTGATTTTCATTACAAGTTGAAAGATCTGAAATTTGAACAAAAGTAACAATTTTCTCTGATTACCTTGTGGATGTAGTTTGTTGTGTATTTGAGAATTTCTGACAGATGTGGTAAACAGAAGTGGGTCACTTCATGCATGTTTGGGTCCACATGTATTTCAAATGGCCTGCAATGTATAAATACACTGTAAATCACTTTTTATTCACGAGAACCTCATTTTCGCGTAATTACGCAAGACAATGCATTCAAAAATGGCCTGATTATATGGAGGAATAACAAATATTCGTAAAATTAAATATAAATAAAAATAAGGTCTCGGGAAAATTTAGTGATCTACAGTAATACTCTCTACATAATACATGTAATATCAATATTTAAGAAATTTACCTCTGACTATCATAGATAATAATATTCATTCTGAAGTTTCAATTTTCCATTCATCTTTTACAGTGTTTAAAATTCACACTATATGACTTATTAGCAAAGTAATCTACATGTACATGTATATCTGGAAGACTTATAGTGAAAATAAACTCATGCAAGCATATTAGACACACAAGAAGATGTTGTAAACACATAATCATATAACAACCATGCCATGTGAAATCCTTTTAATTGTGCAACATGAAATTCTATAACTCATCAGTAAGTATATTGGCAGAATATAATAAAACAAAATATCAGAAAACCATATCTAGTACAAGTATATCTAAATATTTGTATGTTCTAGAAAGTGAAACAGTTTACGTACCCTACAGCCATTCCGATGTTAGGTGCCGATGTAGGAACAGACAGGAAGTAGTGGAAGGTCTTCCGTTTTTTGTCGGAGGTGGATATCACCTCAATGAGATCGCCACAGGTCACCGCTGTCAGTTCATTGTCAACCGTCACCTCAATTTTCCACGTGCATGGCTCTGAATATGTGTCCAAACATGGGAACCATAATCTACAGAATTCAGTTACTTTTTTTCACTTCTTCATCTAACCTCTGCTTTGATCTTCTTTTTTTTTAAATTGATAGTCTACTTTTGAATAATTTTGTGTCATGTACATGTATAATAAAAATTTATAAACTTTGATAATCTATATTGACTTACCTGGAACAATTATTGAGGCCTCCAGTAAATGCATGTGGAGCTTTTTCATGAACACTTCCTTGTATGTCTGGTATAACAAAATGTAGACCACCTTTTGGATTTTCTAGGGAAAACTCAATGCAAACACGAAAGGGGCGTAACTCTGTAATAATTTAAAATAATTATAAAGTGAGCACAATTAGTACACTCAGAAAGACTACACTAATGCTAAAAACAACATATATTTTAAATAGGCAAAAAATATATCTTGCATACATTTGACATGATATTTCAGATTCAATTGATGTCATGAGCATAAATGAAAATCACCTACATATACTGGTATATTTTTCCTTATAAATTTTACTGAAATTTATCTAATTTATATTAAACTCCTTTCCAGTAAAAATAAATATGCTAGGCACATTTGGTTTTGTATCATTAAAAGCCAAAATAATGCCTTTTCACCTGCAATGTGCATGTACATTTCTGGAGGGAGGCGGACAGTGATTTCTCCATTCCCATTGTCAGGATCAACGGCAGACATGGCAGAGAAATGGCAATGCTGAAAGTAATCCAGATTTCTCCTGAAACAAAAAAATATATCAACATGTGATGGGAGACTAAACTCTTATTTTTAATATGGAGTACATTGTACCTCTTTTGATGAATAAAACACAGAAAATAGGATTATAAGAATGAGTATTTGACTTACTGTTTTGCATCTCCCTGGCATATTTCTAGAGTTGGGTCATTGTACAGAAATTTGGCTTCATGCTGGTCATTTATAGACACATGATAAATACCTGTTGCAGATAAGGATACTTTCTATTCCTATTCTCTTATAAATTACTCAAATTGTGATATTGTAGTATGCATAAATTCATCTCAAGCTGAAAAAAGCATGCATATAGTAAGTGATACAGAAGCTAGTATGTAGAGTTGAAAAATATTGGGTAAATTATAGACAAGACTGTAGAGGATACGACACTGCTTGCTGTTGATCTTGACTCTCTTTAAATCATGTCTTAAGGGGTGGATGAGAAGTTCAACATAGCCCTGAAAAATACATTAATGTCAATACTGTAAACATGAATATATTGAAGGGCTAAGTTTGATGACTTTGATGTCTTAGAAACAAAAACTTAACTAGTGCTAATTGTAACGGGAACCGTTAATTTTCCACCCCAACTCCCTTTTCGTGCCATATTCCTGTAAGTTTTATTAAAATAGGCAGAATCTATGCATTTAAGACTTAAACAACATTGCATGAGCGTAATGACTATATCATCTTGTCTACACTATTTTACTCATTGCACGTGCACGCACGTGCATGATGACCATGCCTTCTTGTAGGAGTCCATTATGCCTGTCTATGTTCTTAATCCCATCCTGTTTGGTTGAAAAACAAGGGAGTTATAGCCATTTAAAGTTTAAGCCAATCAGATTGCAGCGCACGTGCATGCGCGTGTTCATGACAATTATTATATATCATGTTGTAGGACATCTTAAAGTATGCCTATGTTTTAAATTTCGAAGCATTTGTCAGAAAACAGAAAAGATATTGAGATTTTTGTTTCAGCCAATCAGAGCAAAGCGCACGTGCACTCACGTGCATGCATGTAAATGTTGACCATACCATCTTGTAGGAGTCCTTTATGTCTATCTATGTTCTTAATCCCATCATGTTTGGTTGGAAACCAAGGGAGTTATAGTCATTTAAAGTTTCAGCCAATCAGATTGCAGCCCACGTGCATGCATGTGATTTCACGAAAATTTTTATATATCATATTGTAGGGTATCCTAATGTATGACTATGTTATAAATTTCAAAGCATTTCATCGAAAAACAAAAAAGATATTGAGGTTTTTGTTTCAGCCAATCAGAGCAAAGCGCACGTGCATGCGCGTGAGTTCATGCAAATTTGACCATGTCATCATATCTATACATCCTATATATCTTTATATAATGAGTTTCAAAACATTTCATCAAAAAATATAGAAGTTACATCCATATCAAATATATCAGTCAATTCACTCATTTCACGCGCACGCACGTGCATGCGTATGCGCGCAAAATGACCTTCGTTCCGCACACCTACACTACACACCTATTAACCCTAAAAAGGTTTTAGCTCAGTTGGGTGAACAGTTTCTGAGAACACTCGCGGACAAAAAAAGTACAGGAGAAGAAATAAGAAAAAAAATAATAATAATAATAATAATAACTAGAAACGATCTCGTTGCGAGCAACGAGAGATCTTCCGTCCGATTCTGGAAAAAAATCCCGTAAAATCGAGTTGAAAAAGTGATTCAAAATTTTGGTCGCAAAGAGGATTGAACCCATGTTGCCTTTTTCTGTTTTATCCCCAACGCGCAAACCATTAGGCTTTTGGGAGTACTGCTCTAAATAGAACTTGCGTGTATACTTTTGCAACAGTACACCTGTCTAAGAATCATAAAAGGCGGGT
The DNA here is from genome assembly GCF_032062105.1 of Saccostrea cuccullata. NCBI lineage: Eukaryota > Metazoa > Mollusca > Bivalvia > Ostreida > Ostreidae > Saccostrea > Saccostrea cuccullata. Next base: position 243,955 of record NW_026935125.1, on the reverse strand, counting down.
CACTATTAATAATTTGCGCCAAACGCCACGAGTAAATATTCGCGCATTTTCTTTGAACTTATCTATTAAATAGGTGTGATAGCTTCAATGAAATAAGATAAATAAAACGTTCTTATCGCCTTTATTTTATTTCGACGTTTAAAAAGTCTTTGTTTACATTACATATATCGTATCTAGCCCAGTTACACTAAAGTAGTGAAACGGAAATTAAGTGTTAAGATTGACACTGAATTGCAACGAACTACTACATGACAGTCCAAGTAGTTTTTTTTTTTACATTTCATGCATTCGTATGTCAGAATGGTTTAATCAAACGCTCGGCTGCCTCCATAAACCCCAATTGCGAAATGGCGGAATTGACAAAGACAGCCGCCATCTGGGGCCCGCTTCAGATTTTCAAATATTAATATCTAGAATTCAGATAAGCCAATTTTCAAACAACTTATATAGTTAGCATCAAATTGTTAAGATGAATACTTTTGCTCAGTATGTGTAACAAAATATTGATCATTAGAGAGTTATAGATAAAAGACTTTTGGCCCCTCTTAGCACCTAATTTGAAGGGTCAGCCCTATTTTTTGACATCAAATGAAAGGTCTTGCGACGTTGCACATTTTGTCTTCAATATGTTTTAACAAATTATGAACAGGTGTTAAGATATGAGACAAAATGCGTCATATTTTGTGAGATATTTCTGAGACATTTTTTCGGCCCTACCGAACTCCGGTGCCTTTTGCGCTAGAAAAATTTGGAGACCCAATTACAACTCACCAAACCTTCCTCTATTTTCCCTGAAAATCTCAAGTCCATATCTTAAGTCGTTTCGGAGGAGTTTCCCGGACAAGCCGACCCTCTGAAAATCAGAAAATCGTCCATATCTCACGACCGGAAGTGACGACGTACATATAAAAAATTTCCAATAAGGTTCAGACCAATATCTATTAGATCTGAAAGTTTCGTGAAAATCGACCGAGCCGTTTCCGAGAACTCGCGTGCACAAAAATCGGTAAGAAAAAAAAAAGAATAATAATAATAATAGGGAAAAAGAAACCGAACGAAAACAATAAGGTCTTCCGTTGGAGACGGAAGACCTTAATAAGAAACAGAGTAAAAACAATATGTTCCCAAACTCCGTTTGGGGAACATAATGACAATATCAAGGGATTTTCCACTGCCCCGTGTAGGGCCGAATATGGGCCCCATTCCCAATTGCAAAATCACTCCATTTTCCCCAAAAATGAACAGCCTGTGTTTGACTTTTTAAAAATTGATGTAAATCAAACATGGTCAGGTTTGAACTCTTAATGAAATGAACAAAATTTTTGGAGACTTTGCTAAAACTTTATAATAATAGATCTATTGAAGTAAAGTTCTGAATAATGAAGTAAAAAATTAATTTTAACTATCAGAAGTGTTTATTTATTGAAATACATCTTGCTATAAATTTTCTCAGAAAGTTGTAAAATGTCATAAAATTCCCAATGGTAAGGGTCTGGGCCCCTTTCCCAAAATGGGGTGGAAAATCCCTGTATGGTATGTTAGTTTTTAATAGTGCTCTTTAATGAAAATGTGAAAAAATGATGAGTGAAAACTCTGACAAATTTTATGTCATTCATAAATTTTGTCAAATATTCCGTCATTAAGTTATCATTTTTACAGTAAATTATTTCAAATATTAATCTCTAACAACATGTGAAAAATTGATGTAAATGTATGCACAACACAGAACAGTGAGTGAAATAGCAAATATATTTTAACCTATAAACAGTCAGGGGCATAACTTAAACAAGTTATTTTCAAAAATAACTCAAATGAGTTATTTTTTTGTCTCAATGAGTTACTTCTCTTTGCTATGACCTACTTTTTCCCAACCTTAATAACTCAAACACGTTATTTTTCCAAAATAGCTTCAATAAATAAATAACTTATTTAAGTTATTTTGTGTCATTCCTCCCTAACTTCACACCCCGTGCACCAAAGGATTTTGCTCATGCACCAAGACAAAAACAAATGTTTGACTAAATATAAACCTTGCTCAATGCAGAAAAAGTGTTCGAAGTCTTGGAAAAAGTGGGGAATTTTTTTTATTTAATGATTAAATTTGGACATATACACCATGTGGATAAAACCACAAAATAAGGAGTAAAATGCTGTTTATCTCCACCTCCTCACCAATTCTCCATTGGAGTTGGTGAACTCCATCTAGTATTACAAAATGGAATCCCAAAATGCAATGCAAATTGGCAGGAAACACAAAATTTCCAAGAAATCAATGTCCACGTCTAGGATATAAAAATAACTTATTTAAGTTATTTTTCAAAAAAAAATTTGCCCATGTGAAATAATGTAAAATAACTCATTTGAGTTATTTTTGAAAATAACTTGTTTGAGTTATGCCCCTATAACAATTAAGTCTTAAAAATACCATAACTTACTATTAAGGACTTCTTCTCAAGATTTATTGCACGAATACACAAAGTCTGATGAGCTAAGAGAAAAAGATAGATGTTTAGTATCATGTTAAAAATATAATTAACAAGTTGGGACCAATCGCCCAAATGGGATATAATAGTCCATTTGGGATATAATATCCCAAATGGGCTATAAATTTACAGTGCAAAAATTGAAATATTTTCTTTTGGCAATAAATATTATAAATCCACATCAAAACACTTAAAAAGGAATAACTTTTGGTAAGTAAGTTTTTTTGCAACCTGCAGTTTGTAAGATCGATCCCCAAGGAGTTAAGGAACTTCCGAGGGATCAATCTACTATACAATGGGCTTACAGGAAAACTCTTCAACTAAAAGTTATTCCTTTTTAAGTGTCTTAATGCGGATTTATGATATTTATAGTGGGCGCAGCGAGCGTCACAAAGCGACGCTCGTAACTGCGAGCTCTAACGACAACGCCTAGGCAAAGAGAAAATTCGGACTACTGCACATTCATTCTTTAGAATTTTTAGCCGCAGTAATTTTGACCAACAATGCATCACTTTGTAAAATTGCGTTCTCACGAGAATGACGGCAAATGTTCAACAAAAAGTTTACTCGCCTTGATTAAATAGATACATATTGAAGATAAATAATAAACGTAACTTTTTTCATTTACTTTCAGCACTGTTCAGTTTTCTCTTGGTGTTTGAAACTTACATACGACGTCAGAGTATAGACGCACCAAATGTCATGTGCGGTTTGACGAGCCTGATCGAATATATTTGCTTTCAATTAAACAATGTTAAACAATAGAAGATTTTGCACTCGCTCTAACAGTCGCACCGTCAACATATTAGCCAAAATAAAAATTCATTTTTTGCACTGTAAATTTATAGTCCGTTTGGGATATTATATCCCAAACGGACTATTATATCTCATTTGGGCGATTGGTCCCAACTTGATTAATATATTGCATCTGCAGGAACATTACTAATTTATTATTACCCAATTTATATGGCCTTGAAACATCCGACTTTCCCTCCTTCTTCATGTTTCGATGTAAGACTAAAACATCAAACTCTTGATGATCACGAATCAAGGAAAAAAAATGGTCTACATCACATTTTATCTGTAATTTCTTTTCATTTTTGTTTACATTCTGGAAAAGTTATGGACGCCGCCATTTTCTAAGTTTATGGAAATTTTCGAATTTAGTTACTTTTCTGTATACAATTTACCAAAGAAAAAAATGTTCATTTTTTGATTATTCAATAAATCATATTTTGAATATTTTAATCAATTAATGATTTTATATCTTTTATTACCGTCATTTTTTAAATACGAAAGTAAATATTTTCTAGCTTTACTTATTGCGTCAAATTGCCTAAATGAACTGACAACTCACCAAACCTGAGTCTGAGAGGAATAAACGCATTATTGTTGTCTAATTTACGCTCAGTAAGCACGTATTAATCTTGAAACAAAAAGGTGTAAGACAAAATGGCAAGTCCACGAACGAAACGGGTGTTAAAAGATCTTCGTCTTCAAGAAAACAATAACGTAAGTGGTCTCTGAAAAATTCTGTCATTTCAGTTTCACCTGGTTTTCTCCCATCATAAGGGTTGCTCCAGGTGTTATTTTGTTTGAAATAATTAAATTGATATTTTTTCACATGTCAACCAGCCCGTGTGTCACAAAATTTTATTCCTTGTATCAAATTTGTAATATGTTTTACGGTGTGACCGTTGGGGCGAGCGCAGTTGTACCATCGAAAAAACTTGCAAAATTTATCTGCCACTTCAAACATCAAGCCGCACGAGACGTCTCGACTACCTGTGACGTCACGCAACGTCATTTTTACGGAGACAGCCGAGCGTCTGGTTGAAACTCTAGACCTAGTGCAATTTTGGTCGAAAAACATTGCAGAGTTATTTTTTGTTTATTTGAAAAATATCTACAAACTGATAGGCCTAGCCTTTCATCCTTTACGTTATTATTTATTTATTTATTTATTCGCGCAAAGGTCATTGGGTAGTGCAAATTTGTTGCAAGAGAAATTTGGCTGACGTATGTACAGATTTCAATCCGAATTTCCTCTGTTCTTACACGTTAGTCTATTGAGCTCGCTTCGCGAGCGTCGCTTCGCGACGCTCGCTGCGCTCGCTATAAATTTTAAATTCTAAAATGGATCCTATAAACATTTGACAGTCAGCTGTTTTTTTTAAATGAAGTTTTCTGAACGTAAGAAACAGTTAGTTCTCATTATATGAAAACAATAAATTTGTTTTGAGCAAATATGCCCCCATTTATTTAAAGTTTTTGTCGTCTAAAAGTTGAAATTCTTCGTTATTTCATAGTCGAAAAGACAAATAAAATGAATTCTTGTTAAAAATTTTAAATATGATTATAATATCATGTCATATTGAATGTATTGAGCTATGTATCATATTGGTGTGTTTGTCTTGTTCCACCCCCTGAAGTCTAGGGTTGGTAGTTAGAATGATCTAACTGTGTCTCGGTACAAGCCCTCACCACAGTTAGAATACGTCCCATATACTTGCAATGTAGCAAATCAGAGCGGATCCGCTCCGAAACGATTTTGAAGAATAGAAAAGGATATGCACTGGAAATAACTACCAATTTAATAAAAACAAACCTTTTTGAGATTGCTTATGCCTTTTATCCCAGAAAATAATCCATCTAAAGACGAAAATCCAATTAATTTTCTCAACGTTTTTCTCTCGCATAAAATTTACTTGCCATGTTTACATTCGGAACTCTCTAGATTGTTCGTAGTAAAAGCACTAATTATAGTGAGTGCGAGTTATTGCCCATGTGTCTTTTGCTACATTATGAATACATAACAATTATACAAACCGGCAATAATATCTTTTAACGATGCGTTCTATATTATAGTGTGTGAGATGATTTATAACTGAAAAGGGGGAATGGAATTGGGACCCCAAAATCACCATAGTCATGTGCTTTAGTCACAATTAAGAACTGAGACACCCAGACTGAATCCCCAGTCAACAGAACCCAAACCACTACTCTTAAATCATAACATTTATACACCCAATATACTGTAAATGCATTATATTTAGTGTGTACAATATTTTGCGGACATTGATTTTTGAACAAGAGCGTGTTTGTGCACACTTCTTAATGTTATTTATGCTTATGTGTGCAAAACACTAACGTTGTACTTGAATTTGTGGAAGTTCTTCTCCACCATAAGCGCTTAATAGAATACACAGCCAAATGTAATACGTTTACAGTAACAGAAAAGGATAAATTTATGGCTGGACCAGGAATTAAACCTGAGATTGTTCAAGTACATTACAAGTTAATGATAAAATATAATACTTTTATAGAGTTTTAAAACAATGAAATCCAAATTCCCAAATCCACTAAATTCTTTTATCAAATTTTATCATCACAAAAACTTCTGTTTCTATTGTAAATCAGCATAAAAGTTTTCCTTGTTACTCTAATCAATATGATCTGTTAGTTTATGTAGTGATGAAAAATTTATCCAAATGGAATGTCTCTATACATGCTATATTACTTTGCTCATTTTGTTTGCTTTCTTTTTTTACTTCTTTTTCTTTGTTGTGATATGTATATGTAACTAGTATGAAGATGCAGATGGTGTGAAGTTGATGATATTTATGTAATCTTGCAATAATTCATTAATTTAAAATCATTTGTATTCTTTTTGTATAATTGCAGAAATGCTTTGAATGTGGTGCTCACAATCCCCAGTGGGTCAGTGTAAGCTATGGAATCTGGATATGCTTAGAATGTTCAGGAAAACACAGAGGATTGGGAGTACATCTAAGGTATTTTAAAAATTTCTTATCTTATTTATTAGTCAGATGCTCTAATAACTTAGCTACTTAGGTTTATATCCACCTTTCATAAAGCCCAAGGGTTTATTTTACAAAAGAACTTATGACTGAGACCTAAATCTTGAATTGTTTATAAAAGAATGAGTGCACTTAAGTACGTCATTTGGAACCTTTTCGGCTACCCATTTTAAGCTTAACATTACAATACATCGTTAAATTAATCTATGATTAAAAATGTGCAAGCATATGCTTTTGATATTTATTTCTAGAATTTTTTTGTCAAACATATTTCTATAATTACAGAAAATGTAATTGAAAAGAACATGTAAAAGCCTTAAATTCCGGAAATTTGAAGAACCACTTATCTAACCGCATGGTTGTGGAATGTAAACATTAGCACATATGATTATTTCGCATTGCGAATTGAAATGGAGAAGAGAGAGAGATCGTGTTGATTTGTTGATTTCATGGTGCACAATTATTAAATGAAATGTTATTAAGGGATTGCAAAATTAAGCCTATACATGTACTTATAATGACACTATCAATACCAGAATTCTTTCAAAACACCCCTTATGAAAAGCATGAAGTTAAATCAGAGACATATTATCTTCATACCCTATTAAAATTTGCGCAAAAATTGAAGTTGGAAGTACGATAGATAATGTCACAACAGAGACTTAAGCACAATGAAATTTTCAATGAAAGCGTTAGCGTATCGAACAGCAGAAGGTCACATGAGAAAGGTGATTATAATATCAATCGTTGTTGCTCAGTGACCGGTTAATTTAGTAGCTATCTCGACCCTAGTTTGGGGACATTTTCTTGAAAATTAGATATGAGCCGCAACTTGGCCAACATTGTCCTTTGGATATGTATAAGTTTACGTTAAAATACATATTCTGTGCAAATAAGAAAAATGGCCAAGTTGCGGCTCAATGTAAACAAAGTCGTTGAAAACTGGTATGCATATGAATAACAATAGAAATGAGACAAAACTGTTAGACCCCCGTCTCAAAAGCTAGTGTCGTTCGGCATTATTTAATACTTTCATGTAATATAATATACCAAAACCTACTCTTATGACATAGTCTAATACCTATAAAACATAAATTTAATGAATTTTGGAATTTTATTTTGCGCAAAACATCGGGATCCAACTCTCATAGTTTAAGTGCACTCATTCTTTTGCAAAATTAATGATCATGTTTATTATTGCTAACGTGAAATTATCTTACTACATTTCTTTCAGAAAGATTAAAACCTTTTGAATTTACTGGGTAATGTTAATTAGAAACTTATAAAAAAAAATTAAATTGTGGTCTTAATCGTAAGTTCTTTTGTAAAATGGGCCCCTGACTTCTACAACTGTACCATGTGTACAGGTTTTACTTAATGTCAGTTTAATTTATTTATGTAGTTAAACTGACATGTAAAGTAGAGCTGTCTGAAACCAGGAGAATATACTAAAGTTAAAATCATAAGATATAATATTTTGTTTAAAATGATTAACTTTAAGATAATTCTGGCTTAGTGATGCTACCTGGTATTTGATCAGAAATATTTCTCTATATATTTCTTTGAGGTTATTAATTTGATAGAAATTAAATGTCATTAATATTCATATTCTTTGTAAGATCATACACAGCTTATTTTGGCATTGTTTTCAGAATAATGTTAATTGTATCATTAAAAAAGTTTTTAGCTTATCAAGATTACCGGTATTTTTCATCAGACAATATGTAGATTCTTACAAATATTAAACACAACATACATGGTCATTTATTTCAGTTTTGTACGGTCAGTATCTATGGATAAATGGAAAGATTCAGAGTTAGAGAAAATGAAAGCAGGAGGAAACCAGAAGGCCTTGGAATTCTTTCAGTCACAGTCAGACTACTCAGATGGAATGTCCATACAAGAAAAATACAATTCCAGAGCAGCAGCATTGTTAAGAGACAAGGTGGGGAAGATTTTAGTATTGAAAAATTATTAAAGAATCAGAAAAATACAATGAATTACATGTTTTAGAGAAGAGAAAAGAACTTTTTATTAGTGTCATAGAGTTGCACAACTCTGATTTCTGCATGTTATGAAATTTAAATTCCTACCAGCCCTGGCATTATTAACTCAGAATTCATGTATTTCCTGAAAAATGACTTTCAAGAAAAATTTTGTCAGTGCTGTCGAAAATTAAATTTCACTTGAACTTCCATATCTCACACTTTGATATCAAAACCAATTTACTTGTATCTGTATGTATTTTAACCTCAGTATGTTGAATTCTCAAATTTCAAGACATTTGTTTTCATTCCAATAGAGTTACTGATAACAAGGTTTTACTGTAGTGATGGGCCAATGAGCTAACCTAAATGTTTATACATAAATAAAACATTCATTAGTGTTAAACTAAATATTTCAATCTGTGTTCATTTTGGAAGTTTTGAATGAAGTCTCTTTTTAATGATTAATCAAACAATATTAAAATATTGAAATAAAACAGAAATCAAAGTTCTAACAAATTTTAAATGAATCAGAGCAAGCATACTTTTCAGTGTACTGTGGTAAAGTATTTTTTTTTTCAATGTAAAACACATTTATAGAAATACAGCACAAATAAATCATCATCATGTTTTCTCCTGTTCATAACAGATAACAACTATAGCAGAGGGGAAACCCTGGAGTATAGCAACGTCCTCAGCTAAAGACTACGTAGCATTTAAACCCCGAACCTCCCTGCCAAAATCCTCTAGCTATACCCAGAACCACTCTAACGGCTACAGCAATTTAGGAGCAGATGATTACCAGGATAGCTACCAAGACGCTGAATTTTACAAAAGGTCAGTCTCTTTTGTGTATGATTAAAAACTGGAAAGGAGAATTTATCCAACATGTATGTGGGTGTATGTTTCAGTAGTCATGGATTTTTTTTCCATAGATATTTTATTGGCTACTGGTTTAATCAGTTTTAAACTTTGCATAGAGAATGTGCAAAATGTAAATTAGATATTTAAAATTGTTTTTTATATTGATTTTTTCAGTGATAGCTTTAAAAAGAAGAGAGATGACTTCTTTGATCGCCAACAAAGAGAAAATGCATCCAGGCCAGAGTAAGTTCATTTGAGTTGTCTTTCTTACACTAAGAAAACTGAAGCAGGGGTATTTTTGTCTCCTGGCTTCTGCAAAAGAACAAAAGAAGAAAATTTTTTAAAATTCAGCCCTATTCAAAGATAACATTAAGCTTTCAATACACATTAATGGAATCTCTTTTTACATTGTCTTCAATATTACATGTACAATATTTTATCCCTCATTGTGACAAATATACCCAAAGGCTCATAGGAAGTTGTTTCAAATTGTTGGGGTTGAGTGGAGAAGAAGGGGACAACCAAACATTTTTCAGTTCGAGGAGGGGCACTACAAAGCAAAATTTCTCTGACGGAAAAAAAAATGTACCATAATCAAAGTAAAACACTGCTTTTAGGGAGAACAAGCATAAAGTATCTCTGTTTTCTATACTATACTATTTATCAGTGAAATTCCTGAAGAGATTACCTCTGCTCTATTAAGACAAATAGCAACCTTAATTTATACTTTTATATAACACAATTTATTCATTTTTATAACATAATTTTTCAGTTATACCTTTTCCTCATTTGCAGAAATTTACCTCCTAGCCAGGGAGGAAAATATGTAGGATTTGGAAGTAATCCTGCTCCCCAGCCAAAAGGTGATGACTTCTTTGACTCAACGCTTTCATCGCTATCTTCGGTAAGAGACTTAAATTTAGTTGTTTAAAATCTTTGACAGTAACAGAGTTTATACATTGTTCAAGTCCCTGATGACATCAGTTCAATTCAAATGCTTCAAAAATATTGTTTTGTATTTTAGGGATGGTCATCATTTACACTGGGAGCATCCAAGTTTGCTTCAGTTGCTTCTGAAAAGGTATGTTTCTGTATTACATGTATTAATTCAGGGGTGCATTGAAATATTCTGGTTATCAGATTTAAAATGAGTATTGTATCTCAAAACATGGTCAAATGATAGTGATATTGTGTTGGGATTGATTTCTTTTACCAAAGGTAGGCTTTGCTCAGATTATTATGTTGTATGAGAAATCAGTATCAGAAACTAGAAATTTCAAAGGAACCATGTTCAGGAAAATCATGGTATAAAAGACCTTTAATAAATGAGATTTTGTTGACCTATTTGAATTACGGTACATACTCAAATATAACTTTATGGTTGTGAGATAATGAGTGGTTTTATTTCATGATCGCTCTCTTTCTCTCTCTCTCTCTCTATCTCTTTCTCTCTCTAAATGCTTCTTGTGCTGGTACTAAAGTTGATGAAGTTAAAGTTGCCTTACTGCACAAAAGCAGTCCCAAAACTCTGCATCTTTTGAATACCGGTAGTATCATATAGTTTAGTAATTTTTAATATTTGCACAGAAAAATATGCTTGATTCCTTACAAACACTTTTCATTATAACTGTAAAGGTCACAATATGTTTTAAAATCATATTATTGAATACAATTCATTATAAACGTGTTCACCATAACCATCATTTATTGTAATGGGAAGTGATACTGGTACTTATCAAGTGTACAGTACCATTTTTTTCACTTATATTGTGTGCATGATAATTAGAGCATAGACATAATCACATCTAAGGTTACCCAATACTTGGGGGAGGGTCAGGGGGGTATTTTAATTGAAGTTTGCAAATATGAAAATCCTTTAATGGTATACTGGCCGGTATATGAAATTTTGTGGTTTATTGATTATTTAAAGGCTACATCCATGTACTACATTTTTTTTCATACAAATTATTGACTTCTAATCCTTAAGGTTTCTTTTAAAAATCAAGTACTTTTGCTTGTGAATTTGATTATGCTTAAATTTTTCTCAAATGACATCAAAATACTGTATAGGGGGAAAATAACTCGCGGTGTTAATATTCGCTATATTCACGGTGATAATAAATCCGCGAATTCAAGAAACAGTGAATAATTTTTCAATAATCTCCACGTTTTATTTGGAAATTTGAGAAATAAACTACGATTATACATGTACCACAGTACATGGTCATTTCATAATTACGAGTAGTGCTTCGCATTCAATTATTTTAATTAGCACGCTTACATCAACAGATAAATACCTGTATTTGATAAAATGCTTTTTAATAGCCAACGCTACATGTTTCATCAATCAAAACACGTGGGCCATGAGTTTTGATTGCCCGTGTGTAACTAATGTTACCACGCACGATGTATTTGTTACCTGCATTATCATGCATATTATAGTTATTATCGACATTTTGATTTTAAAAAAAAAGCATTCAAATAACTATCGAACTTACTAAGGATTTGGAAGAATAATATTTCCTACATTCCTTCATTACCTACATTAACACATTTATTACCGTCCAGTGTTTTTTTTTTCGCCGCGTTGTTTTGAAAATCTTGGGATGTACATGCACTCTTTGTAACAGCATACAGAAAAGTCATTTGACGTTTATAGTCAAGGATTTTTAGCTCACCTGAGCCGAAGGCTCAAGTGAGCTTTTCTGATCAAAATTTGTCCGTTGTCTGTCGTTGTCGTTGTTGTCGTTGTTGTCGTCGTAAACTTTTCACATTTTCATCTTCTTCTCAAGAACCACTGGGCCAATTTCAACCAAACTTGGTACAAAGTATCCTTGGGTGAAGGGGATTCAAGTTTGTTCAAATGAAGGGCCACGCCCTTTTCAAAGGGGAGATAATCATGAATTTGTTAAAAATTAATTGCATTTTTAAAAAATCTTCTTCTCCAGAACCGCTGGGCCAGGAAAGATGGAACTCATGTGGAAGCATCCTCAGGTAGTGTAGATTCAAGTTTGTTCAAATCATGACCCCCGGGGCAAGGATGGGGCCAAAATGACCGACTCTAGTTTTACATAGGAATATATAAGAAAAATCTTTAAAAATCTTCTTCTCAAGAACCACTAGGACAGAAAAGATGAAACTCATGTGGAATCATCCTCAGGTAGTGTAGATTCAAGTTTGTTCAAATCATGACCCCCAGGGCAAGGGTGGGGCCAAAATGGCCGACGCAGTTTTTTTCATAGGAATATATACGAAAATCTTTTAAAATCATCTTCTCCAGAACCACTGAGCCAGGAAAAATGAAACTCATGTGGAATCATCCTCAGGTAGTGAAGATTCAAGTTTGTTCAAATCATGACCCCCGGGGCAAGGGTGGAGCCAAAATGGTTGACCCAATTTTTTCATAGGAATATATAGGAAAAATCTTTAAAAATCATCTTCTCCAGAACCACTGAGCCAGGAAAGATGAAACTCATGTGGAATCATCCTCAGGTAGTGTAGATTCAAGTTTGTTCAAATCATGACCCCCGGGGCAAGGATGGGGCCAAAATGGCTGACCCAAGTTTTACATAGGAATCTATAGGAAAAATCTTCTTCTCCAGAACCACTGGGCCATAAAAGATGAAACTCATGTGGAATCATCCTTAGGTAGTGTAGATTCAAGTTTGTTCAAATCAAGACGACCGGGGCAAGGATGGGGCCAAAATGGCTGACCCAAGTTTTACATAGGAATATATAGGAAAAATCTTTAAAAATCTTCTTCTCCATGGGCCAGGAAAGATAAACTCGTGGAATCATCCTCAGGTATTGTAGATTCAAGTTTTTCAAATCATGACCCCCGGCCCTGGGGATATTGTGTTTTACATAGATATATATTTTAAAATCTTCCTTTCAAGTACTTCAAAGATTTGATTAGTGATACCCGGGGTATTTATATGGAATCATCCTGAGGTAGTTTTTTTTGTTCAAATGATGAACGCCTGGGGGGGGGGCAGTGTGTGTGTGTGAGCACTGTGGCCCTTGATTTATTAAGTATATTTTGTATTAAACTACCTTGCGTTCCTGAAATAAAGACATAATGCTGATAAATGTCGTTAACATGTAGCTATGGTATGGATTAAACGGACAAAGACAAGGGAGGAAACTATGTGGTATTTTCCTGTCCGATGAGAGAAAACCGTGAAAATTACAACCCGTGAAATTAATCCCCTATACAGTAACCTTTAATAAAAGGTGATTTTAACTTACAGGGAATATACCTTTTATAAACTCTCTTTTTAACCTGGCTCTATCTTAAATCAGAGGCTTATGAATAACATTGGTGTATTGATTTCGCAACAGTAAATTTCTTGATATAACATGCTACATTAGATGTTGTTAGCCTACAAAGAATCTATATAAAATGAATACTCATTTTATTATCCCGTGGATGTGCAGTGTACTTTAAATTCTTTAGCCTACGTCTGGTGTGTGAAATACACAGCACATAGTTACAATTTGTTACAATATTGTTACCTTTCACGAAGTGTACCTGTGAAATTCGGGTTAATTCTTGAAATATATGGAACTTAAAATTTTATAAACTCCGTAAATAATTGTCAATGAACAGTTAACGAAAGAAATGAACAATAATTGATTTAATGACTTTATTAAAAACATGTATAATTTAATGAGAAGGTGATGTATTTTGTATGTTTTATATGGGTACAACGTTATTAATTTAGTAGGTAATTTTGTTGGTTAAAACCTTCTAACTTATTGATTGTATTGATTGTGACGTAATTTAGGTATCTGATTGTCTCTTAGGTCATCATAACAACTTTTGGCTATATAAACCAGCTGTTTTGGGTTTAGACTTCAACGGCTGTGGGGAAACACAGCCTTCTTGATATGACCTTCACTTTTGCTATACTTCAGTTATAAGACGGTACCAAGTCTATGTATACGAAACCATTAAGGGGACCAAGTACAAACGTCCTGTATTGACCATCGGTTGGTCACCTTTTTCTTACAAAATTGTACCATTAACAATGTACCATTTTGTGTGTTTATAAGTGAACCATTTGATCGTCTTAATAAATGTTATAAACTTTTAACAAGTGTTATTCCTAACAAAAACTATTTAAAGTGGACCAAAAATTGGTGTGTGTGACCAAAAGTACACAAAGAAGTGACCAAAAGTTGGTCATTACATAAACCAAAGAAGTGACAAAAGTTTTGTAACAGAAGTGACCAAAAGTCGGTCATTACGTCAACCAAAGAAGTGACCAAAAATTGGTCATTAACCATTAAATAAACTGTGACCAACGGAACCATCAAATCTCGACCAAGTGACCAGAAAACTAATAGCGGATATTACACGATACCCTCGAATAAAGCAGAAGTGGATATAGCTGAAAGCTCAAGTGAGCTTTTCTGATCACTTTTTTCCGTCCTGGCCAGAAAAGCTATATAAATTTAATGAATTTCTTTAGGACAGGGCCATACAGTTTGAAATACATATAGGAAAAATCTTTAAAAATCTTCTTCTCAAGAACCACTGAGCGAGAAAAGCTGAAATTTAATGTGAAAGCATCCTGGGGTATTGTAGGTTCTTAATTGTTCAAATAAGGCCTTGGGGGGAAACCACACTAGGGAATCCAAGTTTTACATTGAAATATATAGAAAAAATCTTCCTCTCAAAAACCACAGGGCCAGAAAAGCTGAAACTGATGTGGATGCATCCTAGAGTATTGTAGATTGTACAATTTCCGTGTTATGACCCGTTGGGGTAGGTTGAGGTCACATTACAAAGGGGAAATCTGGTAAAGAATTGGTTTCAAAATTTTGAAGCTGTTTACAGCTTATATATTGGTTTCAAATTTTTGAATACATTTTATTGATGATATGCCAAAGGGATTGGACACAAGTTCCAAAAACTTAAATAGTTCTCTCTCATGATTTCAAATTAAAAAAAAAATACCCATGATTATCACAAAATTTATGAATACCGGTATGTTATTTTCATCTACAATATATTATTTTCCCATTGTACTAATTCAGGAAGCTTTGCCCTGTTGTGAAATCAGATCACAGCACATTTTGCTCAGGAAGCATGTGTGCATTGAAACAGCAAGTCATTACAGCTATATAAAATACAGACAGCAATGTCATGGTATTGATCTGTTTTAGAATCCCATTATCTTGGGCACAAAATTAGCTTCATCTTATATTTCTTTTATCCTTAGATTCTGATGATGAGATCAATTGCGCATTTAATTTATAATTTCTTTGGAGATTTTGATACAAACCTTTTCAGTAGGAAAGTATTGATTCTGATTTTCACATATACCTCATTATAATTTTTTATGGAAAAGGCCTTTTTAAGTTTTTTTGTGTTTTTTTTTTCACTGTTTGGCATCTGTGTTTCATTCATAAATCTACCTAATAATAATATATTCACAGAAAACACACAACCTCATAATATAAAACATATAATATTGTTGTAAAATAATTTACAGCATTCAAGATGTTACAAGAAATTTGATTTCACAATTGGCTTTTTCTTGTGGAAAAAAAACATTTATATCCACATTATATGTCAAGTCAAGATAGTAAATTTTATATACATCATTAGTTCAATTCAATAGCTTCTTAAATAATACCCCCTTTCCTAATTATAATACTGTAGAATCATTTAAATTAGTGTGGGCCAATTTTCATGGATTTTGTCAATTTTACAGGTTCCCGGGAATGTAATTTTAAGTATTAATTCTCTGATATCTACAAAAGGAAACTTTATAACCTTTAGCTTTGTATAACTTTATTCTATTAATTTGTTGGAGGATGGAGAGATACCTCATTTATTCCACAAAAATTGAGCCATTATGAAATCTAATGATTCCACAAAAGTAGACCTCAAAATATTTCGTACCAAAAATAAATTATGTATAGGACAGATTGTTGTGTTTTGGGATTTTGGCAATTGGGTATTCAACTAAAGAAGCCCACAAATGCTTACATACATGTAGTCATGTACATTCTACAGATATAAGGTGTGACCAATGGATGGGCAGACAGCTAGACAGACAGACAAAGTTGGTAATTATAAAAGTGATCCCAAAGTTCAACTCTGCTCTGCAGGTCACACAAAAACCTTGAAAAGACCAACAATAAAAAATATAGATGCATTGTTTAGCAAATTTTAAGCTCATGCTAAAAAAATATAAATAACTAGTAATTTGTGATGGAAACTTGCAATGCATTAAGATCCTCAAAAAGAGCAAAGTCTAAAAACATTCAAGAAAGATGGAAAAAAATTAAAAGCGATATAAAAGGGGTGATTAATGTATTCTTTCAAACAATTCATTTTACTAATATGCAGAAAATTGTTGTCAGTGTGAAGTTGAAACCTTGTTATATGTTGATCACTTAATCAGAGGATCGCGGGGAAAACAGGCCGTATTTGTATTGATTTTTTAGACTTAGTCAGCCCCCGAACTCCCTTGAACAGACATGTGGCAGATGGCTAACTCATAGCTTATAAGTCTCTGCATTGACTAGTGTTTTGTTGGCTTAAAGAAAGATTTTTCTAACAAAGTTGAAGTTGACTTGGCATTTCAGGTAAATGTTACATTAATTTATATATTTTTATTAGAGTTCATGAATATCTTATCTCAGATGTCATAATAATTCTTTTTTCGTTTGAAGCTTTGACCAGACTGACAGCTTCGTGTTTATGATAGGAGGATATAATTTATTTTATTAGTGATGATTACTTGGTCTCTTAGATCTTATTTGTTTCCATGGTGATTAACAATACTTCACGGTGACAGAATTATATGACAATAAGGTTACTGTGTTTTACTCTGGATCCTTCTAAGTCAGAGATCAGGTAATCTACTCCTTCTAGACATGTGTCCTTTTTTAATATATGTATATGCAAAAAAGGAAAAAAATGCACAGTAAATATTTCAGAAATTATACTTCTTTTTTTTTTTTTTTTGGTCAGTTGTTGAGTTCATTGATTTTATTGTGGTATTGAGCAGAGAGAAAGAAATGGAGGGGGAACCTGGTATTAGATTCTGTTTCATGTGTATTGTATATTAACTGGTACCAAAATAATTTTCTTCTTTAGATAAAAAAAGAACTTTCATACTTTTGGCCCCAAATAAATAATAAATCATCAAATTAGTCATTTTACTGCTGCAATATTCAGAGCTGTGCAGTCCAGCATTAGTTCTGAAGTTCTGGTGACACATGAATTGTGCAGATACAAAGTCTGCACATTTATGTATTTAATAGTAACCCAGGAATGCCTGTGATGTAATGCTTTTGTATATATAGAAAAAGTGATTTATCAATAGTACTGGTATTTGAGAGTTGATAAACCCATCAATTATTCTAATCAGGTGAAAACCAGCTTAGCTAAGGTTTTGTCCTCTGTATTTAATACCCACAGACAAATGTCACTGTTTACTGGTTAGGCAATATAAAGGAGCAATATTTATTTATCCCAGAGAATCCAAAAAATATAAGCAATTTTAATTACCTTTAATATTTTACTCACAAAACCTTCTCTCTCAGCTGTTTATTTCATATTCATCATTTTATGTAGAATACTTCCATCACACAAGTCTTGAAAATATGTCATCAAATACAGATTTCAAACTGATAAATTGAATACTGTAGAAGTACTTTTTTCCGCGTGGTATTAATTTACGCTTTGTACGTGGTCATAAATTTTCCGCGGAAATTTGTCCAAGCGTACTTAATATAAATGTAAGTCATATAGTGACAATCTAGAAAATCCGCATTATTTTTTACCTGCGGATTAAACAGAAATTGAGATTCTGCGGAATTATGATCCCGTGGAAAAAAGTACGTCTACAGTAATTGAAAATAATTACCCATATGGGATAAATGTTAGTTTACAGTAAGTAACAGATGCTAAAATTAAATTCATATAAACTTTATGTTTTGGTCAGATGGTTGTCTGGAACCACATATGAATTATGTAATTATCTCCCTTTTATGCTGGACCATAAGTATTTCTTGTTTGAGTTCCATTTACAGATATTGATAAAACTTACAAACTTAAGTTGGAAGAGGGAAGGGGCTCAAAAAAAGATGAATTAATGAGAGAAAAAAAGCATGTTAAAATTTGTGGTAATTAATTGGGTAAAAAACTGCATGTTCATAGTCTGCGTAAAATACTTGTTTATGCGTAGGGATGCTTGTTAATTTTGTTTATTAGTGGCAGGAAATTAAAAGGCAATCTAATTGAATGGACTACCAAAACATCTGAGACTTCTGGGAATTTAGTCAGTGCATTTGATGCTGCATTCCAATAAGTTAGAGTAATTTTTTATTGCTCACTGCAGTATTGTGAATTTCCCAGAGTAGAGCATGACATAGAAGATTGAATAGGATGTAGTTATATTATTTAATTAACAGAGTTAGTGTGACAAAGGCTATGCTGGAATTTATTCATCCTTTTAATTCTGAAAGCAGAATGTCATCTGTTTAGAACTGTTCCACAACTGTAAATATTAACTTGCTGTTAAAGCTGGTATAAGTGAATGGATCAACAGAGAATATATAGGTCCAGGGTCAAACCTTTTTATCTTGAACTGGATAGGACTGCAAAAGGTTACACATAAATTTTTAAAGATATTGGAGGATTCGAGATATCCAGAGTAAAACACGTACCAGCTTCAAATTTTAAAAAGTGGTTCAACCATAAATTAAATGTGTATTTTGGACTTCTATTTTTTTTTCTCTGTGATAACTCTTTAAAAGTTAAGGTGAGTTGATTTCTTGATAATTCAGCCGGAATGTAAATTTCACCAAGTGAAAGGTCAGGAGTTAAGGAGGCCTAATATGCATGTAAATTTCATGCGTCTGTCTTTGTGGCTGACGTCAATGGGTGCGGACTATTGAAATTGACATGGGAGGGCTTGTATAATTTTAAAATCTATCAGACATCATTTTTTAAATCTAGATTTACAATTTTACTTCACAATGAAATGTTATTATAAGGAATCACTGTCTACATTGTTGGGTATATGCCAGGGATATCAACTATAGTTGGAAACGTGATTCCTTAAATAATTCATTAAAAAGTCTTGGTTAGTCTATGTTCTTTAACATGAAGACCCTAATTAAGATTTATATTTTTTCAGCCAAGTTTATAAAATAGTTAAAGTGTTTATATACCTCAGTAGTACATGTATAAGTCCGCTCTATTACAGTTCTAATCCAAACAGGTGTGGTCTTACAAATTACAGCATAAGACAAATCTTCTGCTGCACAGTAATGCACTGGCTATAGCCCTCTTATCAGCTTTATTCATTGATAAAAATCTTTTAATACTGGTATACATGTATTTGGTTTTAAGGATCTTGCAGTAAATGTAATTTTTTTTTATTTTATTTTTTACAGGCTGTTAAAGCTGCTGGTGTTGCCTCTAAAAAGACTAAAGAGTTTGGACAGTCAGTTAATGAATCGGTTATAAAACCTACTAAGGAAAAGGTAAGCTTACACTTTAATAGAAGCTTATTTTCTGCACATTGTATAGATTTTTTTTTGTCAACTTTTTTCTTATGTTCAGGGGTACCCTTAAGGTGTTCTTTTTCAATAAATTTAGGTCTTATTTAGTGAGTTTCATAATTTGAGGGATATATTTGATGTATTTGTAGATTTCAGTTACTTTATAATTTATTTCAATTTTTTAAAAACCTTATTTTAAGGGTTGTCCATTAAATGTATGGATGTTGATTAATATTGTAATGTAGGTTAAAGAAGGTAAAATTCTGGATGATGTTTCAACATCTATGTCCAGTTTTGCCAATAGAGTAAGTATGTCACGTATTTGATTTTACCGAGTTATTGTTTGATATTTATTGTACCTTTGTAGCCTCTTTGATTTCCTGCTTTTAGACCATCTGTTGCACATTTGCCTTTTAATATTCTTGTTCATACGTAACGCCTTCTCCTTGTGCTAACTTGACTAAGACATAGTATTATGCTAGGTTTTATGCTACTGTGAAATCATTTTAATTCATGGGGATCAATGTTTGAGGGCATGCAAGCAAAATTTTACTTGTTCATTTTGTTCGTTGGGAAGTTATTTTTGGGGTTACTTGTTTTTACAGTAGATTCAATGATGAATCAATATGTAATTTATAAAACAATTTTTTACGAGAATGTAAATTTCATGGGTAAGGTGACCAACGAAATCCACGAACATTGGTCCCTCTCAAACAGTCATGCTTCCCTATTAACCTGTAACTGAATTAGTAAAGATCTATAAATATTAGTTCCTAACTGATGATATCAGGAAGGGGGCTGGCTATAGGTTTTACGTTCAGTATAACTGTCCATCAATTTACCCTTTCAGTTTAGAGACTATAGCTTGAGATTCAGTCTGTTGTATATAAAAGGAATTGCAGTAAAGGCTTGAGTCTTCATGGGATTTTGGAATTAATTAACTGTGTATCAAAGAGGATTATAAACATTTTTTTTATTATTAAACATTGAAATATTGGATAGGAATTTGTTACACTGATATACACAAGTGTACTTATTATTAGTAGAGGTGTAGATTAATTAAGGTATCTGCATGATGCATAACAAGCAGTTTTTTGAAAAGTAAATCAAGGAAAATATATAGATATTCCATAGTCAGAATTAATAAAGAAACCCTACCAAGAGGGATTTTTTTAAATTATCTCAAGATATATGGATAGATCTTGTATGTCTTAATTAATTTAACATAGAAGGGT
The DNA here is from genome assembly GCF_032062105.1 of Saccostrea cuccullata. NCBI lineage: Eukaryota > Metazoa > Mollusca > Bivalvia > Ostreida > Ostreidae > Saccostrea > Saccostrea cuccullata. The sequence goes on along the minus strand of NW_026935125.1, from coordinate 223,037 downwards.
ATGCTCGAAGTATCATTTTCATAAATTAAAAAACAAAAAGATTGCATGAAGTTAAATTTGGAGATAATTAAAGCATAAAAAAAAAAATTCTGTACATGTAAAAAATACATAGGTCACAATGAAAATGTAAGAGAAATTAATATCCTATGAAATATTAGACAAAAATTTCATACACTGGCTGGAATTACTGACTTGGTTCTTTCTTCTAAATATCACAAATCTACTTGCAGAAAGAAACGGGCCTACATGCTGAACTGCATTCATTATTGTAGAAGAACTTGTGATGAAATAATTTTACCTGAACTTACGTAAAGTGCATCTTTATGTACCCTCACATCTTAAATCAATTTTTGTTACTTTAGATTCATCGATTTTAGCTTTAAACAGCTAAATTTTAGGAGCAGGTCCATGCCCACTTGCTATAGGGTACTTTGCTACATCTGAAGATGCATTCTATATACCTTACCTTAGATTAATTGAACAAGTGATATGTATTTTTAGATATTTCATAAGAAATCCTAGAAAATGACTTCAGATACACCGGTAATTAATGGGTTTCATTTGACATTTATTTTTATGAATCTTCTCCATAATTATAGATAACATTATTATATGTGGGCTTTGTGATCTTTCATGACCTGTATGATTCTCTGTTTTTGCAGATCATTTTAATGAGTATTAGAAGATATCTACATGTATATTCTAAACAGAAATCAATATATATCTTGATTCAAAGATAGCATGAAAATTTTCTTGATTAGGTTTCACAAGCTAGTTCAATTGTTTCTTTTTTTATTAAGAGACAGGACATAAAAATTGGAACATGAAAATAAGTTATTGATTTTTTGGAGACAAAAAATTAATGCAAGTTTTCTGGCTGCAGACATGAAAACATCATGGGTGATGTGAGTCATTAGTGGTACATTAGACTAGTAGGCTCTAGTTGGTTACAAACATTCAGTGATCATTTTTCTTGAACGTTTTAGGTTAAAGAAGGTACCTTAATAAACGACGTTGGGACGTCCATGAGTGGGTTTGCAGCAAAGGTTAGTGTTTACATTTTACACAGATAAATTCAGTCAGTTTATACTTTGAAAGCATTAAAAGAAAGATAAAATTAAAAAAAATATGATTTCAGTACCGTAATTTTGCAAATTCGGGTCAAAATGCTGTTGATTAATTTTTACGTTTCAAAATTTTGTGAATGACCACTGCTTTGTTTACATTTACTTATTGGTAATTTATTTTTAAGAAAAATATTTTTGCGAATGCAATGAACTCGCAAATTTGCTAAAAATTTATCTACAGCAAAAATTTACAGATTTACGGTACTGTTTTTTTTTTGTCAGAATGTGTACTGAATTTTAAATTAAAACAATTGACTTATTAAATTTAGATTTTTAATGGATTTTTTTAAAGCATAAAATGAAGTGCATGTATGTATACCAAAATTTGGTTATGATGATTTTCTTTTAGATCAGCTCAAAGGGGTGGAGCAATTTTTCCTTGTGGGGTGATGCTAAATCCCCAACAGGAGGCCCTGGAGAGAAGTCCTCACTACTCAAGGATAAATCATCAAGCAATGAGTAAGTTAGAGGACCTTTTGTGAAGCATTAATGACAGTTATACTGCAGTGTAGTAAAATAGGCTTGTACAGGGATGAACAATTTTGATTTGTTGTAAAACTATTTTGCTTTTTGAATTCAGTTTATAATACATTTTTAAATCATAAGAAATGAAAAGTACTTCATTGTAAGCATAAATTCATTATAAGTATTTCCCTATAACTGGGTTTTACTGCAATCTTTTCAAGAGATTTTGCAATAAATATCTCTGAAGCTGTTTGAAAACATGTTTTACTCAAGACTTAACTAATAATTATTTACAACATACCCAGTATTTGGATTTCTTTTTTTTTTTCATGGAAGTATTTTAAACTAAGGAGCAATATCTTATTCATGACAATATGTTGATCAGTGTCTTTGTTTATTGATGATTTTAGTGACCCCAGTGAGAACAGTCTGTTAGACAATGAGGAGGAGGATTCCTGGGGAGGCTGGGAGGAACAGAACTCCTGGCAGAACAACAAGGAACCTCAAACCAAGAAGAAAAACAAACCCCAGAAACTCAGCGAGGAGGATGAATTCGAGGCCTGGTTAAACGACGACCAGCCTCTGCAATCCTCGAAAACAAAATCAAAAAGTAAAGATGGCTGGGACGATTGGGGTGAAGACAAGACAGACAAAAAGTCGAAAAAATCGGACAAAAATGTGAAAAAGGGGGGAGAGAAATCATCGGGAGGGGATGGATGGAGTGATGTGAACTGGGAGTCAGACTTTTCCTCCCCTCAGAAACAGAAGGAGCCCCTGGTGGGGAACCTGCTGGACTTTGGTGAGGGGGAGACGGGGGGCACCAGCTCGGGGTGGGACAATGAAGTGTGGGCGGCGGAGGAGGAGAATGAGGAGGATTGGCAGAGTCTAGAGGAGAGCTCCAAGTTAAAATGATCTCCGTCGTAGATTTAGGATTTTATGTAATGTTCTCTGTGCCAGTATTGTAACGATTTAAAACACTATCTCAGCATCATCAAGGGGAATTCACATTATCCTGTACATCTTATGTGTCATATTGTGTGCATTGTATTAGGATCTTGTGAGTTGTTTGTCCTCATTATAAAGTACCATGTGCTTTTGCAGTATGTAAAGTCTGCCTGTGAATATGCTTTTTAAGGGACTATATTTCTATTAACTTTGTACTGAATAAGACCTGATATTTAAGAGGTACATGTAAATAAATAAAAATCCACATTACAATCAGTATGCCTGGAAGCATACTTTGTCTGTTGATATATTTATGAATTTCATGCATATAAACGTACATATACAATTTGTTGCCCCAAATCTCCACTTAAATCATTTTATTGTCATTTTAATGCAGAATGGCAAAATGTATATGATGTGTACGGGGTTTCAGAGAAGACAACTGTGCAATAATTAAGATTATTTGTGATAAAAATTATATTTATCAAATGAACGAAGTGTGAATGTGCGATGGACTTTAATTTGTTGTTGAAAGGAATAGGTAAAGAATTTGGAGAAAATTAATTGTTACAGAATTGATGATAAGTTAAAATTTATATGATGTTATGATTAGTCATTTAGACATAATTCTTAATGTATATTCATATTCAGAAAGTAATATCTAAGTATTTAGTAATCTTTCATAATTTTCAAATTTTAAAAACTTGATGAAAAGTATTACATTAATGCATGTGGGTACTTCTTTTTAAAATAGTCAGATAATTTTAAAAGAATTTCTACAATTCTTGCTGAGTTACAGCTGATATACATGTACTACAGAATTAATGAAGTCTAATATTATTTTAGTTTAGCATGTTTGCTTTGTTAAAATTCAGATTTTCTTGTTCTGAAGCTGTAATGTGATGAATCATAGGCAACTTTCTAATTTTGGGTTACCAAAAATAAATTTTGAATCAGATGAGTTACAGTGTCTGTAAAAAGCTGAGTTTTTTAAAAGAAAATTATTTTCAACAAATCTTACATTTAGCATTCATTTTGGTGCATAGATTTGTTGTACAAGGGGCCATTTTCTTTTGATGTTTGTGACAAAGAAGGCTGTATAAAAACAAAAATTTAAATGAAATAAATATTTTGAAAATTTTAACAGGTGTCAGCTTGCATTCATAAATCGACAGAAGTTCTAGGCAAAATTTGTACTGAAAAAGCATAATTATAAATGAAATTATATAATATTGCCCCCCAAAAATGTATATAAATTTGTAACAATAATCAGAAATGTGAGGGAGAAGGTGATTCAGATAAGTAAAACAAAGTTCACTTGGACGATGTTCTAATTCCAGAAAAAAGAAATTTTTCTTGTATATTACGATGTAAAACTTTGATCCCCTTTTGTGGCCCAACGCAGCATTGTTAAGGCTTGAAAAAGGGGGCGGGGCCTAATTTACACGGGAAAAGTTAACTGTGACGTCACACAAAAATATGACTTTTATGTATTTCTCATAATACCTGAAAATGAAATAATTTGCAACTTTTAACTTTATTGGCATAATAAACATCAATATAACTTATCAATGCATTAAAAAAAGTTGCTAGTTATATCCCATGTAGCTGGTTATAAACAAAGCACTGATCGCAATAAACTTGTAAACATGATGTCATATTGGTAAAAATGACGTATTTCAAGTGCTGTGAGAGGCAGATTGGGGAATTATTTCACAATGGAAAATGCATTTTATTATTAAACGGAATATTATTTACAGGTTTTAATTAGTCGATTAATGCCAATCTATACCTTTTGTTTAGTGCGATTATTAATCAACTACCAAGTGAATGTATTTTATTAATTATGTCATGTCATGTTTTATGTACAGGTAACGCATATTTTACATCGAGATGCCTCATAAAATCGTACTTTCGCAAGGGCATACACTGCATAGATCTGAACAATTTTTGGAATATAGATAAAGGATATTTTCCTTAACTTGAAAAGTGCTGCTGCTTTCTTTAATTCGAAGGCGTGATTTTATAAATACACAAAATATTACTGGTAGGTAAAAGTCAAACATATTTCGACATTGGCCTATTTACTTGAAAATTTAACCATTAAAACACGAATTCTATTCAAAGCAGCAGCACTTTTCAGAAACTACAAAGTATGCAGAAACAATTAATAGCTTGAATTTTAATTTCAACTAGGGTATGCCCTTGGGATATTGAAATTTGTTAATGACCTACATTCAGTACACGAACTATGCATTCATCACGTGACTGTCCATCGATGGGACTTTAAACTTCATACAGTACAGAGTGGGTTATACTATGCTATTTCCATAAGTATTAAAGTTCTGTGATAATAAAACAGCTTAATTTAAATAAATCAATTCTTAAAAAATCCCCTTTTTTTTGCACGTCTATTTTCCGTTGATTTCTCATAGTAGGCCTTAACAGTGCTGCGAACTTTATACCTCCTGGGTCATGATTTGAACAGACTTTAATATCCTCGCTTGAGAAGAGGATTTTCAAAGATTTTTCTTGTATTCTGTTTTAAAATTTTGATTTCCCATTGTGCCTCCTCCCCTTAACCCCAGGGATTATGATTTGAACAAATTCTTCACTATGAAAAGAAATTCTTTTCTTCTTAAGGGTTGCAACTTTATTGCCACAGTGGTTTTTAAAAGATTTTTAGGTCACCTGAGCTGAACGCTCAAGTGAGCTTTTCTGATCACCCATTGTCCATCCGTCGTCTGTCTGTCTGTAAACTTCACATTTTCAACTTATTCTCAAGAACCACTGGGCCAATTTTAACTAAACTTGGTACATCAGCATCCTTTGGTGATGGGGAGTTTGAATTGTCCAAATGAAGGACAAAGTTTAATTACAAAAGATAATCAAGAAAGACAAAAATCAGGGGAGGTGTTTCAAATATCTTCTTTTAAGAACCGCTTGGCCAGAAAAGCTGAAACTTATGAATATGGAAGTATGATGGGGAAATATAGATTCTAAATTATTAAAATCATGACCCCCAGGGTTAGGGTGGGGAAACAGTAGAGAATCACAGTTTTGTATAGAAATGAATTGAAAAAATCTTTATAAATCTTTTCAAGAACCACTGGGCCAGAAAAGCTGAAACTTGTGGAAGCAACTTGGGGTACTGTAGTATCTAAATTGTTCAAATCATGACCTCCAGGGGGTTGGGCGGGGCCACAATAGGGAATCCAAATTTTACATAGAAATATATAGGAAAAATCTTTAGAAATGTTCTTCTCAAGAACCACTGGGCCAGAAAAGTTGAAACTTTTGTGGAAGCATCCTGGGGAAATGTAAATTCTAAATTGTTAGAATCATGACCCCTGGGGTTAAGGGCGGGGCCACAGTAGGGAATCCAAGTTTCACATAGAAATATATAAGAAAAATCTTTAGAAATTATTTTCTCAAGAACCACTGGGCCAGAAAACCTGGAACTTTTTTACATTGGAAACAATTTACATTGACAAGATGAGAGAAAACATGTTCTTTACCTTGTCAAGAGAAAATGTCTAGGTCAGTGCGAATCCCCTTCCAGCCTCGAATGCCCGCCTGATCATGGTACTACTGGTAGTGGGTGTGGCACTGGCCAGACCAAAAGGATTGGGGAACTTCAACCCACACATTTCTACACTCACGTCCACCTTATCAATGGGGATGAAGAACTTGGGCAGAGATGGAGTGGACGGAATTGAATGTAGTGCCTATAAAAATAATGGAGTCATCTGTGCTGTGTTTTACCACAGGATTTCCTAAATGATTATATCTTCACTTTATTTCATTCCATTTTTCCTTTTTAAACTTTTAAACCAAACGTGATGCTTTTTTAAATCTTGGATAGACATAATTGTCATCAGCTACCCATGGGATATTTAAATCTATTTTTACAAACCAGGAAGTTAATCACAAATCTCGTTTAAATCTTGTGGAAAATTTCAAGAGAACATTCCAAATTCTTTCATACACTTGGTCATTCATGGCATTGTAAGTTGATCTACAACCATTTTTTCAAATGATTAAGAAATGATCAAAACAGCATATCTGATTAAGTTATCGGTGTTTTAAGATATTTGTTATATTCTTGCCAGCATTCCAGGCTGGCACTCTGTTATCAAAAGTTTTTTTTATTGCAACTTGCCTAAACATGCTTATCTATTTTATATTGTCACTTGATTTGAATGATTTCATTGGTTTTATTAACTGCTATTTAAAGTTTCTTTGAATAATTTCAGATGGCAGAGTCCAAACCAAGAATACCAGGCACAGCCCAGCACTTTTTAGAGTGTGGAATTCAAGACTGTGAGAGAAACTGTGAATTTTACTGCAATCCTTGCCACCAACCGATGTGTAAACAATGTAGAGATGAACATCTGAAAAATCCAAAAACAAAAAACCATGAAGTGGTCCTATACCAATTACGAAAACGTCAACTTCCTGTGAAGAAATGTGAGATCCACCCCACCAAGGATGTAGATCTTCTCTGTGAAGAATGTAAAATCCCTTTATGTTCCAAGTGTGCTGCCACTCCAGAACACAGAGGCCATGCCTTTACCGATTTAGAGACTATCTATGCTGAGAAGTTCTCATTCTGTCTAGAGGAAATTACCAAACTGCGGGAGTATTTTCTGCCAACATCACAAGACATACAAAAAGAAATTAATGGAGATGCCATAGAAATCAAGAAGGCAATGGACAACATAAGAACATCCATGAAGGCTGAAGCCGAGTCTCTAAAACGTCTGGTGGATAAAGTGCAATCAGAGAACATGACACAACTAGACCAAATAGAGCACTCACTGCTAAAAGATTTAAAAATCCAAGAAAAAACATTTGATGAATACACCAAACATCTCAACAACCTAATTAAGGAGTTCCAGGATTTCCTCTCCTCACCAGATCCCACAAAATTAACTCTGACACTCTCTTTGGTGGATATGAAAATCCAACCACTACCAGAGACAACAAAACCAGTAACACCAGTATTTACTGCCGGTCAACACAGCAAAGAAGATGTTACCAAATTACTGGGTAAAATAAGTATTCCAGAGATAAAACCAGAAACAAGGAAAATAAAGCCAATGGAAGTTCCATCTCTCCCAACACCAACGAAACCTACAAGCATAGAGTTGAAATCTGACAAAGGAAAATCTAATGTGAAACAGACATTGTCTCTGTCTTCCTCTATCACGAATTTCAGGGAGTTCAAAGTACAAGGTGTTAACAAAGTGTGGCACATATCACTAGATCAGTCAGGCAGACTCTGGGTCAGTGATAGTTATGGTAACCTTGTCCAAACAGATCTACAGGGGAATCTATTACAGAAGATACAAACCAGTGGTGGACGTGGTTACCACACAATGACACAGGAGGGGGATCTGATCTTTACAGACATGGACAAGGGTGTCATCAATAGGATTACACTGGATAACAATATTACTGAATTCATTACAACAGGAGACTGTATACCAATCAGCATACACTCCTCCAACATAAATGGGGACTTACTGGTGGGGTTGGTGAAGAGAGGAGAGGTTAAAGTCACCAGGTACGACAAGACAGGGAAAGAACTACAGAACATACAGAAGGATAACAAAGGACAGGAACTGTATGGTATGCCACGCTACATAACAGAAAACATCAATGGAGATATCTGTACATCAGACTTTAATAATAAGGCAGTAGTGGTGGTGAATATTTCTGGACAACACAGATTCTCCTACACAGGTCAGAGGCCAGGGTTCACTCCCTATGGAATCTGTACTGATGTCCTCGGTCACATACTGGTATGTGATTATAACAGGGTTCACATTCTTGATCAAGATGGTCAGTTCTTATCTCTACTAATCACACCAGAAACAGGGATTAGTCCAACTTGTGTATGTGTGGATGATGAGAACAATCTTTATGTGGGAGCTATCGATGCAAAAGTTAAAGTATACAAGTATATTCAGTGATTCTTATTCTTTAATCTAACAATGTGCATATCATCATTTACACTAGCAATTAACAGAATTATTTGTACATTTATTACAGATATATAATTTTGCTCATCTTGTGATGCAACAAAATAATCAAATTTATGTAAGTTTAAGTCTAATAGATAACTATCGTGTATTGTAAGATTGGATCACCAGAGGTACATGTCAAATTTCCTGTTACTTATAATTTTTCGAATACAAACCTTTGCTTTGTAGATAGATTGTTTATTTTAATTAGTATATATATATGTAAATGAAATATTTCTATTCATATTTTTTTTTAAATTGTCATCATATTTATTTGAATTGTGCAGCCAATGTATCGAAATTGCTGTTCAAACTGTTTGATTCGGTGCACTAGCTAATATCCAGGATTTGGTTCGGTTCAGTTCAAAATTTACATAACAAGTACCGAAATAACCAGGAGAATAGAAAAACCGTTAAAGTGGATCATATAGTTAAACAAAGGAATATAAAGGCTTTATCAATGAATAAAAATTCATCTAATAAACAGCAAAGCCATTATGTATCATATTACTTTAAAAGCATCCATAGGAAGTATACATTTAATTTTGTTCACACACCCCCACCCCTTGAACCCACTTTATATTTAGACTGTTCAATACTACTCTGATTTTTGCTTTCACCTAACCAGCTACTCAGGTGAGTGATGTGGCCCCTGGGCCTCTTGTTGTGTGGTCATGATTTGAACAAATTTAAATTAACATTACATTTTTCAATGCTTTTATGTTGATGATCTTTCATGGCTTTGTTGTTCTTGTGAAGAATTTCAAAGATTTTTACCTTGTATTCCTACGTAAAACCTTGATCACCCTCTTGCCCCAATGTATCCTCGGGAGTCGTGATTTGAACAAACTTGAATCTACACTACAAGAGGATGCTTCCATATAAAAATGAACAGTTTTGCTGTTCTCGAGAAGAAACATTTTCTCTAAGGCCATTTCAAGTTTTTTTTTCTATGTTTAGCATCCGCGTGCGCCTTGGTTTCTGACACCCCATGTCAGAAAAAAAAAACAGAATCAGTAGTCCGAAAATTGATTATTCTGGTCAAAATTTGTGATTTACTTCTGCCAATGTCTCTAAATTAATATTTGTAAATTAAATATAACATGTCATATTTGGAATATGAAGTATTTAATTAAATACCTAGAATTCACTGAAGAAAATATCTTTCTACATGAAAAAATAGATTATATAAAATCATATTTCATGAATTACGTAATTTTTAATGCTATAAAACCTATGTTTTAATATTTTGATTTTTGCATTTTTTGCGAATAGGTACATGTGTAGTTAGGTTTTTGAAAGATGGGTGGACACTAATCAGAGAAAAAACTTGGAATGGCCTAATCCTTTTTAAAACTTTGATTACCCATTTGGGCCCTATTCTTGCCCTCCTCCTCCTCCCCCCCCCCCCCCCCGGTCATGATTTGAACAAACTTGAATCTACACTACAAGAGAATGCTTCAAATAGCTTTGCTGTTCTTGAGAAGAAAAATTTTAAAGATTCTTCTTATGGATTCCTATGGTAAACTTTGATTCCCCATTGTGGCCAAACCTAACCCACTGGGGTCATGATTTGAACAAACTTGAATATACACTACCTGAATATGCTTTCATACATGCCTTTGTTGTTCTTTAGATGATTTTTAAAGATTGTTCATATTTTTTTACTATATTAAAATTTGATATCTTATTGTGACCCCACCCCCTGGGGATCATGACTTAAACAAACATGAATCTACACTAACAGAGGATGCTTCCACACGAGTTTCATCTTTCCTGGTCTAGTGTTCTTGAGAGGAAGAGTCATGAAGAGATCATGATTTGAACATATTTGAATCTACATCAAGCACGTAGCAACGGGGGGGGGGGGGGGGGGCTACCCCCACTTTTTCCCAACATTCCCTTTACTACTGAAAATGTTCATCGAAAGGTTGGTTGCCCAGCCCCCCCCCCCCCTTCTTACCACAGTAAAGTGATATCAAGGAAATGTAGTATTTCCTGAAAGCTGAAGCACAACCATTCTGAAAGTGTGGCCAAGTCTTATGTTTTATTACATGTTGGTCAAAAAATTTTGTCTTGAAGCATGCCATACTCTTAGTATCATAATGTAAAAGATGAAAATAACAAATAGGATGTGATCAATCTTTTTATCCAGTTAACGAAGCGAATAACGACCAGGAAATAAACCTGATCTTAGGAAACGCCAGATGTTAGATCAGGAGACTGAGAGGAGTAAGCATCCCTCTTTCGACAGGTCGCACCTGCTTTGAGTCTAATGTATTGATCGTGTAGACAGAGGAGTACACCGTAACTAAATTTAGTATAAAAAGTAGTTTGAAATATGTCAGACAAAAGAGGATCCAACGACAGATTTATTTACGACCAAGGTCTTTATAACGACTATATAGACTTTGTGAAAAGTTGACTGTAAACGGGGTTGATGAAATCTGCATCATCAACTTATTTATCTGTACCTTGCATCGGTTTATAAGCGATCTCCATACATGCACACATTATCCCATGTTTCCACTTATTTGTAATGTTCTGGGATATGATATACACAACGAACTAGACAATTGATCCTTATATATTAATGCCGGTATTTATGTGTAACATAGAAATGTAACTAAATATGAAATCTGGGAATATCCGGGAAATTGACATGCTAAGGCCCTTTATCTTTCACATTTTGTTGTTAAACACTTCACTTTCAAAGAGTATTCATAGAGAAAACCGTTGAAAGTGAAATAGATAATCAACCTTTTCGTTGTTATTTCTCAATATTATACATTTATTGACTGAGTTCGAGGGCAACATTAGTTTTGTCGGACCCAAGAATCAAACTGTCTGCCTGAGCCCGTTAGGCCGAAGGCAGACAGTTTGGTTCGAGGGTCCGACAAAACGCATTTTGCCCGAGAACTCTGTCAATAAATGTTTTATTATACCTTTCATTTTATTTTATTTTTTTGACATACATGTATTTTGTACTGTATTCCGTGATGTAACATCAGGTCTGTTACTGTTTAACACCAACGAATGAAAATGAGATTAAGCTCCGCCCATTCTGTGACGTAAGCGGTCCAACATCTCTCCGAGCGGTCCAACATCTCGCTCAGCGGTCCAACATCGATTCTTTTATGCCCGCTCAGCAAAACATTAAAAATATTAGACTTTTTCTCGTATAGATTTATATAGGAACAAATTTTTAAAGGTATAACAATTTACATTTCACTGAATCTAGTCAAGGAGCTATTCTATAGTCAAGGAGCTATTCAACATCCAAAATGTTACTTATAATACTGTTTTTTGTGTTTGAACGAGAAGAGGGTTTTCATTGAATGCCTGACGTTCTTTTACCTTTTAATTTTTTATGTACAAATGTTTACTGGGTTGTTGCACATTTCTCAAATTTTGTCTTACTTCCTTAAAATTTGAAATTTATAACAAGGAAATATTGAATAATGCACAAAATTACATTGTTTGTCAGATAACCGCTCTTTTATTTTAATATTCAGAAGGAAATGGTCATATCTGAATCCTTTTCAGTGACTGTTAAATATATTGTATCACATTTAAGCAATAAAAAATGGAAAAAGATTTTATAAAGCTTTTCCCACCGTTGCACAATGTTTGACACCCGCTTTTGAATAGAGTTGACTTATTGCACGCAATGTATGTATAAAACTTGACGTGTTATTTCGGCTGCAGATGTAAGATTAAATTTCTCCCTTCGGTTAAAGGTATACCCAAAAACTAGTCACGCAAAAACACAAAAGGGTTTTGATACAGACTTTGACTTTCTCTTAATTTTTCACCATTACCAATTTACACAAGCAAACGTTACCTTGTTCAGCTTGTAAATATGGCGAGAGAACATTTTCTGTCCTATTCTTTCATCCTTGGACTCCTTTTGGTATTTAATGGAGCTGAAGGGCTTCATTTGAGGGTAAGTAGAACCAGTTCTAGGCTACTATTATATTTTGTCTTAAAAAAATGTGTGGTTAATAATGCCAATGAAAATCAAGTTAAGGTACTGGGAATAATGTAAGGAATATTCTATCCTCTGCCAAATTCCATTCACTTTTCCTACTGGTCTGTGTTGTGTTTGAGCTGTGATGTATGTGCCTTTTCTCTTACATTGAATTTCTTTCTTTGTATAGGGGAGGTACGATGGACTTCAAGAAAGAACGTATCGTACGTATTTTCTCGACAAATTAATTTTTTTATGTTCTGTCTTTCTACATATCCATCTTTAGGTTAACTTACTTAATTCTTCTTGAAAAATGGGGGCCATAATCTGTGTAAAAATACTGTATTTAACGTTGCCTATTTATTGAATATTGTTTATCCACTCCTCATGCACGGATTTAGAGGGGGGTCGTGGGGATGGGGGTGTTCCGCCCCCCCCCCCCCCTAGAATTTGCAGAGTTACTACATTTATCTTGGATATGGTTAAGTTGGTATGAAAAGTCATAGGTATGAATAGGTATGAAGAAGATTTGGAAGTCAACGACTACCATCCCCCACCCGAAATAGGATTTCCACGCTTTGGTCAGATAAAATTGTTTTTGGCTTGTCAACAAATCTCTGGGTTGGATGTTTTTTTTCACTGGAGTGGACCCCCCTGTCTGGAAAAACTTCCTTGATCCGCGCCTGACTCCTGGTATTGTAAGGAGTGTATACATATATACAGCCTATTTTTTTCCGTTTTTAGAACCAGGGAAGGAGTCCAGTCAGCCATCATTAGAGGACTTCCTACGACTAGTTTCTCGTGAAACCGAAAAACACAATGACAAACAAAAATGGCGAAATCTGAGAATCCTTGGGGAACAAGAAAGGGAATTTGAGAAAAACGATGACAACGATGACGTATTCGACGAAAATTTAGAAGATAACAACGATGAAATCCCTGAACTGGATGTAAGACACTTTAGACACCAAGATATGGAGAATGAGAATGATGACTGGGAGAAAAAATCTGGGGAAGTAGGAAATAAAAGCAAGAGAAATGACAACGACGATGGTAAGGAAGACGATGACGACAATGAGGATGACAAGGAAGAGTTGGAGGAGGAAAAAGAAGAAGACAGTATAGATACGAAGAGGGAAATGACAGATAATAAAGGGAAAGGAAAGAAGAAGGCGGTGAAGGAAAATACCGAGGAAGTCAATGAAGAAGATAAAGAAAATGACGAGGAAAATGAAGGTGATGACGGCGATGACGATGGACATAAAGAGGTAGACCAAGGAGAAGGTGGATACAAAAGAAGAGGTAACGGAGATAATGCGAAACTGAAGCTCCTCGATGATTTGATTCGTGAGCTGAAGGCACCGGAACCAAGCCAAAGAGAAGATAAAGTGTGTGACGGCTACTGTCTGTAGTCGGACTGTCAGAGGAAACACATTATACGTTCACAACTTTTGCTTAGTCCTTAAAAATTCTAAGTTTTCTTTATTTTATCTCTCCTTTAATTGCTCCTCTTCTTTGTTTTATAGGAATTATACTTAAGATTTTCCTGCATTATACTGGCGTATTAAATTCAATTTTAATGTGAAGATCGTACTTAATTCAAAAGAATATCTGCACTTTCAAATGTTTGTATACCACTGTAGTTCATTGATTTTCATTAAATGTAGCTGAATTTCTTTTGTCATCATTTTTTTTTTACATAAAATATATTAAGGAAGGCAGATATATGCAATCAATTATATACAATTATGGCTTTTCTATCAAGTCCATCGTGTTTTATTTTCAATTTCAAATGAACCTTTTTTATAAAGCTTTCATACATCTGATTATGATTAAAAATGGCAAAATTTTATACTACATATCTTAAGGATAACCTAAATTAAATTATTTGAATTGAACATATTTGATTGAACAAAGTCAAAAGGATCGGACACAAGTTCAGTAAGTTAGATAGTCTTCTCCTAATACAACATTTTGTAAAATTGAATTACATGTATTTCGTTTTAATATTTTTTAATGCAAAAAAAAAAAATTCTACTTTTCTTCAGCATTAGGGGCATGAGCGTCGGAAGGAAATTGAAAGTGGGAAGGGGGGCTAACCGAAAGTGGGGGGTGGGGGCTAAACCAACAAAAAAGGTAAATCCCAATTTTCAATGCCTATATAATGTCTATTTTTGTAAAAATAGGGGGGGAGCCCCACGGTTCCGACGCCTATGAAAGATTAACAGTACTTTTCTGAAAGTGCAAGGATGTGTCAATCAAATGAGTCCCGAAATTTAGAATCTTCTTATGTGGAAGCATCCTGGGGTAGTGTATATTCTTAATTGTTCAAATCATGACCCCAAGGGGTAGTCCAGGGCCACAATAGGGAATCAAAATTTTACATAGAAATATATAGGAAAAAATCTTTAAAAATCTTCTTCGCAAGAACCAGTGGGCCAGGATAGCTGAAGCTTATGTGGAAGCATCCTGGGGTAGTGTATATTCTAAATTGTTAAAATCATGACCCCCAGGGATAGGGCGGGGTCATAATAGAGAATCCAAGTTTTACATAGAAATATATTAAAAAAATCTATAAAAATCTTCTCAAGAATGAGTGGGCAAGGATAGCTGAAACTTATGTGGAAGCATCCTGGGGTAGAGTAGATTCTAATTTGTAAAAATCATGACCCCAGGGGTAGGGCAGGGCCACAATGGGGAATCCAAGTTTTTACATAGAAATACCTGTATATAGGAAAAATATTTTTAAAAATATCTTCTTCTCAAAACCAGTGGGCCAGGAAAGCTGAAACTTATATGGAAGCATCCTGGGGTAGTGTATATTCTTAATTGTTCAAATCATGACCCCCAGGGGTAGGACAGGGCCACAATGGGGAATCCAAGTTTTACATAGAAATATATAGAAAAATATGTAAAAATCTTTTTCTCAAGAAAAAGTGGGCCAGGATAGCTGAAGCTTATGTGGAAGCATCCTGGGGTAGAATAGATTCTAAATTGTTAAATCATGACCCCCCAGGGGTAGGGCAGGGCCACAATGGGGAATCCAAGTTTTACATAGAAATATATAGGAAAAATCTTTAAAAATTTTCTTCTGAAGAATCAGCGGGCCAGGATAGCTGAAGCTTACGTGGAAGCATCCTGGGGTAGAGTAGATTCTTAATTGTTAAAAACATGACACCTGGGGGTAGGGCAGGGCCACAATAGGGAATCCAAGGTTTACATGGAAATACATAGGAAAAATCTTCTTCTCAAGAACTACTGGGCCATAAAAGCTGACACTTATGTGGAAGCATCCTAGGGTAGTGTAGATTTTAAATTGTTAAATTGTTAAAATCATGACCCCCAGGGGTAGGGTGCGGCCACAATAGGGAATCCAAGTTTTATACAGAAATACATAGGAAAAATCTTCTTCTCAAGAACTAACGGGCCATAAAAGCTGGCACTTATGTGGAAGCATCCTGGGGTAGTGTAGATTCTAAATTGTTAAAATCATGACCCGGTAGGGCAGGGCCACAATAGGGAATCCAAGTTTTACATAGAAATTTATAGGACAAATCTTCTTCTCAAGAACTACTGGGCCATAAAAGCTGACACTTATGTAGAAGCATCCTGGGGTAGTATAGATTCTAAATTGTTAAATTGTTAAAAACATGACCCCCCGGGATAGGGCGGGGCCAAGATAGGGAATCCAAGTTTTATATAGAAATATAAAGGAAAAATTTTCTTCTCAAGAACCAGTGGGCCAGGAAAGCTGAAACTTTGGTGGAAACATCTTGGGGTAGTGTAGATTCTAAATTGTTCAAATCATGACCCCGTAATGGGGGAGGGTTAGAGGGCCACAATAGATATCAAAGAAGAGGGTAAATCTGGTAAAGAACTGCTTCACCAAAGTTACTCAAGTGAGCGATGTGGCCCATGGGCCTCTTGTTTTTCTACTTATAGGCATCAACTCAAAATTGTTAATATTCATTTGAAGAAAGCAACAAAGTTGCATATGGAAATAATAATTTTGCACTCATTGCAGTAAAACACTGCGAGATGAATTGATATCTCACAATGATTTTAGAAAATTTTGATCAGCTGAGTCTATTGGAACGCCATACATCCAATGATGTACATACAGTGAAACCTGTCTTATCTGACATTGACTGGGAGATAATTTAAATTTTGTGTCAGAATAGACAGGGTGCCAAATTGTACAGTGTAAAAATATAGGAAAATAGATTAAATCCTCTTAAAATGAATTAAATTTAATGTAATTTCACAGGATCTTATTATATATTGCCATTTTCTTAACAGTTTTACTTTTATCCTGACATTCATAATATTTTCAAGCAAAACTGGACTTTGTCAATCAGTTATAATTCATTGGGAAGCGGGATCATTTATTGTTTTGTTCAAATAACTTTGCCACTTTACAGTTTAAATATATAGGTAATCAAAGATTACGAAGTCATCTCGACAAATGTTAAGTTTCAATGCAAATCTTATATCATATTTTCTTAACAGTTGGTTTTTATTCATGACAATTTATTCAAGGGCTCTGTTTAATTAGGCTTAAAATTATTGGGGATAATCTGTTCCAAAAACTTTCACTTTCATCTGGTAAATGTGGGTCACATCCAGCATCCGAAGTAAGTTTCAATTGTCCATCCTTAGATGCATCATCCAAGCAAGTTTGGTCCAGGTAGGGCTTATAGTTACTTGGGAATGGACCTGCTCTAAAAAAATTTAACCTGGTCACTCATCTGGAAAATTTAGGACACATCCAGCATCTGAAGCAAGTCTGGTAGTGTCCATCTCTAGATGCATCATCCATGCAAGTTTGGTCTGGGTAGGGCTTATAGTTACTTGGGAATGGACCTGCTCCAAAAACTTTAACCTGGTCACTCATCTGGAAATTGTAGGTCACATCCAGCATCCGAAGCAAGTCTGGTAGTGTCCATCCCTAGATGTATCATCCATGCAAGTTTGGTCTGGATAAGGCTTATAGTTACTTGGGAATGGACCTGCTCCAAAAACTTTAACCTGGTCACTCATTTGGAAATTGTAGGTCACATCCAGCATCCGAAACAAGTCTGGTACTGTCCATCCCTAGAGGCATTATCCATGCAAGTTTGGTCTGGGTACGGCTTATAGTTACTTGGGAATGGACCTGCTCCAAAAACTTTTACTGGGTCACTCATCTGGAAAATGTAGCTCACATCCAGCATCCGAAGCAAGTCTGGTAGTGTCCATCCCTAGATACATCATCCATGCAAGTTTGGTCTGGGTACGGCTTATAGTTAGTTGGGAATGGATCTGCTCCAAAAAGTTTAACCGGGACACCAACACCAACGCCAACACCGGGCATATAGCATAAGCTCTGTCAAGGTGAGCTAAAAATGGAAAATAGTAAATGGGAAAGAAATTTAACTTTGGAATTCACATTGCACATGTGTCAGTCGGATTAGACAGTTAACACCAAAACTTCTCCTCTGCTTTTTAAGGGCTTGGAACCTTCTGCTTGAAATAAAATGTAAATGTTATTTCAAACAGGCAGCATTAAAAGTTTTGTGCCTTTTTTCTTTGCAACTTTTTTTCTCTTTTTCTTTTTTTTTGGCTTTTTTTTTTTTGTGTTGTTTTTATTTTTTTTTTTTTTTTTTTTTTTTTTTTTTTTTTTTTTTTTTTTTTTTTTTTTTGTTTTTGTTTTTTTTTTTTTTTTTTTTTTTTTTTTTTTGTTTTTTTTTTTTTTGTTTTGTTTTTTTTTTTTGTTTTTTGGGCACAAAACTTGCCAATGAGATTAAATAATTTCACATTTACAATTCACAATTTCACATCAACAATTCACAACTTCACTTTAACAATTCACAATTGCATTAAAAAATCATGATATTTTAACATTTCAAATTATGATTTAATTAACATGAACAAAATCACAATTTAACATTGACCAATTACAATTAATATTTTTAGAGGCAAATCAATATCTTGCATTTTCAAATGCAATTAATAATTTTACATCCATTTCTTTCACTGCATATTTAGTCACATCAGTATATAATGCATTCAATTTTACAATAAGCTAATAACCAAGAGGCAACTACACAAATTATTATTGCAACAATAGCTGAAAAAAATTACACATTCTAGGAATACTTATGTCATATTTAACAATCATTACATCTGGAACATATTCAACTTCATCTAAACAATTACAATAATGAACTATCATCTCATTGGCATAATAACAAGGAAAGAGAAAAGCGGGGGTCAGTGTGGGAGGAAGACGGAGTACCCGTAGAGAACCCACGTGTCCGAATGGGCGACCCCATACCCTAACATAATTCGGACACCCTTTACAAAAATATTTTAAAAATAGTCTTTGAAAAAAAACTGTTACTAGAATGCATAATGTCATCAGTGCTTTGAAGATTTGGATTGATCCTGCATTAATTAAGTCCTGCTTCTTCATCCACATATGTTACTTCTAAAAATTTCTTTATTTTCTGTAAATAAACAAGGCAAGATGTAATTGTAAGGTTTGAATTAAAAAAAACTAACAAGAGACCTATATGCTACATTGCTTACCTGAGCACTAAGGCTAGGAAAAAGCAGAAATCAGTTCAGTATTGAAAAACTTAAACTTGAATCCACATCACTACCTATCATTTGAACACAATTTTACTTGAATCTTCACTATCTGAAGATGCTTCTGAATTAATATGACTTATCATAGCCTTTGCTGATATTGAGAAGAAAACTTTATTTTATATTTCTTTGTATAACTTTGATCCCCAGTTGTGGCCTCTCTTTACTCTTGAATAAAGGTCGTTTTCCATACCTGAATGATTCTCATCCTTGATATGGTCAAGAAAATCCACAATGACATGAATCCAGTTTCATTCCCTCTTTAGTCTGTTCTCCAAATCTTAAACCTTAAGATAAAAGGAATACCGTACTATAAGTGGAAATTTTAGCGAAACGCAAATTTAGCAATTTCTACCTAAAATCTGGTATTTTATTTTTAGCGAGAAGAAATTTTAGCGATTTTAAAATGCTAACTTAAAAAGCTTATTTACAAATGAAACGCAAATAATTTTTTGCGATAATCAATTTTAGCGATGTTAGCACCCTCGCTAATAATGCCAAAATTACATCCTTGCTAAAAATTCTACTTATACGGTATACTCAGAAGTATATACAAACATTAATTTTAATAACATGATTTTATAAAGAGATTTTGAGAAAATGAAAGACTATTATAAGTAATAACACAAAACTGGTTGTTTCTATATCACATAGTAGCAAACTAGAAATATGGCTATAGGACATGAATGCCCCGCCAAGGGTATATTAGTAATGCAACATGAAAATTTGTATGAAATTTGATCTGAATATCTTGAAAAGTGATGCAGTTGAATTGCTTACATCAGTATGTATCAGCATATGAAGTTTGACACTAATTTCTGAAAAGTGAGGTCAAAGGTCAAATGAAAGGTCAAGGTCAAAAATGTTGCTGCAGTTGAATTGCTTACATCAGTGTGACTAGCGTACGTATCACCATATGAAGTTTGACACAAATTTAGGGAAAGTGAGGTCAAAACATGTTGATACAGTTGAAAAGCTCTCATCAGTATGACGTATCAGGTTAAAAAGTTATTAAAAAAAATATATGGTTTCTTTGAAACTGATATAAAAACCATTTAATAAAAGTGAGGTCAAGGTCAAATGAAAAGGTCGAGGTCAAAATATGTTGATGCAGTTGAATAGCTCTCATCAATATCTATCAGCATACAAAGTTTGAAAGTTTGATGAAAATACCTTAAATAGTATCTTTGAAATTGAGCTTTGAACTGAGCTTAACACAAAGTGTGACAGAAGGACAGACGGAAGGACGGACATGACAGACATGACAAACACTATATGCCCTGGCCATATTCATGGCAGGGCATAAAAAATACTAACACAATTAAAATATCTTTGTTTGCTTGTCTGTTTCTTGTTTAAAGTCCCTTAGTATTGAGAATTCTTCACTCATATGATGCTCTAAAATACCACTGTGACATGCAGGCAACAACACAAAATATGAAATTTGATAAGAATTTCACAACATAAATATATTATATCAGATGTATCATTCTGGGGTTTTGTATACCACTTCCAGAGGTAAACAAGCAGTAGAAGGTCAAACATATTAATTAATATGCACAGATGAGGTCTCAGTGGGGACTTCTGCAGTATTATGTGTGCATCTGGTCACATACTGCATCAGTATAATTAGCATGATAACACAAACTCTGTTTATAGAATGTAATGCAGACAGGCTTTAGGAGGACCCAATGAATACAACATATTTTAGAAAATTTTGAGTCAAAAATCAGAAGAAGATGGGAGAAAATACATATTTACCAATGTTTGTTTATAAAAATCTACACTTTAACTTCGTTTGAACAAGTGTTTGAGAAAATGTATCAGCAGTGGTTTGGAGTATATATTATACAACATATAAATTTCTAGGCAAAATTCTAATATTGGTGTGAATTAAGAGACAACATACTTGGTTGAACACCATTACAAAAGCCAGCTATATTGCTGACTACCAAAAAAATGTGCCCTGGACTAAATATTTGGTCTACTAGTTAACTAAAAATTTGACCTATTTAATTCATTGTATTTATACAATAAGATGATTTTAGAATATGATAATGTCATACCTGATCAGTATGAGCTATCCACTGTGGTATGTCTTGGTGGATAAGTCAACCTCCATTAGCAAGTCTCCTCCAGTTGTATAATCCACCAAGTCTTGTCGGGTGCATCTGCTGTTTCCACATCTTGAAGACCATACAGTGTCCATCAGGCTTGTCTGTTTTAGTTGTTTCCACTAATATCTTTTGGGTGTAGTTGGTGTTTTCACATATTTGAAAAATCATTGTCAATAAAGTTTGCCTCAATATTCATTGGCCTTGCCTCCTCAAGCTTGTCTATTCTAGCGGTTTCCCCATGGTTCTGTTTGCTGCAGCTGCAGTAAGAGTCAAAAGAAGAACAATTGAGAAAATATATCATTGAAGTTTGTTTAGGAAAATCCTCATTTAACTTTTTTAAATGAGTGTTCATGTTGTTTCAACAGTGGTTTAACATATGCTTTATATTATTAAGCAAAAATTCAATATTGGTGTAAAGAGTTGGTTTATCTGGTTGAACACCATAACAAAAGTCAGCTTTTACTGACTATAAGAAATAAGACAAGCTAAAATTTTACTCAGCTAGTTAACTTGACTTTGTTAATAAAATGATCTTGAATTATGATAATGTTACATACCTGATAAATGTCAGATCAGCATCCTTTGGCTATTCATCCTCAAGTTGTTTCTATCATGTCCTTTTGGGTGCATCTACTGTTTTCACCATGTACTCTTGGATGCATTTGCTGTTTCCACATCTTGGAAGATCAGCATGTACTGGCTATGCATCATCCAGTTGTTTCTATCAGTGTCCAGTTGGGTGCATCTGCTGTTACACATGTCTTGTTGAGAACATCTGCTGTTTTCACATCTTGGAAGATTAGCATTCATTGGCTCTGCCTCCTCCAGCTGTTTCCACCATGCCATGTCCTTGTTTACTATCACAAGCTTTCTTATTGTCTCTGACCAGTATAGCTAAAAATAAGCCAAGCTTAAAATAAAAAGTCAGCTAGTTAATTTGACATGGTCAATTACATGATCTTGAATCACTATTATGTCATTTACATGTACCTGATCAGTGTCAGTTATCTCCTTTGATATGTCTTGTTGGGAAGGTCAATATCATCAGACAAGTCTCCTCCAGTTGTATCCACCATGTCCTGTTGGGTCCATCTTCTGTATCCACCAAGTCCAGTTGGCGCATCTGCTGTATCCACCAAGTCCAGTTGGGTGCATCTGCTGTTTCTGCCATGTCCAGTTGGGTGCATCTGCTGTTTCCACCAAGTCCAGTGGAGTGCATCTGCTGTTTCCACCATGTCCAGTTGGGTGCATCTGCTGTTTCCACCATGTCCTGTTGGGTGCATCTGCTGTTTCCACCAAGTCCAGTGGAGTGCATCTGCTGTTTCCACCAAGTCCTGTTGGGTGCATCTGCTGTTTCCACCAAGTCCAGTAGGGTGCATCTGCTGTTTCCACCAAGTGTAGTGGAGTGCATCTGCAGTTTCAACCAAGGCCAGTTGGGTGCATCTGCTGAAAATATTAAGAGCTTTATTTCACTGCATGTATTTTACACTAAAATAACCTAGTCAGTCCATTTCAACTAAGATTCCATTTCCTTAATTTCTCAGATTCATAACTTTTATTCTGCTCTTTAATTTTTGGTCTTTAATATGTTTAAAATGATCGCATGAAAAAGATGACAGCTTAATAATAAAGTTTTATAGAATGTTTCATTGGGAAAAAGATAAATGACCACCTAATAAAGATCTCTGCTCTATAAAGTTGATTACTATGAAGTTTGGCTGTATATATTATTGATTTGAAATGGAACATTATAAATCTATAATCTAACAATAATACTTCATTTCATTTTTCTATATACAGCAAAACTTGTTTAGTACGAACAAGGATATTGCCAATTCACGGTTATAGCGAAATTATCTTGGATCTCAGGGCTTAATAAATTTAACGAATTCCTTATAGGGATATAACGAATTATGGATATAGTGAAGTAATTTTATAGGTCCCCGTGACTTCGTTTTAACCAAGTTTTACTGTATTTTTCAATTATTATCAATTCAATATTTTCTATCTTACCTTATCGATGATGGTTTAGAATTTGGCTTATTTCTCTTCTTCTTTAGTGAATTGTCCAACTATAAAATACTAACAAAATTTTAAAATAGAGCTGAAATAATAGATACTGAGTAAAACTGGTTTGGTACAAACACAGATATTGTGAATTCACAGATAATAGTGAAATTATCTTCAATCTCTAGCTATATAAATTTTACTAAAATTTTATACACTTGAGGATATAACAAATTATGGATATAGAGAAGTAATTTCAGAGGTCCCAGTGACTTCCTTATAACCGTGTTATACTGTAATAAGGCCCTCACTAAGACAGATGTTTTGGGTGAAACACACTGTTTCCTCCTTATCCAACATGTCTAATGTTGATGCTAATGCACAATGCAACAATGAACATTAGACATATTCTTAGGAATAATAAATGCAATAACAAATAAAAATCACAACAATAATAATTAACAAAAATTCATAACTATCATAACAATAAATTGAAAATCTCAACTAAAGCAAATAACTAAAACACATAACTATAACAAATAACTTAACTCATAACAACTAATTAAAGCTCATAACAATAACAACTAACTAACACTCATAACAATAACAAATAATAAAAAATCACAAACAACAGCAAATAACTTAAGCTCCTAACAAGTAAAACTCATGACTGCCTCAATAACAAATAACTGAAACTCATAACAATGTCAACTAATAAAAACATTAAAAACATAATGTAACAATTAACAAATAAAACATGAAAATTAACAACTTTTACAACCCTCACAAACAAAAAACTATAATAACAACTCAATAAACAAATAACAATTATAATAAAAACCTAATGAACAATTAACAACAAATACTAACAAAGGAAACAAAACATAAACAAAAAAGTAAGAGCTAAAATAACAAAGAGACCTAACATCAAAGAAATACAAAAAAACCTCCACTCCAGCGTTGTTGGCATGCTGTTCCAATCCAATATGCCCAGCCTCCTCCAACGATGAAGAGCCAGCAGCCTCCATGTGCACCATCTCCAACGATGACATCCCGGCAAAGAGAGAGAACAGAGAAGATTAGACAAAGAAAAAACAACAGAACAAAAAAACAAAAGGAAAGAACTACTACTACAAAAAATGTGTTGAGAGTGGGGGAGGGGAGGGAAATGTTAGTACTAATTAGTAAGAGTGCAAAAATGATAATGAAACCAACTCACCTCTGCTTTTACTTAACAACTAAGCAATACCTCCGTTCCAGCGTTGTTGGCATGCTGTTCCAATCCAATATGCCCAGCCTCCTCCAACGATGAAGAGCCAGCAGCGTCCATGTGCACCATTTCCAACGATGACATCCCGGCAAAGAGAGAACAGAGAAGATTAGACAAAGAAAAAACAACAGAACAAAAAAACAAAAGGAAAGAACTACTACTACAAAAAATGTGTTGAGAGGGGAAGGGGAGGGAAATGTTAGTACTAATTAGTAAGAATGCAAAAATGATAATGAAACCAACTCACCTCTGCTTTTCCTTAACAACTAAGCAATACCTCCGTTCCAGCGTTGTTGGCATGCTGTTCCAATCCAATATGCCCAGCCTCCTCCAACGATGAAGAGCCAGCAGCGTCCATGTGCACCATCTCCAACGATGACATCCCGGCAAAGAGAGAACAGAGAAGATTAGACAAAGAAAAAACAACAGAACAAAAAAACAAAAGGAAAGAACTACTACTACAAAAAATGTGTTGAGAGTGGGGGAGGTGAAGGAAATGTTAGTACTAATTAGTAAGAGTGCAAAAATGATAATGAAACCAACTCACCTCTGCTTTTCCTTAACAACTAAGCAATACCTCCGTTCCAGCGTTGTTGGCATGCTGTTCCAATCCAATATGCCCAGCCTCCTCCAACGATGAAGAGCCAGCAGCCTCCATGTGCACCATCTCCAACGATGACATCCCGGCAAAGAGAGAACAGAGAAGATTAGACAAAGAAAAAACAACAGAACAAAAAAACAAAAGGAAAAAACTACTACAAAAAATGTGTTGAGAGTGGGGGAGGGGAGGGAAATGTTAGTACTAATTAGTAAGAGTGCAAAAATGATAATGAAACCAACTCACCTCTGCTTTTCCTTAACAACTAAGCAATACCTCTGTTCCAGCGTTGTTGGCATGCTGTTCCAATCCAATATGCCCAGCCTCCTCCAACGATGAAGAGCCAGCAGCCTCCATGTGCACCATCTCCAACGATGACATCCCGGCAAAGAGAGAACAGAGAAGATTAGACAAAGAAAAAACAACAGAACAAAAAAACAAAAGGAAAGAACTACTACAAAAAATGTGTTGAGAGTGGGGGAGGGGAGGGGAGGGAAATGTTAGTACTAATTAGTAAGAGTGCAAAAATGATAATGAAACCAACTCACCTCTGCTTTTCCTTAACAACTAAGCAATACCTCCGTTCCAGCGTTGTTGGCATGCTGTTCCAATCCAATATGCCCAGCCTCCTCCAACGATGAAGTGCCAGCAGCCTCCATGTGCACAATCTCCAACGATGACATCCCGGCAAAGAGAGAACAGAGAAGATTAGACAAAGAAAAAACAACAGAACAAAAAACAAAAAGAAAAAACTACTACAAAAAATGTGTTGAGAGTGGGGGAGGGGAGGGAAATGTTAGTACTAATTAGTAAGAGTGCAAAAATGATAATGAAACCAACTCACCTCTGCTTTTCCTTAACAACTAAGCAATACCTCTGTTCCAGCGTTGTTGGCATGCTGTTCCAATCCAATATGCCCAGCCTCCTCCAACGATGAAGAGCCAGCAGCCTCCATGTGCACCATCTCCAACGATGACATCCCGGCAAAGAGAGAACAGAGAAGATTAGACAAAGAAAAAACAACAGAACAAAAAACAAAAGGAAAGAACTACTACAAAAAATGTGTTGAGAGTGGGGGAGGGGAGGGAAATGTTAGTACTAATTAGTAAGAGTGCAAAAATGATAATGAAACCAACTCACCTCTGCTTTTCCTTAACAACTAAGCAATACCTCCATTCCAGCGTTGTTGGCATGCTGTTCCAATCCAATATGCCCAGCCTCTTCCAAGTCCTCCAATGATGAAGAGCCAGCAGCCTCCAAGTGCAACATCTCTAATGATGACATCCCGGCAAAGAGAGAACAGAGAAGATTAGACAAAGAAAAAACAACAGAACAAAAAACAAATTGAAAAAACTATTACAAAAAAATGTGTTGAGAGTGGGGGAGGGGAGGGAAATGTTAGTACTAATTAGTAAGAGTGCCAAAATGATAATGAAACCAACTCACCTCTGCTTTTCCTTAAAGACTTACAAATACCTCCACTCCAGCGTTGTTGCCATGCTGTTCCAATCCAAGATGCCCAGTCTCCTCTAAGTTCTCCAACAATCAAGAGCATCCTTATTCCACCACCTCCAACGATGAAGTACCAGCCACTGTTAAGTCCTTATAACACCATTTCCATCAATGAAGTCCTGGGAAATTGAGAAGAAGGACTAAGATGAAAAAAGGCAAACAAACATATGTACAAAAGAAAACACTATGTTAAGAATTTGGAAGGAGTTTAAAACATAGGTAATCAGAGATTTCAAAGCTCACCTCAACAAGTGTTGTGTTTATGTAAGGCAAAGTCCCACAATTAAATAACATCCCAAAGTTTATATAAGTTTACATCCCAAAATGCAAAATTTATGCAATTTTGATCTAGCTGATAGGGCTTGCAATTAAAGCAATATGAGCTGTACCTTCGAAAATTTTATTTTGCTGGTAAAATGTGCTATTATGATTAGATATATATATCAGGTTTTTTCCGCGTCATGTTTTTTTCCGCGAATCAGAACCTAACTCAGTATATTAAATTTACGCGAATCAAATTTTCACTATTTCAAAGTCCCAGTGATTATATTATTAACAATTGTTTGAGCCTATGAAGGAATAGGATGCAAAATGTAAAAGTCATTAAGCTTGAGTTACTTCATACGGGTGAGAAATAGACCGATCGACCTTCACCTTGTCAATTTCGGAAGACCCGCTCAGCGAATCACACACCTGTGTTGCGTACTAACTCTCAAATCCACAGATATTATTTTTTATGATTTAAACAATCATAGGTCATTTACTGTTCCAAACTGACTAGCAGCTCATATATAATTAGTTTAATGGCTTCTCGCAAGGAACGTGACCCATATAATTAGCTAGCTTGTCAATTAGTAAACAAACAATAAGGGCTTATACCTATTACCGGTATATTGCGCTTGTCCTCTGATCCCGCTATTTCTACCCTCTACGATATAAGCATTAAGAAATATTTCTACTACAAAAAGAAAATTTTGTATTAAATTTACGCTGTTTTATTTTCCGCGATTCAGAACTCGTCGCAAACAAAGCGGAAATTGGATACATGCGGAAAAATCATGATATACGGTAATTTGTATGTAATTTAAACCCTTATGACCAATAAGCCCAAAATAAAGTTTAAAAATGTTTCAGAAGAAATATTTCTGTACAACCGAACATACAGTTTTATATAAGAAATCATTATTGTACAGGACGACAATAATTCAATTTTGCTTTAATCAAAGCTAATACAAAATTTTCCATCGCGAATATGAATAACAGAAGTTTATAAATGATTTATTTTTCTGTCATTAAATTAGTTAATCACAAATTTGCAATAAAATTTTCCAATGTCAAACATGCAGCTCATATTGCTTTAACTGGTTGCCCATCAAGTAAATTATATGGAAAATACATATGGGGTCCAGCATCAGAAGCAAGTCTATCAGTGTCCATCCTTAGCTAGATGTATCATTCATGCAAGTTTGGTCATCATAGGGCTCATAGTTACTTGGAAATGAGAGTTGCACCAAAAATATAAACCTATTCACTCATCTGGAAAATGTAGGTCAGATCCAGCATCCGTAGCAAGTCTGGTTGTATGTATCCTTAGATGTATCATCCATGCAAGTTTGCATGGTCATCACAGGACTCATAGTTACTTGGTATAGAGAACTGCACCAAAAACATATACCTGTTCACTCATATGGAAAATGTAGGTCAGATTCAGCATCCGTAGCAAGTCTGGTTGTATGCATCCTTAGATGTATCATCCATGCAAATTTGGTCATCATAGGTCTTATAATTACTTGGAAATAAGACCTACACCAAAAACTGAACCAAAAATGTTAACCTGCTCCAAAAACATTAACCTGCATGGTCTTTCGATCCTTTGCTGCAATTGCAGCATCTGAAACCTCATCTGGTACAATGAAACACACTAAAAGCATGTTCCATGAATGTATGATCAATATATGGCATAAAACTACTTACAAAGAAAAAAACTCCAAAAACTTTAACCTGGGACGCCTATGCCTGGGGTATCACATAAGCTCCCCCCAACTTCGTTGAGGTGAGCTAAAAAAATACTTCAAGTTGGTATAAGTGCACAAAGTCACAAATGAAATAAAATAATTGTACCTTTTCTAAATGGTTATGACTGATTAATAAACCTCCATTACAGTGGATGCTAGCTGTACCGGGCCAATTTGCCAAATCTCAGTGTTAAAACGTCAGGAAGGAAACTACAAACAATATTTCATTATAGTCTTTTTTCGTGACTGTATGCGTTAGACAATTAACTCAATCATGCTTAAATTGATGTTGCCTGATACAATTTTTTTTACATTTACACTAGAACAAGCATTGTTTATAAAGGATCGATGTCAACTGAGTTTCAGTAGGGGTAATATAACTCTAGCTACTGTAGATCACTTAATTTTCGCGACACCTTATTTTCGCGAGATAGTCATTGACTCTCTATCAGCGAGACAAAATTTTCATGAATTGTGTTTGTTGCTCTATATAATCTTAAGGAATTCTATTATACACGAGAATGAAATTTTCGCGAGTATACTGTCTCGCGTAATTACGCGAAAATAAAGTTCTCGCGAATAAAAAATGATTTACTGTAGTTTAATAAATCAAGTTTTATTTTGATCACTGCTTTTTAAGAATGTTTTGTATCAATGATAGTTGGAAACGTGGGATACTGTTCATGTACCTAATTTGGCTTTTTTCAAAATTTAGTGGACTCATTGGGATTGGAGTTGCTGATGTAATCATGAATTAGTGTAGTGCTACTGTGTATCATATTAAGTATTCAAGAACTGGTACATCGTTGTCCCTGCAAGATATGCATAAAATATGATGCCCACTTTTTTATTATACATAAAGTAATTTTCATAACAAGTGAAGCCCGTTATACATAAATTATCCCACACCCCCATTTCCAACTATCATTGATGTCCCTGGCATACCCAATTTAACATACAAGACGTTTTGTGACCTGATGTTTATACATGTATTTCATTGTGAAATAAATTGTATATTTTGATTTAAAAATGTTATCTAATAGATTTAAATTACTAGATGTTAGAATGGATTGGTCACTTGGTTTCAAGTTTATTGAGAATTGAACTGTTTCAAAACTTAAATTTCTTGTTGAACATTCAAAATAGTGTTAATGATATCCAAATTTTGCTCAGAAAACCTCATTTGAGCCTTTGGCTAAGGTGAGCTAAAAAGCGAATCCATATAGCTTGGAAATTTTAGCAAATTATTGCCTTATTCAGTTCTATCGTGTCTGTTGAGAATATAGCCCCCTGGTATTTTTTTTTCTTTAATGGTACCAGGTAAAACTTTTTAATATCACCTATTATTGTCCTATCCTACATCTGAATCCATGATTTGAACAATTTAGAATCTAGACTACCTCAGAAAGTTTCCAAAAAATTGGGTTTTTTTAGGTAAAGTGGTTATTAAAATTTTTTAAGTTTTTCCCAAAATGTTTTAATTAAAAAAATTTGATCTCACATTGTGACCCCAACCTATCCCCAGGAGGGTCATGATTTGAAAAATTTTGAATTTATTAATCACTTTCTCAGGAAGCTTCCATTTCATCTTATATTGCCCAGTGGTTCTTGATTACTTCACCTGTTTTTCCATTTCTTTTTTTTTCCTCTTGGAAGGACAAAATTTTGCCCTTGATTTGAATAATTAAGAATCTTCTTTATGCAAAAAAACATTCAAATTTAAGGGTGTTAGTAAGACTTTATTAAAAAATCCTAATTTTGTTTAAAAAGATATTTGACAATAATGATTTGAACTACTTTACTCACACAGAGTGAACTGTTACTCAATAAGAAAATTTTATTGCTTAAAAGTGTTCAAAGATGAGCAATGATTTTTATATTCAGCTTAGGGTTGGCTTTTAGAAAATTCAATTCCCTGACTAAAAATATTAATTAGTAGTATATTTTTGCATTTTTATTCCAATATTAAAAGCTTGTTTGTGAGAAAAAAACTCATGCACTAATAATAGCTAAATCAATCTATTATGGCTAAAGCAGAGAAAGAAATATAGCTAATTTCATGTATGTTTCCAAATTTAGTGATTGTAACAGACCTCTGTAATTGATTCTTTTGCCTGACTGTAGTGTATTCTATTATATCTTCATAGCTGAAGGAAAGCCCCCCCCCAATAATTTTGCTGATATATATTATTCTACAGAAAACAAAGTATACTATAGACAACATCATGTAGTAATAGTAATACTATAGAAATGATTGCTACTATATGTTCTGCCCCCTCAATTAAAACGCTCGATGACCCTTTTTTGTATGCTTGTCAAGGAATTTTTGGAGGTTGATAGTGCAATCAAGTAAAAAAAAATATAAAATATGCCCCCCACCCCAAGTGAAATGATTTCCTATGGGTGACCCTGATCTTCATATTCCAAGTAACTGCCAAGAACTACTAAAACATGGTGTCAATTTTGTTCTCTTTGTAACTGTCATACAATCTTACCTGCTGAGGACTGCAGAGACACATTTCTCTAGCCGTCTAAGGAACCACTTCTGGAATGAAGAGATACCGTCCACTGGGCATTTCCCATTTCACCATATCGTCCATGACTACATCGATCTGCTGAACAAGGAAAAATCATTGAAACATGCCCAACTGTCCTGTGTTCACAGTACTGATAAACTCAAGTTTTACACTGAAATTTGGAACAATAAAAACTATCAAACTTGCACTATCAAATGGAACAAAATGCATTTATTTCAAGACAACTCACCTTGGGTAAGAATTTAAAAATCCATGCCAATTTTAGAACAAGGCAAATGTTTCAACGGAAACATCCCACACTCAAAATTCAGCAGGGCGACGTGTGTACAAAGGAACAACAGAAAATTCCCACCAAAATGAACACGTGACTAAAGATCGAGAGATCAAAGTGCACCCAATGAAAAACAAGGCTCGTCAACCGATATATTCTATTTATAGCATCAACTGACCTAACAGTGAATAATGCTCTAGCTCGTTCACCACTCAGTCACTTTACTTTAAACTAAATCCAAACCACGACTGCAACAATACCCCCTACAAAAAAGTGAAATACTGTCACAAACGAGATTTCAAAAAATCGCATCGGGGTCCCCACAAATTTTACCCCTCTTGTATTTATTGTGAAAAAATAATAAACAGTTTATATTGATGTCATTATCCCGATTTATATTTTTATGTTACAGTGTATTTGATAGCTACAATTAATTTTCACTCTAACCCATTCCTTCCGGATACGCTACAACAAATATTCTTTTTATTTTCAACTACGCTTTTTATTCACATTTTGAAATTTTATTTTAGTTAAAATCATTTAAGTATGCACATATGATTCGAAATTTTTCCCATCCAGAGATGTTAGAAGTCCATAAATTATTTCTAAAGTATTGAATTTATTTATTCAGTTTATATCGGCATTTTCATAAACTACTCGTATCTTAATTATTTTGATTCTAACTTTTGAACTTCTGTTTCAATATGCCTGCTCTATCTTTTGCGCAGTATTGAACTGCTAGACTTGTTACCCTGGGGCCCGTTTCACAAAGCCTACTTAGGACTAAGTACCGTTGATAGGACTGTAATTTATTTAGATTTATTTATTTCGGAATAGCAGAAAATATTACCTCCGCCGTATAAGTTTTGTTAAAATTTATACTCTCCGCACGCACCCATCAAAATGATATTTTGCTAAATGAATTCTGGATCTGTGATAAATGAATGAAAACAGTGGGTTCATGCGGATGCACTGAAATATCAAAGAAATTGTAGGAAAATCACATGTTTTCGGGATTTTTCGAGAAACATCATCAGTTTAATTAGTATTTTTGACGTCACTAGTGCACTATACATTAAATTTTAAAATGTTTCAGTGATAAACATTTTCCAAACATTAAGAATATAAACAGTTTTCAAAATGTTGATAACTTTAAAATTTTGTGAATTTTGGGGCCATTTTAGGGCATTGGAACCTCTTCCTCTTTAGATTTTAAAAATGTATTCTGTTGGATTTTTATTACACGACTCCTCCCATGTCAGTCTCAATAGTCCCCATCCACGGACGACAGACATCAGATGAACGAGATTTACATGTATATACGAGTAATATTTAGGCTTTATTAGCTCCTGACCTTTCACTTGGCGATATTTACATTCCAGTTGAATTATCAAAAAATCAATTTACCTAACTTTCCAAGAGCTGCAGATCTGTAGCTCTCCGAAAAAATAATTTGACAGACCGGAGATACTGCCATTTTGGTTTGTAAGATAATTCGGCCCAACGCACTTCGTGTAGATGTCAACTACGAAAGTACTTGATAGAAGAGTACGGATTTTTTTTTTAAATCTAATTTTTTTGCAACTGGGGTAAGAATTTGGAAGAATTAATCCATACATAAGCGCAACTTTTTGTGCGCAATAAATATACAATTTTTTCAATGGGTGGCACTGTAGCTCTCCGGTCTATCAATATATTTTATTCGGAGCTACAGTTCTGCAGCTAAGAGTTATATAACAGAGAAAACATATAGAAATAGAAATACAACATAATTAACTTTACTGATGGAGTTTGATGTAATACCATGGGTACGCTTAAATTTGAATATTTACACCTTATTTTGAGAATTCAGACACATTTTGTAAACATTTTCAGTTGCCCTACTCCTGGTTCCAGAACCTGTGGATTGGACAACTTAATACTATAACATTTGATCTGACCCCTACCCTGCCTTTCCTTCTACAGCATATCTGACTCCTTCCCAGTTTAACCAGCTTCCCCGCTTCTTTATACCAACTGCCTTCACCATTCTTCTGTGTTCTTCCATTTCGCACACTTCTTTCTGGACCAGTTGCCTCTTCCCCGTGATGCTAGTAGACTGTATTCACTGACAAGATCATCGTGTCTTCAACAGAACATTACCAAATGATCACTTTAGAAAAAGACTGTTTACTTATATATATATTGTATATTCTTGTTTCATCAACTTTTTTCTGAACAATTTTTCTCATTTTAAAAATTGTTCGTATATAGATTGTCCTTTTGCGTATTGAATGAATTGGGAGATATTTACTGCACTATGCAGGATAAAATGATAAATTGCTATAGTAATGGTATCTGACGATGGAAAAGTTGAAGTAATCATAAATTCGTATTTAAAATCATATTAAACATGTACGATCAGATAACAAAATCATAAAATCATAATATGTACATAACTTTGACACTTTGTCATAATGGATTAAATGTTTCAGATCTATATTAAAATCGCGTATTCTAAGACTGAGGGGCAAAATGAAAACCATCTATCCTTCTGTATTCAATAATCCAGAGGTGAAAAAAGATTCAATAATCCAGACGCCAATGACCCGAACCATTATCCTGACGGACGTTTGTGGAGAGCAATTTATATTATTTAGATTTAGATTATTATATGCTAGATTTTTATAAACCAAGTTTGATTCAACAATCCGGACGCTTCATTTATCCAGAAACACGTGTTCGGATTAACAAGGGTCGTCTGGATTGTACAGATAGCTTAAGCACACGTTCCGTCATTTTTTAAATGTTTCATTATAATAACTATATATTTATTATTGGTTGATATTAAATGTGTCCCATTAATTAAATCACAACTATTCATTATTAGCCATTTTTTGAAAAAAAAACTTTCTTTCCATTTTTCAATTTACAAACACATTAGAAGTTGTAACACACAGGAGTTGCGCATTTAACCGTTTGATGGTCCTATAATTACAAAGCTGCCCTTTGGGAAATTTTAAATAAAACTTTAACAATAACCAGCCGTGCGAGAACCCGCAAAAAATAAAAAGTTAACTTGCGAAAACTTCATAAATATTCAATTTTAAATTTTTTTTCGCAAACGGCGCATTGAACAAAAAGCAATTACTCGTTTAAACGGTTTTTTGTCACGAACTCGCGGGGATTTACAAATCGCATTACAGACCCTGTTTCATGCGTCCCCCTTCCTATCATTTGTTCATTTTCATTATAAAAGAAGGCACTTGAAAAGTAGGCATTAAATTTGAATGCCGAGCAGACTGTAGCATATGGCCATTCAGACGAACAAATGCTCCGTCCACCCAGCGCTTAACAGATTGACGGCAAATCCTTGTTTATTGTCAAAACATTTGAAATTAATGATAAAATTAATGCTCTTAACATTTAAATAATGTTCCTATTTTGATATCATCTGGTTCGGTGACATTATTATTAAGAGGATTTTTTTTAGATGCATGCGTTTTACCAAGCAAGGTACGTATCTTTATCTTGTATACCCTTCAAAGCCCGTGGTTCTGAGAGAGATTTTCCTCTGTTGAAACTTCAATGAATTGAACCGGTCAAACTTCATGCAGTTTAAAATCGCCGTCTTTTATTTGTAAGGAATCGATAACGAAATTAAATTTCAAATTCGGGGTGTAAATTGAATTATCCTGGAAACACCCCCTCCCCCAATGAAAGATGAAAAAGACTGAATCAATCTTTGTACAGTGCAGTATAATGTTTAAGCTTTGATATGTATTTCAGATTATATAATATTTTATTCCATATCCTTATTTCCTGATTAGCTCTTTTTTGGTTTGTTTTTGTATATGTTTGTGTGTTTTTCTTATTGATGAATTATTATTCAAGTTTTGTCTGAAGGAGGAAAATTTGTTCAGAAAGTTTCCCGAAGTTAGCGTTATGAGCTTAGATCATTTTGTTCCAGTGTTTGGACCGCCCACAGATGGATTGCTGGTAGATTTAACATTAGACGGGATCATCCAATAGATTTGGGCATTCATCGTTCTTAGGGATGCACATCTGCGCAGTGAAATGAACACTAGGACATAACTCTCGACA
Organism: Saccostrea cuccullata; assembly: GCF_032062105.1. Classification (NCBI taxonomy): domain Eukaryota; kingdom Metazoa; phylum Mollusca; class Bivalvia; order Ostreida; family Ostreidae; genus Saccostrea; species Saccostrea cuccullata. Next base: position 187,461 of record NW_026935125.1, on the reverse strand, counting down.
TTCCGCCAATCAAAGTTTCCTTATACTTTACCACCACAAAGTGATCAATTAATTTGATAAAGCAACATTGCTGTTTCTAATCTAGATGATCTTTTCACTACATTGTGAAATATTCAGAGTTTAGATGATTGTGAACGTTTGTGATAAATAGAATTTGAATTCTGTATTTTTTCCCTTATCACAAAGAACCTTTGATTTTAGGGGGAAAATTAATTAATATGGATGAAAATTACATGGGAAGTAATATGCAAGATCGGCGGAATTTATGCGAGACCGAAAACACAAGGAAAGATGACTATCATTCAATGGGAAATAATTTTGGAAAGTTTTCCAACACTCCGAGTTTTACACAGCGAGAAAGTTCTGATTCGGATGAAGGTTCCGCAACTATAGACATAGAGGAGAATAGCGATGATAGTGAAAGGGGCTTCCCCTCTGTCAGCAGACGACAGTTTGACACGTCTGGAGAGTACCCAGAGGACGAATTATATCCCAAACACAAGCAAAGGCGAGGAAAAGTGGAGAAAACCGCACGATTAAACATAAATGCACGTGAAAGGCGACGAATGCATGATTTGAACGATGCATTGGACGAACTGAGGTCCGTGATTCCATACGCTCATAGTCCCTCTGTCAGAAAGTTGTCCAAAATCGCCACATTGTTGTTAGCCAAAAACTATATTTTGATGCAAGCCAACGCCCTGGAAGAAATGAGACGAATGGTGTCCTACATGAATTCTACATCCTCGCCCTCTCCAGCGTGTTTTGAACCTCTGGTGTCGTATAACCGCTTACAGAGGTTCCAGGGACTGGCCTTACCCCCGGGGCAGGGCAGGTCCAACTGTGCGTCAAGGTTTGATCCGCCGACAGATTCCTAGAATCGCCAAGATTTCAGTGACATAAAATTCAGTGAAAGGTGCGCGACAGAAATTAAAATATTGACAAAACCAAGTGGACACTTTTCAGATTATCACAAGATTCTGTTATAAATATTATGAGAATACATAAGTTTTATTGATTCCTGAAAATTATTAGTTATTGCATTTGATTTAATACTCAAACCTATTTTTTGTACTTTTTCCATCAGGTTGAAACAAAATTCGTTCAAAGTAAAACTGAAAGAGTAAAAGATAGTATTAAAGCAAAGAGGGTAGATCTGAATAAAGAGTCCCTCTCTCGAATTCTTTTTTTTTTTTTTTTGAGTCATTTTTCGATTTAATTGTGCAATTTTGAATTTTCAGATTATTTTATGTGATTTTTTTTTTTATTAATTGGTTTAACAAGACGAACGCAATATCTTATTTGAAATCGAAATTTCAATGAAATCATGATACGCTTTTACAATGATTTTCGTGTTTCGATTATTTTATTACAATGAAAAATGTAGGGACATCTGATAATGATAAAAATATGATTAACTGAAGAGGTACTTTTCATATTTCCTAACTTTTTATGACATTTTTCTGTACTGTTTGCACTTCGATGAAAATTAAAAATACGAAATTTTATAGAGAATTTTACAGAGAATTTTTTTTCTGATTTAAAGTAAAGAATACACATTGTCAAAACTATTGTGTGTCTTTTTAATAATACTAATATATAAATATATATATATATATATAAACATGTATATAGTTATACTCAAGTAAGTGAAATTTTGAAGAAATTCATGATACTATACATTATTTAATGTGTTCTGATTTTTTATTTCTTATTTTTATCAATTTGTAAAAATAATAGCAATATTAAAATGTTGAGCCTGAAATTTGCAAATTTTTTTATTGGCTCATTTTTTTTTCTCGTACGAAAGTCGAGGCGACGAAATATGAGAAACTTTCTTTCAGTTAGAAGTAGCAGCTCTGCTTTGCTGACACGTAACCAAACAATAGTAAAATTACATGTTCAATAAAAAAAAAAGAGATGTTATAAATTTTATGTTTTATAAATCTGTAGTGTCATCCTGTATGAGCAAATAATCCTTTACTTAAATCTAAATCTTTTAATTCAGCAGCCTAATTCAGAAGCCTAACATCACCAACCCACTTCCTCTCGTTTTTTAAAGATTTATATCTATCTCCATTTTAATATTTGAATATACTACAATCAAAAATAGTTTTCTTTTTTCATGTATAGTCAATGTATAAGCAGATAATCTTATTGATCTTTGATTTCAGAGTATTTCATTTTATTTTTGAACATTATTTTTGTGTATTTATTTGTTGAAAGGAGGGTTTTTTCCCCAAAGTTTTGAGATCTTGTGTCTGACCCTTTAATATACGGCCCATCATTCTTGCATTTAATTTTTGATAATTTTCTTACTATTTAACGGAATTTCAAGTTTAATATTGCATTTTCAACGGAAGCAGTAAAGAACAACTTTGCATTCATGATTTCTGCCGATGTTTAATGCATGTATAGAAAAAAACAACGACATTTACATACGAAAATTAACTTGCAATTTTTCATTTTAATTAAAAAAATATATTCAAAATGTTCTTATTATATTACTGGAGAAACAATATGAAACTTTAATTAGTATCATATTTTTCTAAAATTAAAAACATTGAAATTAACGTGCATGTATACTTGACATCTGTAAATTCATGAAATGTCTTGAGGGTTTTATTAGTGTATTCGTGCTGTAAATAGAACTAAATGCCTTTATGTCCTCGATCCACGAAATGTGAAATTTCAACAGTATACAGTAAGAAGCATGATAATAAAAAAGAAAAAGAGAAACAGAGTTGGAGGTTAAATATATGTTTCAATTCCGTGTTCTACGAAGAACTATTTTTATTAAATTATAATTTAAGGGGGCCGACTGGGGATTTATTGTGTGAAAACTACAATAGCGAAACTCTTCATTTTTATACCATATACAACTTACATTAACATCAGTGTACATGCCAAGTTTGGGGAAAATCTGCCGTCCAGGTATTTTTAACGGACCGTCTCAAAATACAGGTACATTTACTGTAGGATTATATATATACATGTACATGTAGGAAAATACCAATTTTTAGCACTTTAAAGCAAATTATACAAATACTACTATATATTTTTTGTTCAAATTATAATATTTGATGGCTAATACTATATTGTACATTATATGTAAGAAACACAAAATTCTACCGTCTTGTTACCAGAGGAAGCATCTCAAAATACCAAAAATTAACAATTTTCCTGTTTTTATAGAGTTCTACAAAATACATGTATGACAGGAGCAAAGGATTTATATGAAAACATAAAAAAATAATGGAGATATTCTCAAATTTTTATGTTTTAAATTTCAAGAGCGTATGTTTATTACTTTTTCTTTAATAACATTTTTATTACCCCTTTCTTTGAGAGCTTCAGTTTATCATAACGTCAAAAACACACTTCGACGACGTCAACATACCTATCAATTGCAAAATCGGTTAAAAAATCAATTAAATGAAATTATAATTACACTTTTAAACCTGTAATTTCTTAATTTTATCAATTAAGTTTAATTTTATCAAATATTGTGCAAGAAAACCACAGGAAAAAGTTGCATTAAAACATAAATACTTTTATGGATCATTTTACCCTATGATGCGTTTTTAAAATGTTTCACTGCGCAATATACAGAAAACCACAATAATTCAATTTTGCTCGGCTTATAAAAAAATTCCATCCCAAATATGAACAACAACAAAATGTTTTAATTTTATGGAAATTAATTACAAATTTGCAACAAAATTTTCCGATATATCTTTGAATATATCGCACAAGGTGCGCCGGGAGAGGGGGGGGGAGGTTAATGAACATTTTAAATAAAAGTAAAAAAATATTTCGGTTAGAAACAAGGGAAGCCTCCCCTTAGTATGTAACAAGTATATTTCTTCAGACCGCGAAAATGCCCCATTCAAATGTTTTACATCATGTAATGATGATGGGACATTTTCAAGCAATTCACCTTTTTATTCCAAACAAGCAAATCCGAAGAGTTATGTTCCCTTGCTTACGGTGTCTTAGTGGATGCGATGCAATTATTTATGGCATGTTGTCAAATAAGAACACCTTATCATATTTTATTCAAATGTAAAAATCAAAGTTAATTTCTTGAATAAGGTCAAACAGGTAGGTCAAGGTGAAGGGGTAAAAAAAATCATAGCATGATCGGAAACATCTGGTCACAGGCAATAAACATGTCAAATATGATTATATAGCATTTTCTCTTCTTAATAAAAAGTTATTAGGAAAAATAACTTTTTTGAAAAATCAGTAAAACTTCAAGAACAAGGTCACAGGGTAAAAAAGCATGGTATATTTAGAAAGGTTTTGTCACAAGTAATACACTTGTAAATGTATATGAAAGCCCCATCTTTCCTCCTTCAAAAGCTATGATATTTAAAGTTGCCCTGATGTTATCATTTTTAAGAGTGGGTCAAACTTCAAGGTCAAGAGTCAAAATTCAAAGTATTTTTGGAAAGGTCTTGTCACAAGTAATATACTAGCTGCAATAATGTAGCCCTCTCCGATTTTTAAATCTGATGTCTCTCCCTAAAAAAAGAGAGAGGGCTACATTATTGCAGCTAGTATTAATATACATGAGAAATATAAAAGCCCTGTCTATTCTCATTCAAAAGTTATGACCAAAGTCATAGTTTTTGTGACATTCGGAAAAACAGACAAATGAGATTTAATGTCTCATCGCCTTGTTTTGAACATATTTTATTGTATAATTCATACAAAGGGATTGGTAACAAGTTCTTACAACTTAGAAAAAACCTTTCCCTGTAAGTAATATATAGCGTACCTTTTAACGAGTGTATCTTCAGATATCAGACGAGGGGGATATACAATATACTAGTACTAGTATACTTTCGAGAAAGCGGGGACAATAACAGTGATGAGCAATTATTCCAATAATGAAACAAATGAGAGATTTGTACACATGAAAGATTTCATATACTTGCTGGCCAATGCTGAGTAAGTGGGTTTTTAAATAATTTGTCAATATTTGGAGACGTTTCTTTAAGATAGATTGAAGAACTCTGTATGTTGAAAACATTAGTTTATTGAGAGGGTTTTGAATTAAACTCATAAATTGATCCTGGCAGATAAGCGTTGCGCTCTGGAGATGCTTAGAGCGAATGATTAACTGAAGCGACCAATTTGTCTTCGTTTTCGTTGACGACACTTGATGGTGCGATATTATCCAGATGAGCTCCGAAAACTGGCTTGATGTATCAGATCAATTTGTCATATCTAGTTTGTTATAGCGGGAAAAGGACCGAGCGGGGTCACGGGATACTTCAGCGAGTAATGGGAAAACAAATCTTCACAAAATTGTTCTCTTGATTCATCTCCGTAAGAGTGTTCGATCTAACTTGTAGGAAGACTAAAATATTAAATATCATGCCATCTTTACAATAATATTCATGTTATAATTTGATATTCCTCAGATTTTTGTTATTACGCGTAACTCTCGCGTTTTAACGCGAAAGTTAGGCGTTTGTTCGCGAACGTTACGCGTTATATCGCTAATATCGTTATAACGCGAAAAAAAATTATAACCTACGAAAATGGGCCTTGGACAAGAGACAAATTTCCGAATTGAAATAGTAATCAAACATAATTTTAAAATATTTTTCGATCTAATAGATATTCTAATTTTTATGAGATTTAATTGGTACATAAGATACCTAGTATATCTAACAAATCTTATTATACCCCCCGCTTGAAAAGTGGGGGGGGGGGGTATTTGAATTGATACACGCTTTATCTCTTATCCGCAACTCCTCTTATACTACTGAGTGAAATTTAATGAAACTTTCACAGAATCTTTATTACATATTGCCATTGTGCACCTCCTATTTTACTTTTTTATTCGACATATTATATGTTTACCTATGACTCAAATAGAAGCTTCTAGATAACATTTGATGGGACGAGTCATTACCGTAAAACAATGTATAGCAAAACATGGACATTATTTTGTCACAGTACCTCTAGTTTTGTTATTCTTTTACAACTTCACAGTTGCCAATTCATGAATATTTCAGTCTCATTTCTTCCGTATTTTCCCGAAGTCAGTGAATTTTTGACTAAGAGTAACAGTCTCAACATTTCATCAGTTTTTTATTTAAATTTTACTCAATTTCGATCAAAAAATAAATGTGAAACAAATAGAGAACACGTAAACTCTGAATCTGTAAAGTTGCTGCAGTTTCATCAGAACTTAAAAGGATTAAAAAAATGCCCCGGTGTCTTCTAGTGCAAATCCACATTCTAATCACCACCGAAACTTCAAAAGACCACAACAAAGATATTATGGTGATTATGACCGTCAGTATTAAGTCAATGTCTGTGAATTTGTCTCAAGTGAAATTGCGTTGTATTTCTGCCTGCTTTCTAGAATTAGCGTGTTTCCAAACTGATAGCGACGCGAAATGTGATTACTGTTTTCTCACCCGCGCGATCTCTCATCCCCTTGGGCAACTCAAACGCTGTAATAATCCGCCATGGATGTTTCTTTATCTGCAATGTTGAATAACGTATTTGACGGCTAAGAAAATTGATTTTCACTGGCTTAGAAAAGCTCGGCGTTAAAATGCATCACCAATGTCCATCAGTACGGAGATATAGCTTTCAATTTCTCAAAAAGAGGCCTAATTGTTTCCACAAAGGACCCGGACTGATTTTCTAAGCAAGTGAATTAAGCAAATCGTGATATTGATCAGCGTCAGGATTGAATCTACAAATGTATATTTTAGAGGAAGGGGGAAAGAACATCGTCGATTACTTATTTACATAAGTGACAGATATGAACTACATCGCACAATTTACTCGGATTTAAGATTTTTCCAAGAATGTCGAGATGTTTTAATGAATTAGCCAAATAAATTACGATTTCTGCCATAAATAACACAGATCCTTTTCCTTCCTCTCATATAAAGTTCATTCAACTCATAAACCAAGTTATTAAATAAGCTTGCTTAAGAGAGATACACCGAGACCATTTAATCAAACACAATTATAGGGAGATGCATACATGTAACTTTTGAGGATGACGTATCGAACACGATCTCATCTCCAACTGAAGCAAGACTTTCAACAATCATTACTAATCCTTTGTCTAATAGTGTCATATCAAGTTCTTAAATTGCTCGAAAATACAATTACATAAAGCAACTTTAGAATAGTATATATACGGGGGTGGTATCTTTTATTAGAAAAGCCCAGGTTTTGAAAAAAAAAAAAGAAGACAGAAAGGGCGTTAATTTTTGTTTATATTGATTTGTAAATAAATGAATGTGGCTTTCTTGTTAAGTGCAATGTATTTATTTGTTGTCACCTTTTGAAGAGAACAACATGCATGGCGCATGCTGGCAATTATCTGACTGTAATAAATGATTCTACGGAACCAAAGTAACAAAATTAAGCACAGGTCATCGTGGCAGAAAATTAAGTTTGGTGGCGCGTGTCTAGGCATTATAGAATCTAATTCTGAAGGCATTCGGGCCCTGTTTTTCTTCAATAAAATTCGGGATTGTAAATTCAAAGCGGTCTCCGAGAGGCCCCGTATTTACCGAAGGTTTTGTCGACACCATCTGGTCACATGGAATTTAATTTTCTGCGCTTTTAATCAAAAACTGGGAAATTGAGAGAGAGAGAGAGAGAGAGAGAGAGGTATGTCTCCTTTTGTACTTCTTTCTTGTTTTGCTTCTTTTTTAAAATTTTTTTTTGTTTTTGTTTGGAGAGGGTTATTTGTTCTTTATGGTTATCCTCTAAACTAAGAAAGAAGCCAAGAAACCACCCAGCATATATACAGAACTCAGATTCTCAAATCACTCGGTCAGATCTTAATTTATATAATGCTTGCTAAAACAATGTCCACGTTTTCGATCCTTTTTGTGCATTTTTGTTGCTTAAAAATCGGCTATAATCATTGATAAGCAAATTAAGCATTTAAATATATACTTATAATTTATCTTCAAGGGAATTTTCAATTACAATATACTCACAAAAGACAAAGCAAAAATCTTGAAAATGTTAGATATTATATGTCTGATTGCTTAGAGTCTGCTCATCCCTTTTGACTGAAATATTTTTAATGATCTTCATGTGTTGTAAACTTTCAGCATAACAAACCTCCCCCAGTCTGATTAAAATTTGATTCTCGATCCGCTCCTTTATTTTTTTTTATTGTCGCTACACGAGGATCTGATTTTAATCAGATGGCAAACCTCCCCCCGGCCTTTCCCATGGCGGATCCAGGGATCTTGAAAGGGGACCAGGTCGGCGTCAGATAGGGTCCCACATCCACATACACACACAAATGATTTATTAAATCTGATCTATATTTTGGAGACAAAAAACGGGGGTTGGTGGGGGGGGGGGGGGGGTGGCCCCCTCTAAATCCGCCAGTTTTCCAAGTATGAATGATGTATAGCAAGCAACCCTACAGAAAACATTGCTATAAATTAAAATTTTCTTGAGCCTTTGCAAATATGATTTCTTACACATTTTATTTTTTTCAAGTTTTGTCAAATACATGTAATGAAATTCTTTGAAAAGATTGCGTTAGTAATTATTTGAATATCACGATAAATAAAAATAGAAATTTAATTTATAGGACTTGAACACAGGGTATTCTTATAAATTCCTTTCTATAGAGATGATTCACAATACTTATCTCTGTAGGATAATATAAAGCATTGCTTTTTTTCTTTTTTTTTTAGGTTTGTACGGTGAGATAGACACCTGATAATAAGAAAATATTCGCAGAGCCTAGATGTACATGTATTTGTATCGATTATAGAGAACTTGCGAAATGTTGACGAAATACAATTTAAGTGATATCTTGGTATCATCAAATTGCAAATTGTATTTGCTCATACCTTGTTGTATCTTAATAAATACACCGATATCAACTCTTTTCAACTAAAACGTGAAATATTGACTCAAGATTCAGAAAGGTGTACCCATAAGACCATCTTTTTTATGGTGTGTCTTTCCCACTTAAGGAGGCTCATTACACCCACAGTTCATTTTAGACTTCATTACAGTACTATCTTTAAAGCCATATATGGCGTATGTACAATGAAAATTATACACTTAAATTATAAGAACTTATTATTTGTATCATTACTTTATATAAAGATAGAACTTTTCCGTAAATTACAAATTCTAAGTCAATTCCGTTATAAAGATATCACAGTTTAAATTGGATTCTCAGAATTTTCTCCGACCCGGAATAAAATACAAAAGATTTAAATAACACATTACAGAGAAGATAAAATTGTATTATTAGATGAAACGAGGCGTTCTCCGTGTCCAGAACTGTATGAAAATCTTTAATTTAAATGTATTAACTATGTTTCTTCACTTAATTTTGTATTTTTCAAAAATATATTTTTTTTTATCAGTTACGCCATATATGGCTTTAACGTAGATGTCAAATATTCAAATGGAGGTACATGTAATAGTACCATAAACATTTGTTAGTGAATTTTTAAACTGTTTTTTTTTAATTTTTAGTAGAATGTTTTATTTCCAATTTATTATTAATAGAATTGCAGAAATTTCAGTGTCAAGGGATGGACATTTTCTTGAGACATGTACACACAATGACAATGCTTCATAGTATTTAATATCATTTTCAAAAAAAAAAACAAAAAACAAAACAAAACAAAACAGAACAATAAACATATCTCTCTTTCTGTTTTCCTATTTCAAAGGTTTCTACTACATTGATCTTTTTACGAGATCTGCCCAACTATAAATATACTATCCTAATATTAAATAACCAATAACAATACTGTTCTCTCCATGGGAAATTCTTTACAAATTATATTTATCACACTAATTCATTATATACCACTGGAAAAATGGAGAGGGTGTAAAATTAAATTATCTTTCCATACAAGAACCATCCAACTTTGTTTATAAAAATAGTTTCAAAAAAAATAAATTAATTCGGTGTCTCGAAATCAACTAGGAAACGAAATGCGAGATCGTCAATAACCATGACCTGATAGGAGCACATGTACTAGATTTACCGCTTGCCTAAGTAACGGATTTATATTATTTGCCGTCTTCGACTTCCTTTTTACTTCATCATATTGATATCCGTTTTGACGAATTTGGTGGGTTCACATGTGTTGTATGCTTTTATTTCTCGTTAAAAGAAATTAGGAGATGTTTTCATATTTGTTTTATTGAAAATGGTAAGAAAGTGATCAGAATTTAGCAGCAACTTCAGTATATTTCATTATTTTACTCTGATTTAGTGATGATATTCTACAACTAACAGGCCGAGCACAATGTCTTTATTTAGCTATATACTTTAGCTAAAATGCTTTATAAAGCTATTCTCAAAGCTTGATAAACCTAAGTATATTCATTATGTTCCGCAAAAGTGTTTTTGTAAGACTATTTATGTATGTAACATAGACTATCAAAAAGACAACCTGTATCAAAGTCTCAAAGATAGTTCTAACAATGCAGCTTATTCAAGCCAATAATTATTATTTCCATTTATGGCAAAAAATTGGTACTGTGTTTTGAGATGATAACTTTGTTCTCTAGGGTACATCCCTTATTTATCTGAATAAGGTTAGAAATAAGATACAGTAAAAAAAAAAACATTGAAAAATGAAAGTAGAATTTTTCGGAAAGACGTTTTATATATAGCCTGGTTACAATTGGTACAATGGTTACTTAATGCTCAAGTTCTACTTCAGAGTTCTTGAAATTTTTTTTTTTCGGTGTCAGACTGTCAGTCATTTGGACTGACTGCCATGTGAAATTTGTCAGTCCAGACAGATTTCTATCGGTCCAAAAAAAATTCAACAGTCAAAATGATGAAAACTATATTGGAATTTTATTATCAGTACGCCCAGTGTCAATAAACAGTGCACACTTCATATCGATTTGACTGTCGCATTAAAACTTTGTTTGAATTCTTGTGGGGGTCCATTTTCTTCCTAAGGTTTTTGACTTTTTAATTTATTTCAATTTTCTCACCTATTTTACCTTGGCACTGCTTGGCACTTACGTTCTTCGAAGAAGCCATTACAATTAAGATATAGAAAACCGTTTGAAAGATTACGATCAGTCCGTTATAGGGTATTCGTACGAAATTTGGTCGGATTGTCGAAGTTCCTCTGTCAACACTTGCCGGTCATTTGGACTGACAGACAATGCAAAGTAATCGGTCCTTGGTTGTTTTTATCGGTTTTGCCGACAGGACCGAAAGATTTCAAGAACTCTGCTATTTTATCCATACTTGTTTCCATTTGGTTAACTAAATTGCACAATTGAAGCACAAAGTTTTCTAGTATTCAAACAAATTTTAAAATGTAGTAATTCTGCAAGTTGCAATTGATAAGATGACAAAAGAAAACATTTTAAAGATGGGACACAGAAGAAACCAAATTGATTGTAAATTAAGGATTATGATTATATAAAAAATTGGCATTTTACAAATAGAGGATATTCAATGTTTTGTAGTTGAATATGGAATTCATTTCACGAGTGGGACAGGATTTTTTGATATTTTCACGAGTGCGAAGCACGAGTGAAAATATAAAAGAAATCCTGTTAAAAAAAATCCATATTCAAACAAAACATTGAATTTTCTGTTTATTACATTTTCTTTGATTTTCCGGTTGCCTACGTGTTTTTTGTAATGCAGTCTTAGGTACATGACGTCATAGTTGAACGATTGAGACGTCATAGCTAAGTGCAAAACATTGTAAACATGAATTTCAGCAACATATTTGGGGAACTTTCGCAGTTTTATTTTATGACAGAATGATTTATAAACTAGTTTTCTAACTTATAACAGGTTAAAGAGTATTTTTACAACACTTTTGTTGAAGGGAAGGAAGATCGAGAATTTTCCAAATTGATTGTAAATTATACCGTGACAGGATATCATTTTGATATCCTTTCACACTGTGACAGGATACACACCCAATGGATAAAAATTTCACAGTTGAAAATGTAATAAACATCTATATACATTACAATAGTGCATCTGTTTTAAGACACCCCCACTAATTACAAGATAAAACAGTACATGAATCACTTGAAGTTTCTTTTATTTCTTTCAGTTAACTATTATGTGACATTGCTGTTCAAGCAATAGAAGTTAGAACAGATCTCTACAAAATGAGTACAGCAACTGAAGGTGACAAAACAAAGAGGGGAAACAAAGCCCTCACAGTAGAACAGATTCAGGAGGACAGCATAACACAGGTTTTATTTAACATCAAATTACAGTTGAATTTCAATATCTCGAACTTCGATATCTCGAATACCATGGATATGTCAAAGTCATTTGGAAGTCCCAACCCCATATTTTTTTAAGTATTTTACCTTCGACATCTCGAATCCTTGGACATATTGAAGTTTTTTCTCAGTCCATTCAGGTGCGAGACAACAAAGTTTGACTGTACTAAGTTTCATCTTTTATTACATTTTTTTTCATATTACATGAAATGATTAATTTCAGGAGGCTAAAATTACATTGTTTTGATCTATGGTAAAGTTTGTTTGTGTTATCTTCTATTAGTTGCTTAATTCCTTGCCAAGGCTGTAACCATTTTTCAAATAGGGAGACAAAAATTAAAATTTCTGTGTATTTCTGAATAGGGTGTAAATTTTATTAACATGAATATTGCCCTGTATGAAATATGAACATATATTTGAAAATCAAATTTTAACCACTACGAACAATTTTATGCAGTTTAATTGTCACAAATATTTTATGTTGTAGTTGGCAAGTCAGCATTGGTCCAAACAAGCTCTAGAAAATGGTGTCCCATTTAAAACAGAGGTATGTACACAAATTCAATTTCAAATCCCATTAGTTCAGTTTTTCCTTGCATAACTGTCAATGTTTATTTTTCTGACATGACGAGTTTTGACTTTGAATTTTCTTGCAGATTGTTGAAAAAGTTTTTCAAGAAGAATTGCTGGCATCTAAGTAAGCAATTAACTCTATGTGCTATATGTGTACGTAAAAAATTTGTTTTCATTTTTCAGCGGAAATGCAATGGACATTAATGCACTCATTCATGAATACCGTTGATAAATTATAAGTAGATACACAACATGGCATGGACGCCAATTTATGATCATGCCAACCATTCAATACCCAGTGCCTGCACTAAATTTTGAATGCATCAATTTATGTACACATTCATTTCGCACTAATAATACAGAAAATATTCAAAATGGAAATTTTACTAGCAGAAAAGGGCTTACAAGTTTATTTAACACATATTCTTTTTACATTTTAAACCCATGTTTTTGTTGTTTGTTTTTTTTTTTTTGAAGGTGAAAAAAATAATATTATTACAATATTTTTTTTTGAATTTTAGATTCTCAACAAAAAGAACAATGCTGTTAGAATTCAGGTATTTTGTTTTTAATTTTCACAATTCACAATAGATGGATATTAAGAAAAGAAATTTTACAAGTGTATTTATAATTCTTGAAGTTAAAGGGTTTAACAGTTAACATTCTTTTTTAGTCAATACCTTGAAAATTACTTATGGCCCAATTTCTCAAAGGAAAAGGTTAGTGCACAGATTCTGTGATATAAAATTTGTTCTGCACAATTGAATGCAAGATAATGATGTAATTATCTCAGAAAATTCCAAGGTACAGATTTTTTTGGTGTGTTAAAATGTTGAAAGTAAAGTCATAATGCTTGAATTAATTTTAGGGCCATGCACACACATTGTCCATCATATTGATGGTGAATGAAAAATTCAGAGAAAGGGTACCACCATGGGAGGTAAGTCATGCCAATTATATATCTATTTTTACATATGCTTTTTTAATGGATTTTTTTTATCCCTTTTCAAAAGAGAAGAAGGGGATATAGTAATCAAGTGTGCATGTGTGTGTAATTTTAAAGGAAGTGATTTAATTTGCATTGGGGGCAATACAGAATTCTGCCCTGATTTATAGATTTGCTCTCTTTTGAGTGGATGCTCCTCTTTGCAGTGCCTTTGTTTAATATTTTACATGTATTTCTTGTATATACAACAAATTTTATAGGGCCCATTGTGACTTAAATTCACACTGATTTTTTTTTAGTGTTTCAAACAGCACCCAGAGAGGTTCTGTGACTTCATGTTTAACACGTTAGAAACCTGTCTGGACCAGCGCACATCTCTCCGAGAACTCTCTGTTTCACTCGTCTTTCTCATCCACTGTTTCAACAGCCTGGTAAGCCATCAGAGGGGGAGTTGTGTTTTCTTTTATATGTCAAATTTTGGTTCATCTGAAAAAAGGTTTTTATGTTGCCTAAATATCAAAAGCATTGAAATGGTTTAAGGTAAGGGGAGGGTGTTTTGTTGACTGGTAAGCCATTAGAGGGAGAGTTTTGTTGAACTTGAAGATGTCAAGTTTTATTTTATCTAGAAATTTTTCAATTTTTAGCTCACCTCAATGAAGTTGTGTCAAAAAGCATTAAAATGATTTATTAGGTGAAGATGTTTCTAGTGTGTTTCATTGTACAAAGTTTCAGATGCTGCAATTTCAGCAAAGGAATAACCAGGTTAATGTTTTTGGAGCATTGTATTTGGTTGATTTGAACCCACTGGCTTGCTTGGATGCTGACATACATTTTCCGTTTTATGTTTTTGTTTTCCTTTCCAAAACTATGAGCACTATAAATTTTGATAAATCTAAGGATGCATACTACCAGACTTGCTTCGGATAAATTTTCTGGTTGAGAAAGTTTTGGGTGCACATCATAATTTATTTGACCAAACTTGCATGGATGGTACATTCACACTAATGGACTTCTGTGTAAGGTGATGTTTATCAAGAAACTATAAGGCTTATATAAGCCAAACTTTAAAATAGCTCTCAAACTTGCTTCAGATGCTGGATTTTAATTACGTTTTCATGGAGAACTAGTTTGAAGTTTATATATAGGTCTATTCCAAAGTATAAAATCAAAATTGCAAAAAATTTTTGTTGGTTAATTGTGTGACTTTGCCTTACTGAAAATATTATTACCTATGTTTATTTTTGCCCAAGTGTCAAAAACATTAAAATGATTTGAAGTAATGGATGGGATGCTTTCTAGGTAGCATTGTATTTTGAATTGAACCTACTGTTGATGTTGAATGAAATTTTAAAATTGAAAACATAATTTTGTATTCTGTTTAAATCACCAACAAAAAAATCTTCTAAGACTCTGTGACAATGTTTTGCTGTGGATGTTAAATTGAAATAAATGTACTCTTACAGGAGGTTGATCTCATTAGGGAACAAGTTCAGAAGCTGGTTTCTCTACCAATCTGGAGCAATATTTTACAGGTACTTAATTTGACAGAGCCTCGTATGATTAGCTTGTGTAGGTGATTTTTCAAAAAAAGTTAATAGTAAAAATGCATCAGCTTTAAAGAGCATCTTTTACCTGTCTATGTCATAAATGTTACATCCATTATGACTAAAATGAGTTCATTTAAAGAATATACTGTAGAGGTACTTTTTTCCGTGTGGTATTAATTTACGTGTTCACAAATAATCCGCGGAAATTTGTCTAAGCGTACTTAATATAAATGTAAGGCATATAGTGAGAGTCATCCACGTTTTTATACCCGTGGATTATTGATAATTATGACCCTGTGGAAAAAAGTATGTCTACAGTAATCTAAACAAACCTCTTACAGTAATAACAAGTAAATGAAATGAAAGTAGGTGTATATATTGCTGAAGAATTCTTTTTATGTTTTCAAACAGGGAAAAAGAGATGAAATTTTCCAAAACAACCCCAAATACAGAAAGTTTTTTAATTTAATCAAGAAGAATGATGCCAAGCTATCAGAGGAGCAGATGAAAAGAGTGACCTTTGAAAGAGGTTTTCTGTACAACATGATCAAGAAATTTCTAGGCATACTGGACACTGTACCCCTCAAAGGTAGAAAGCTATAGACTAGTGCTAAGCAATTGCTGTATAAGCTTTTAATAGTTGTCTTATTGTTATTTAGCCATGATACACAATTGAAGACAATATTTTGCAGAAGATTAAGCCAAGGTTCATGACTCAAGAAATTATTTTTTAGGAGATTTAGCTCAGATACATGTATGAAGACAATATTTTGTGGGAGGTTAAGTTAAGATACATGAATGAAGACAATATTTGTAAAAAAAAAAATTAGCTTAGATGAAGACAATATTTTGTAGGAGATGTAGCAGGAACTAAGATCAATTTCTGTGAGAGATTCCTGGAGCTGATGATTGACATTGAGGCCCAGCTTCCCACCAGACGATTCTTCAATGTCCTCCTGGAAGACTGCCACCTGGTGGTCAAATGCCAGCTATCCAATCTCAGTAAGAGGTCAGAGGGCAAACTGTTTGGACAGGTACTTTTAAAAACATTCATGAATGTATATTGCAAAGTTTGGGTTTTATAAATAATGTCATCTGATATTGTTGAGGCCTGATTATGTTTTACAGCTGCTGGAAATGCTGAAGAGTTACACTGAATTTGAGATTGATGACATCACAGGGGAGGCCCTGACACTGCATGATAGGATTGACATCCACTATGACAGGGTTCTACAGTTACAGGTGGGTAAAATAAAATGCCTTTACTCCAATTTGGACACTAGTATAACACGTTACACAAATATCATAAGAAAGCAGCATTATTGACAAAATTTGCCTAACTTTTCAAGGCTTATATTTTGCATCTGACAAAAGTTTCATTTTCTTCTATAAAAATCATAAGTTGTCCCTCTTAACACTTACCACTGTGACTGATTTCAGTTTGTATATATGCTTGTAAAACTAGCAAAATACATGCACTATATTGTACCTGATATGTCATTGTATATATAATTTCTGGAAAATTTCTTTTTCAGAAAGTAGCATTCAAGCATTTTCCAGAGCTTCATAAATTTGCCATTGCAAATGTAGCAAGTGTGGACACAAGAGCAGCCCTCTCAAAGTATTTTAAATCTCTCAGGTAAAAAAATCAAGACTGTGTTCTCTAGGACCATAATAGATTTAATTTCCACGTAATTACACTGTCAAAAAATATATCGCTTTTATTTTTATGGTGCTGAAATCTACGTAAATTCCATTAATCAACCATCCATTCGCTGTTTTGTTGTACAGTTTAATCAGTCAAAAAATAAATTTATCAGACTGCTGTTTTGCTGTACAGTTTTATCAGATGTCTTCTACATGTATGTCATCTTTAAAAATACATGTACATACAGGTTTACTTTAAAGAAGGATTTTTTTTTGCAAATATGCAGACATTATCTGGTAAAAGAGGGGTAAAACCCTATGTATCCCCCATTTCTTTTATTTTCTTTTATGGCGTTGTTTGCTGAGTAAAACAAACTTATAACAAAGTGCCAGGGACAGATCATTTTGTTTCATTATAAATGAAATTTGTTAATCCTTGAATAACGTTCACAATATATTTTTAAAAAGCTATATATTATACTGTATACAGGGTTATTTTCGCCCTATGTTAATTTCACCATTTCACACATGCAAACACTTCTGTCCTGTTTTAATATGCCCAGTCAAAGTTCTGTTTAAGAAATTATACTGTCTTCTTTGAATTCACCCCGTCTTAAATTCCCCCACTTATGTCTGAAGGGGCAAAAATAAAACAGACGAGAATTTCTCTGTATACAGTATTTTAATTAAAAGCATAATTGCTGTAAGTGTGTTTTACTGTAGCATTTTTTGCTAAAATGAGACAAAATCATAGATACTGCTGTTGTCCATGAGTCTTATTTTACATCATCTGTAATCTTTATTATCAGCAATGTGGATCTACACAAAATCCTGGCCCACATTCACCAGCTGCCGGCCGTGGAGAGGGATGAGGATTGTGTGTCAGACGTGGACTACCTGATGGAGCTTCTGATCTCCAGACACGAGCGGCAGAAATCACAGCAGGAGAGGGTCAACGAAATGCCCCTCTACCCCACCGAGAAAATCATCTGGGACGAAAACATCGTTCCTGTGGAGTATTTCTCTGGGGAAGGTAAATTACTGGAATATACAGTCTAAGCTTGTTATCTTGAACTCATTAGGACGAGGAAAAATCACTTAGATTATCTTAGGATTTGGAATATCAAAGGTCAAATAATTAAAAAGAATTAGTATTTGGCTATCCATGGTATTTGAGACATCATAGTTCAAAATATCGAATGGGTATGAAATGGTGTTATCAGGGATAACAAAATGTTATTTGGTCATGACATGCTGAAAAACAATTTTGTCTGAGTTCTCTATAATATTTAAACTTATGCTACATGTATATGTGTCTGTGTTTGAAAAAAAAATTGTGTAGATAACTCATGTCTAATTATGTCTATGATGAGTCTCTTGAAATGTTCATCAATTTTATTTACAGGTTGTTTGGCCTTGCCCAAGCTCAATCTACAGTTTCTAACTCTTCATGATTATTTACTGAAAAATTTTGATCTGTTCAGATTAGAATCCACATGTAAGTACATCATTTCTGTATTAATCTCTTCACTCACTTTCAGTTATACTGTGTATAACAGAAACATCATGTTGGACTAAATATTTGTCATCCCTAGAGTTTATTTTAAAATTCTCTAATTGTAACTGGTTATTATATTGTATGTACTTAATGTGAAGTATCATGCATTGTAATTGGAATACGGGGGATATATTTTTCAATTTCTCTTATAATCATTGTTTAGATGAAATCAGACAAGATATAGAAGATTCTGGATCACATCTCAAACCATGGTAAGCAATAGATTAAAATAAATCAAGCAATCTCAAATTTACCCTTTGACATTATTTATAGACAGTTTTTAATGTGTTTACATGGCTTTTTAGGCAATCAGAAGATGGAAGCTGTCTGTTTGGGGGATGGGCTCGAATGGCTCAGCCCATTGTTGGCTTCAATGTTGTAGAGGTAAAATAAACATGTGTAATTATTGATCTATGCATGATATAAAGTTTTCAGTTGTGTGTTACACACAGAGGATTTTTTTGATATTGAAGAAGAATATACATGTAAAAGATTGGGACTTCTATCCCACTTTAGAAAATCCATGATATTTGAAATATACGAGGGTTGTCCGCAAAGTTCGTGGACAAGCTAAGAATTAAACAAAAGTTGCTTCACTGATATTCATTATTAGTTTATTTCTTATGCTTTACTAAATGTGATTTGAAAAATGAAAAAATCTTATTCAATTTTAGATGTTTATTTTTAAATTATGGCGTCATAATTAGATTTGGAATAGAGACCCGGAGCTCCGCAAAATTGAACGTTTAAAGTTGTAAAATGACGGAACAATCAAAGTTAGAACTTATTAAAACGGATCGGAAATTGTTCCAAAAAAGGGACGTTTTCGGAATGGGTGGAGCAGTGAACAGTGATAAAATTCTGAGTAGACATCGGATAAACACTTAAGAGACCAATACATATTGTAAACAATCGGGAAAACATAGTAAAAGAAGCCGTTTATTTAGTATTTAAGTGGCATATAATATTTTCGGATGGAAGGAACAGTTTATAGGATTACATGCGTGAAGGAAAAAGCATCATTCCGAGATTGCAGTGCTGTAAAAATGACTTTCAGAACGTGACTTTACCATATTTCCGCAAATAAAATCGTTTTTATGTGAATAGAGGTTGGTTGATTATAGGATATGAGACAGGCATTGTTAATTATTATTTTACTTATGAAACCTGAACATTTTGTGCAAATATTTATGAACGGTTAAAGCCACATAAGAGATGAATTGAGTTAAACAGTGACTATGTTGAGAAAAGTTATACATACTCGTTATGCTTTTGACGTCCGGTAACGTCAAGAATTTTCATTTTAATGCCCTTGGTATGAGTGTATGTCTTTTTTTTTAATCTAATACAAATATAATTATTTGTGCTTTGTTTTTGTTGAAAACCTGCATGTTTATAAAATGAAATATGAATTTAATGAAAATGATAGTTTCATATATTTTATCAATGTTTGTCAGTAATTGTCAATATTGTCCACGAACTTTACGGACAACCCTCGTATGTATCGATAGTTGAGGTAACTGTACGAGGGTTGTCCCGTAAAATCGTGGACAAAGCATTTTTCTTGAAAAGTAATGGGCGCACTAAGCTGAAAATTTCGGTAAATGTTTATTTATCATATTTAAGTGCATGATAATTTTTCTGATAAAATATAGGCAAAAATAAAGATTTTATTATGCTTGAATGTGCACGAGGTATTGTCCTACGGCGCACGGTCAAAAAACCAAGGTTTTATTAAAGAATACAAAAGTTTGAATTCAAAATAAAAGTTTTAAATACATAAGATTTGGATTAAAATTATCCTAATTCAATTCCACAATCAATTTTGTAGTCTTTGTAAAAATTTTAAGGCATTTGCTTAATTTTTGGCAGTTTCTCGAGCATTCGAAATGGGAAAGTGGTAAACACAACACACGAAAAAGGGCGACGTTTTATGACGTTACGGCGCACCGGAGAACAGTTCAGTTTTATTTCGATGTTTTAATGACACCCTTAGAGACTTGAAATGACCATAGAAGAAAAAAGATTATTAAAATATCACCACATCTTAAGTATACAAATGAAATAGGAGTTTTCTTAGCGAAGTTTTTTTTTTGATCGAATCCCTGGGGAGTACAAAACAAACGGACAAACTCCTATAATGTAATAGCAAAAGATGCTGTCACAGTAGACCGCCGATATGAGATTTTCTATTAGTTGAATGATGGTGAGAATATTGTCCGTAACTTACTAATAAATCTTCAGAAGATCGCATGAGGGTGCCAACTGGTTCTTCGACTGTTTATGGAGACTAAAGACTGTGTATCAATGAAATTCCTAAATTTAAGTCGGACTCATCCAACTTCATTTTCAGCAAAGATAAAAAGTGACGCTGTTTTAGACACTTTGACGTTATAATCCATGCGCCGTAAGGTGATACAATACATGGCATAAAATCTCATAATTTTTTTATTTATGCATATATTTATCTGAAATTTGCTGTGTATATTACTAAAATATGTACTAAATAATAGTGAAAATTTCAGAACGCAGTGATGTTTATTTTTCACACAAGACAACTTGTCCACGATTTTACGGGACAACCCTCGTATTTATATGAATGTATGCAGGATTTTAACTCAGGGTCATGGGTTTACAACCTTGAGTATCATCATCTGAATGGGATGTAATGCTTACTATTTAATTATATTTGCTTTCTTGCATATTCTACATATAAAGGATTTTTCTTTGGCAGGTGGCTAAACCCAGAGTTGGAGAAACTCACCCTGCACAAGTTCGAGCAGACGTAACCATCAATCTCAGTGTCAGACCACAGATCAAAAAGGAGTGGGAAGGTAGATCTCCCATACTTTATTTTTGTTTGAAAATTTTGCCTGATATTGATAACAATACTTCATTTCATATGCAGAGTACTCTGCTGTTACATGAGTTTTCGTCTACATCTACTCAACTTTTTGTCTTGTATAACTCATTTCATATCAGATAAGTGTCGGCACAGAGTTCTCTGCCGCAACATTTACATGAGTTTGTGTCTTGTAGATCTCCGGAAGCATGACGTGGCTTTCCTGATCACACTGAGACCCACGGTTCCAATCCACCACAAGTATAACTTCAGGGAGCCCTTCATCCCCCAGGTGGGGCTGACCTTCGTGCGGGGCTGTGAGGTGGAGGGAATGTTAGATATGGAGGGCAAGGTCATTGAGGAGGGTAAGAAATGTGGGGAGGATCCAATTGTTTTGACTTTTAAGGATAAATGTGTATTGATATTTAAAGGAATTTAAAATTATTCTGTTAAATGAATAATTAACAATTGATAACTTATGTTTGCAAAATTTCATGTAAATATGAATTATTTTCAATACTGTCAATATTGCATTCTAGTTTTAATGTTTAGCTTGATATATAAAGCAATTTTCATTTTTTATCACTGTACTGTTGGGATTTAAAAAAAATGTTGAAAATTTGATGTCTCCTTAGGACCGGAACCAAAGCCATTTATACCGGGAGATATCCGGACTTTCCGAGTGTGGCTGGATCCTAACCAGTACCAGCAGGACATGACCAAAACCATGGATGGGGAAGAGGTCAGGGGATTTTATAGAAAAAATAAACAATAACTGTTTTAAAACAAGAGCATTGTTTCTGTTGTCACTGGCATAATTGTACAGTACTTACTTTCATTATTCTTTATGAATAGGATGTGTACGAGACATTTAATGTGATTATGAGAAGGAAACCAAAGGAGAACAACTTTAAAGCCGTGCTGGAAACCATTAGAGATCTGATGAACACTGAGTGTGTTGTACCGGACTGGTTACATGATCTCATACTGGGTTATGGACAACCAGACGCTGCTCATTACTCAAAGTGAGTACCAGTACATGTAGTAAACAGGTTTGCAAATGAAAAACCAAGTTTAAATATTTTTGTAGGTGTTAAATAACACCATATTGTTTGTAACATCATGATATTATTGCATTTCAGACTTAGAATCAGATTTGTTAGTATTAAAAAAATCTGTAACATAGAGGGATGTGATTTTTAATACTTTTCCTTTTATAAATACAGAATGAGTAACACCATTGAGACTCTGGATTGGAATGATACGTTCCTGAACATCAATCACCTGAAGGCCAGCTTCCCGGGGCACGAATTCGAAGTCACCACAGATGATATCAGCAAGCAGATTCCTCCATTCAAGTGTGTATAGTCACATTTTTTTCTTGGTCCTTTTTCAAAGACAGATTGAAATGGGTTGTGTTGTTTTTATTTTCTTTCGAAAAGTTAAATAGTTAGTCATAAGTTTTACTCTATATATTGAATAAAAGGCCATAGATTCATGTCAAGTTAAGCTGAGATATGTCAAACATCAAATAGACAATTGTCATTAAAAGAACTTATTATCTTTAACATATTCATCCAAACATAATTATTTAAACAAAATTTGTTCTTTTTGACAGATTGACATTTCCCAAGCAACAGGAGAGCACCACAGGGAAGAGGAAGGCAGCGGAGGAGGAACCGTCTGCTCCAAAGAAAATCATCGTCCAACCCCACGTCATCGAAAACAGGGGCCCTTATCCATACAATCAACCCAAAAAGTAAACTTTTAATGATGTTTAAATCTGAAAAGGAGTCAAAATTACTTGTGCTAAATAGATAAAACTTACAAAATTGATAAATCAACTCTTTGTGTGATTAAGGTGGAAGAAATTCATTGACACTGTTAATAATTTAACACAAATTCTTTTGCTATAAGTGCACCAACTTACCCTGTTGTTATTCAAAACAAAATATAATTTAAACTATTATGTTCAAAATAATGGCAAATCATATAAAAAAATTCATATTGCATTGTAGAAACCAGATACCCTTCACTCCCACCCAGATAGAGGCTGTGCGGTCAGGCATGCAGCCCGGACTGACCATGGTGGTGGGACCCCCGGGGACAGGAAAGACTGACGTAGCGGTACAGATCATCTCTAATATCTACCATAACTTCCCAGAGCAGCGGACACTGATTGTTACTCACTCCAATCAGGTAAAGGGGCTTCTATAAAATCCCATAATAGTGTACACAGATTGTTTCCAGGTGACATTCTGTTTAGGTAAATGGACTTCATTTACTCCAACTAAATTTACTCCAACATGAAAGTGACAAAGAGATTACAATTATATCTTCTGGTGTACAACCACTTTTAAAGTTAGCCCAGCATCTTGTAGAATAGCTTGAAAGTTGAACAAAACAATATTTACATTTTATGTTCATGCTTTGTTCACAATAGTTGTGTTTGAAGGATACTTTAGAAGTTCATGTATCTATTAACAATTACTTTTGACAGGCGTTGAACCAGCTGTTTGAGAAGATCATGGCTCTGGATATTGACGAGCGACATCTTTTACGTTTGGGTCACGGAGAGGAAGCCCTGGAAACGGAGAAAGATTTCAGCAGGTAAAAACACTATTGATATAAAGTCAAACCTCATATTGAGCTCAATGCTATTGACTTACAGTCAAACCTTGTTATCACATGTTTAAATATCCAAAGGTTGATGGAATAAATAATTTGAACTTCCAAATCACTTCCCTAGGTTATCCATGAGATTTAATATATCTGTGTCAAGATATCAAAGTTCAACTGAATAATATACATGTACTGTATCTACTTTATGTACTCTGTTGGGCTAAACAATTTACCTGAGATTACTGGTAAAATATTTATAGAATGAATAATTTGAACTTCCAAATCACTTCCGTGGGTTATCCATGGGATTTGATATATCTTTTTCAAGATATCAAAGTTCAACTGAATAATATACATGTACTGTATCTACTTTATGTACTCTGTTGGGCTAAACAAATTACCTGAGATGTATTAGATTATTTCACAACTTTACATATAAATGACAATTATTTTCCTCCCCTGTAGATATGGTCGAGTGAATTATGTCCTGGCCCAGCGACTAGAACTCCTGGAGGAGGTGGCCAGGTTACAGAACAGTCTGGATGTCAAGGGAGACATGTCTTACACGTGTGAAACGGCCAGCTACTTCTACCTCTATCAGGTAAGGAAATTAAATTTATTTACTCACGGGTACAGGATTATTTTCACCTAATGTTATTTTATCCATTTAATTGCCATTTGCAAATAACTCTCCATGTTCTAAATTCTCCAATGCAACAGTTGTGTTAAAAGGGAGATAACTCTGTCTCTGTTTTATTTGCTGCATTTTGAATTTGCCCTATGAAAGCAAGGGTGAAAAGGATAGAAATAATATATGGTCAAAAATTTTCAATATATTTCAAAATTATCCATTATAAAACTTTTAGTATAGAATTATAATGCAAACTGCAAAATTCTGGTTCCTATACATACTTGCCAACCTCCAGCATGTAAAAATAGGTCATGACCAGATTTGGAAAGTTAAAAATCTGGTCATAACGCTGTACAGTATTAGATTATTTCCATGATTAAATTTTATACATATATATATACAAAGTATTTGAGTATTGAGAATTCTTTTATTGAAAAAGGTTTTAATTAACTATGACAAAAAAATTATACATAATTTGCTTTAATTTACATGTTAGAAATGAAAATTGCCAGGTTACAGAACAAGTAAATGGATGTTAAAAAAAAAAAAAAAAAGCCTTTTCAGTTTCTGCTAAATTTGAAAGCACACCAATTTCAGTTTTGAAGTTATTTTCCTCTCTCTTAATTAATTACCTACTGCAACATGTTTTAAATTTGAAGTTAGGCCTAATATCTTTGATTTTATTTTATTTAATTGCCATTTGCAAAATTCCTTTATGTTCATAAATTCTCCAATGCAGACAGTGTTTGTTAAAAGGTTGGCCCTGATAACGATCTGTCTCTGTTGTAAGCCATTTTAATTGACTTCAAACATTGATTTGTCAAAACAACACCCAGTTAATTGTTTACACCTGCACAGATAATAATATCGGCATTAATTTTCATGTATATAGTTTCAAAATGTACCATTAAAGGAAGTCACTGCTATTGTAGTATAGAGATGTATAATGCAAACTGCAAAATTCTGGTTCCTACATGTGCTAGAATAAAACTTTGCAAGATTTGCAAAAATATTGTAGCACAATAAATATGAATTTACAGAATGATAAGAGTTTATCAGTTTGCTATATGTATGCTTTCTTTTTCAGGTGTTGGCAAGATGGGAAGAGTATCAGAGTAAACTCAGGAATCAGAAGGTAAGTAATGATAAATAAAGTACTTATACCTATATACATATACATGTATTATAAATATTTATGATGTGATACATTATATCAAAGGAATGATTTTATATTTACAATTTATTGTCATTTTGACTGTATTACAGAGTTCCAAGAAAAAAATTACATGATGTATTTTAGAAAGTCACTTTGGATTACTTTATTTTGTGGGGGTACATGTATATTAATCTTCAAAATCAATTGTAGGAAAAGACTGTTGAGATTATTAAAGATGAGTTTCCCTTCACCAAGTATTTTGAGAATGCCCCTCAGCCTATATTTAAGGGAAAGTCGTACACTGAAGACATAGATATGGCGGAGGGTTGCTTCAGACACATCAAGAAAATCTTCACACAGCTAGAGGTCAGTAATGAAAGGAAATTCAGAGAAGAAATATACATGAACATTCAAACATTGTATGATTTTTTAGGCAGATATAGGATTTTTCAGTGTGTACAGGTATAGAAATATTTATTCCCTGTGTATTTTGTGATACAGGAGTTCCGAGCCTTTGAATTGTTGAGAAGTGGTGCAGATAGAGCTGAATATCTACTGATCAAAGAAGCCAAGATAATTGCCATGACCTGTACCCACGCAGCCCTGAAGAGGAGGGATCTAGTCTCCATTGGTTTTAAGGTAACAGGTTTACAGAGGGAAAAAAAATGCAATTTCACATTGTTGTTTCACATTTTTCAAAGTTCATCTTCTGATGAATGTTGATTTCTTTTATTAGTTTGACAACATCTTGATGGAAGAGTCAGCACAAATTCTTGAAATCGAAACTTTTATTCCATTATTACTTCAGGTATTGTACCAAATAAAAACTCTTTGTGCACGTGTTTTAATATTTCATGCTTTTATTTAATTAAGGAAGCAGTAATATTTAAAAATAGCATGTTTTGATGCAAATTATTTAATACTACTCAAAAACACTACAGTCAAACCTTACTATCTTGAATCTACAGAACCAAGATATATTAGAATTCAAGATAACAAGGGTTAAAAGTTAAAGAAAAAGTTGTTAGGACTGCTGAATCACTTTGACATAACAATATCAGTACTTGAGACAACAAAGATCTACTGTAAATGGATTGTCTCTTGACAATTATGGGATTTTATTGTTACATTTACTTTGAACACACAGAATCCTGAAGACAACAACAATCGTTTAAAAAGATGGATCATGATTGGAGACCATCATCAGCTGCCACCTGTCATTAAGAATATGGCCTTCCAGAAATTCTGTAACATGGAGCAGTCTTTATTCACTCGACTTGTCAGACTTGGGGTTCCCACCATTGACCTTGATGCTCAAGGTCGAGCAAGACCAGGGTAAGAAAATTCAAATACTATTAGAGAAAGTTTTTTTTATTTAATTTAAAGTATAATTTTGGCAACTGACCTGTTTAAAAGGAAAAAAAGTGTGTAACACTGTAATCTTTAGTTTGAATTACTCCAATATGCTTTTCTGGGGTTTTTTTTTTGCAGGATTGCCAGTCTCTACAACTGGAGATACAAGAAACTGGGAAGCTTGTCTCATGTGATGGTCAACCCTGAGTACAAAAAGGCCAATGCTGGGTTTGTGTTTGAATATCAGCTGATTGATGTCCAGGATTTTAACGGTGTGGGAGAATCGGAGCCCAATCCCTTCTTCTATCAGAACTTGGCAGAAGCAGAGTACGTGGTGGCAACATTCATGTACATGAGACTTCTGGGATATCCTGCCGAAAAAATCTCCATCTTGACGACGTACAATGGACAGAAACATCTGATTAGGGACGTTATCAAACAAAGATGTGGACGAAATCAGTTCATAGGTACACCCCACAAGGTAATGACTAGTAAGAAAAGTGTTTTGTTTCTTTGAATTTTTTTTTTTGGGGGGGGGGTGGTTAAAAATATCCTTTCATGGAATAAAATATAGAATATCTAATTTAACAATATTGTCTATTTGTCTGTAACTTTCAAATTTTGATTCGATTGCATCTCTTTGAAATAAAGTATGGATTTTGTTAAATTGTATCACTTTGGCATTTTGAACAGGTTATATTAATTTTTTTGTAAATAAATTTTCCAAGATAGTTTGGTTCTTATATTTAATATTTCTAAACGTATACCTGTATTTGGGTTTATTTTAAGGTTACCACTGTAGATCGGTATCAGGGTCAGCAGAACGATTACATACTTCTATCCCTTGTCAGAACTAAAACAGTCGGTCATCTAAGGTATAAAACACTTTAATTAAAAAAGTAATGTTGGATTAGATTTCTATGAAATAATTAGAATAAGATTTTATATAAAAAAAAAGTCAAAGAACAAATATTGTAATGAAAACATTTATGTTTACAGGATTTTTCGAATTTAAATTTTTATTACCTGGTACATTTAATACATTAAAATATTTTTACATAAAATATTACACATTTATGTTATTTAGTTGGAAAATTCCTGAATGTAACAAACTTATACTTTATATATTTCTATAACTTATAAATCCATCTGATTGTCTTCTAAAGAGATGTCCGGAGACTGGTGGTTGCCATGTCCAGGGCTCGGCTAGGTCTCTACGTCTTTGCCAGGGTCTCTCTATTCAGCAATTGTTTCGAGTTAACTCCTACATTTAACAAGGTAAGAGGGTTGTTTTTTTGCCCATCTGTACATTCTTCTGTAAGTTTTAAGAGATTATATTTTGCTAAGAATTTTATTTTATGGTCATGAACAAGTATATAGAGAATCTGATTTTTTGAAATGTTTTATGTACAGTATGTAGATATGAGCAAATAGAAATTATATCAGTAAAAATTATAAAAGTTATATGTGCGTATTATAAATCATGTTTTTGGACTTAACTTTAAAAGAATGGCCCAAATTTGAGTACATACATGTATAGTGTTTTGTTCTTTTATTCCATAGCATTTGTATTATTTATTTCTGTATTATAACAGTTGATGTCCAGACCCCTACAGCTCCATATCCTCCCATCAGAAGTGTATCCTCCAACAAGAAAGGTAAAACATTGTCGTAGTTTTTTAAAATAAAAACATTGGTTTTGATGGAAGGACTGGCTGAAGAGGTTTTAGAAATGTAGGGCCTGAAATGTGATTACTGATTACCTTATCATGCCCCAAAATTAAGTTTTAAATTTTCATAAGTATGTTTTTTACAGGTTTTTAGGCAGTTACATTTGTCCTTGTATCATATTTCCCCATTTTCTGACTCCTAGCTGTTAACATTTGGAAAGTTATTCTGAAACATTTACTTTAAAATCACTTATTTTTGTGAGGATTTAATTTTCTTTCTTTTCATGGTATAAAGAAACCCATGAATTTATAACTTAATATTTGTTTTGCAGATGCATGAACAAATCAGGGGTGAAGCAATGGTCATGAAAAACATGCCACACATGGCTCAGTTTGTATTTGATTTCTACAACCAGAAAATCAACAGACTAATGTCTCAATCTGAGGGAGGCAGACAACCAAAGGTAACAGCCTATTTATTTTACATGATACATATATATTAATCAGATAATCGATAGGGCTGTCAGATGTCTCTGTCTTTACTGGTGATTCTTTTATTAAGAAAGTGGTTGTGCTATACATTAGGTAGCAATTACAATATCAAACATGTATTTTGAGGCAGCAAATTATTCATGATTTATTGATTTTTTTTTCAGGATGAACCCCTAGAGGAGCCCCCTAAGAGTGAACAACCAATGGAAACACAGAAAATTCCTACAAAAATGGAGGAAGACAATTCAAGTTAATGTGGACTTTAAATCCATTTATTATTTGATTGAAGATAAAGAAAATTCATAAAAAGATGGAGGACAATAATTCAAGTTAATTTGGACTCTAAATTCATTTATCATTTGTAAATAGTCAAAGGAATCCATTATTTCATCTGAATAGACAATGTTCTGTCTGTTTTTATTGATATAGAAAATAACAATAAAGGACACATCTTATTGTATATCTTATTTTCATACACTTTTTTTGTTTTGTTGTGTTAACTATGGAGTACAGCTGAATAACAAAATACTATTTCAAAAGTAATTACTGGTACAAATTATTAGAAGTACTAATATTGGAAAATTGGAAAGGTAATTGATAATAAAGGTGCATATTTTCTTGAATGTACACCCTCAAAGAGTCACCCTTATTTCTGAAAGTCAAACGTGATCGTGCCAAGACTTCTTAAAATGTTCATCTAATCAACAGGTGAGACCTTGTCTTCAAGATATACACTATAACAGTCCTTATGTTACAGAGTGTTTGCAAGCATCACTAGAGATACATGTATTTATAAACAGTCACCTTATGGTATTCTTGCCCAATATAAAGATTGCTTTCATCATCCATACACATACCAAAAGGCTTGAACTTGAAGATGGAAACATCTTCTTTTGGTGTAATCAGAAGAGACAAGAACTGGCCATCCTGATCAAGGAGTTGAATCGTGTGACTGATATCATCACACACCAGGATGTGACCAGAGGCATCAGTGCACATTCCAAGGGGACTGAATTTTGACCCCTGACCTGTGTAGGTGAACCGGAATTGTCCAGATTGATCCAGCACAACCACTCCCATGTTGCGGTCTGATGTACAGATATCCCCGTTGATGTTTTCAGTGATATAGTGGGGGTAACTGTAGAGATTCTGTCCTGCAGCAGTCCTTTGTATATTTTTTGTTCCTTTCCCTGTCTTTGTGTACCTGGTGATTCTAGCCTCTCCGTGATGTACCATCCCCACCAGCAAGTCCCCATTGATGTGGGAGGAGTGTATGCTGAGTGGTTTCCAGTCTCCTGTTTTAGTGATCTCAGTGACATCATTTTCTGGTGTAATCTTACTGATGACTTTCTTGTCTTTGTCTGTAAACAACAGATCCCCCTCCAATGAGAATGTATGGTAGCCATACCCCCCACAGGTCTTTTCTGTCTGTAGTTGATTCCCCTGTAGATCTGTTTGGACAAGGTTACCAAATTCATCACTGATCCAGAGTCTACCTGATTTACCTATGGATAAATGGCATGCATTTTGTAGACCCAGAATGATTAAATCCATGACCATGGTGACTGAGGACAATTCAGATTTCTGTTGAATGTTCTCCTCTAACTGATCACTGGTTGGAGTGGAAGGGGTGAGCAGAGGCTCTGTTATCATTGGCCCTATTGCTCTCTTCTTTTCTTCTGTGTTTGGGACATTCATATATCCAAGTAATTTGACCACATCTTCTTTGTTGTACTGAGGGATAAACTCTGGTGTGACTGGTTTCGTGGTCTCTGGTATGGGTTGGATTTTCAGTTCCTCTAAGGAGAATGCTGAAAATAATTTCGTAGGGGACATTTGGATGGTGAACTTGTCCACAAGACCATTGAGATAGGTGATGTAATCACTTACTGTTTCATGATCAGTTTTTATTTTGTTCAGTAAAAGTTCTTCCATTTGATCTATTTCTCTGACTTTTTCTGATGTCACTGTGTCCACCATTTCTTTCAGAGACTCTGCCTCGGCCTTGGTGGAAGATCTTATGCTGTCCATGAGAGATTTTATTTCTGAGAGATCTTCATGAATTTCCTTTTGTAAATCTTTTGATGTTGGAAGAAAATATTCATAAATTTTTGGAATTTCTCCTTGACATGTTGAAAACATCTCCTCCAAAATTGGTCTGGAATTTGTAAAGATGTGACCTCGATGTTCAGGTATAGTAGTGCAAGTGGAACATATAAGAGCTTGGCATTCCTTACATAGAAGTTCTAAATCCTTGGTGGGGTGGATCTTGCATTTTTCTGTGGGCAGTTGTCTTTTCCGTAGTTGATATAGGACCACCTCATGTTTCTTTGTGTCCGGACTTCTAAGATGTTTTTCTTTGCATTGTTTACACATCTTTTGGTGACAGACATTGCAGTAGAATTCACAGTTTCTCTCACAGTCCTCAATGCCACACTCTAAGATATGTTGGGCTGTGCCTAGTGTACTCATTTTGGATAGAGCCATCTGCAATTAGTAAAGGATATTTTGTATCCTTATATCACTTTATAATCCTGGCCGTAACTTTTGTACAGTAAGTGGGAGTGATACATTTTTACCTTGGCTTTAGATAATACTTTAACATTGATCTCAATTATTGAACAATTATTACTAGGGCTTTCATATTTCATAGTGTATTTCTTGTGACAATGAATACCAACAGTTTTGACATTGGAATGTCCTATTTATTAAAAAACTAATGCCCCCATATGGCAACATAGCAAAGATCAAACTTCTCTTAAATGCAAATTAAATATGTTGGAAATGAAATTGTGTTTCAGCACCCTTGTCCTAGCACCATTTGTTCAAAAGTTACTGCCAAGGATTAGAGTTTTTGAAAGGTAGGTCAAACTCCAGGGTCAAGATCAAAGGGTTAAAATTATTGTTATCTAAAGAAGGGTCTAAAGAATCACATAAAATATGTTAAGTATGATTAAATGTGAAATATGAAAGTCATAGCTCCACTAAATTAAAAGTAATTAGGCAAGGTTAGAGGTTTTTGTGGGCTAATAGACAGACAGACGGATAGACACGACAAAAAATATATATTCTGAATCTTTGATTGAGGGGGGCATAAAAATTAAACTTCTTCATAACTTTGAACACTTGTTGCTAGTGTGATCATATTACAAATGTGTAATGGGCGGGTGGGGGTATTAATACATAACCTGTTTTCGACTCCTGCAAATAAATAAATTATCTGTCCAGAGACTTATGATCAGTTAACACACCCCCCCTCCACTGAAGACAGTTTTGGTGCCGTCTTTTTTGGAATTCACATTTTTCAGAAAGAAAAAGATAAATGACCTGTCTTGGATCCTCTAAAAAATAAATAATCTGCCCTTAACTTGTACAAAATAGATTATCTGACTCAAACATGTCCCCCCACCCCCATTCCGAATCTGTCCCATTATCTTGAAAAAATTAGGTAATCATTAAAAACCATAACCTGGGATTTATCAAATAAGAGGCACATGGGCCACATCGCTCACCTGAGCACTGTGGCTGGGAAAAAGTAGAAATTGGTTTCTTATTGAATAGTTTATATGCAAAAGTAGTGCCATGACCAATCATGGCTTTGCTATTCTTGATAATATGATTTTAAAAGAATTTTCCTATATATGTCTATGTAAAACTTTTGATTGGCCATTGTGGCCCCGCCCTACGCCAGGGGGTCATGATTTAAACAAACTTGAATCTACACTACCTGAGGATGCTTCCATATAAATACGATCAATTATGGCTTTGTTATTCTTGAAAAGAAGATTTTTAAAGAATTTTCCTATACATTTCTATGTAAAACTTTGGTTGACCATTGTGGCCCCGCCCTACCCCAGGGGGTCATGATTTGAACAAACTTGAATCTAACTACCTGAGGAAGCTTCCATTGTGGCCCCGCCCTACCCCAGGGGGTCATGATTTGAACAAATTTAAATCTACAATGCCTGAGGATGCTCAATTATGGCTTTGTTATTCTTGAGAAGATTTTAAATGAAATTTCATATATATTTCTATGTAAAACATTGGTCGACCATTGTGGTACTGCCCTACCCCCGGGGGTAATAAACTTAAATCTACACTACCTGAGGATCGATGCAACTATATAAATATGCTCAATTATGGCTTTGTTATTCTTGAGAAGAAGATTTTTAAAGAATTTTCCTATACATTTCTATTTAATCCTTTGGTTGGCCATTTTGGCCCCGCCCTACCCCCAGGGGTTGTGATTTGAATAAACTTGAATCTACACTACCTGAGGATGCTTCCATATAAATATTATCAATTATGGCTTTGTTATTCTTGAGAAGAAGATTTTAATAGAATTTTCCTAGTTATGTCTATGTAAAACTTTAAAATGGTCAGCCATTGTGGCCTCACCCTACCCCGGGGGGTCATGATTTGAACAAACTTGAATCTACACTATCTGAGGATGTTTCCCCATAAGTTTCATCTTTCCTGGCACAGTGATTCTTGAGAAGAAGATTTTTAAAAGATACCCCAAAATTTCATTAATTCCCAATTATCTCCCCTTGAATAAGGGCGTGGCTCTTCATTTGAACAAACTTGAATCCCCTTCACCCAAGGATGCTTTGTGGCAAGTTTGGTTGAAATTGGCCCAGCGGATCTGGAGAAAAAGTCGAAAATGTTTACGACGACAACGAGGACAGACAACTGACAAATTGTGATCAGAAAAGCTCACTTGGGCATTTGGCTAAGTGGGGTGTGTTAAAACTGTTAAGTTGTCTTTATCTTAATATTATTCTAAATTATGAACAGATTTTTTTTTAATTCATTTCAGTTCGCGGAAACTTAATATACCTGACAAAAAAGGCAACCATTACCTGTTAGATAAATAATAAACTATGCTTCATGTACAAACCTTATCCTTCGTGTCCGTGAAACGACGTACACGTTTCCGTCCAATTAATTTCTATCATGTATATTCAGAAAAACATGAAATTTTCCAAGATCGATGTGGACAAATGCAACATTTCTCATAAACTCACTGTATAGTTGTATTGTATAGTAATGTCAGAATATGTGCACAGAATAACCCCGTCCTATCACCATGATCACATTTCAATAATTTTCGTAGAAAACTATAAATGGCCCGTGGAAAATCCAGAAGGGCGAGAGCTGTATCCCTCTCTATTTTGGCCGTGAGAGGGAGAGGGGGGATTAACCTATAATTTTAAAGTTAATTAATAAATCGTATAATATGAAGTACAAAACACCTGAAAGTTTTGGTTAATATTTAGATATTTTTCATTTGACTACGTCAGGCGTGGATCGAGAATTTTTTTCAAATGGGGGGGGGGGGGGGGGGTGAAGCTAGGATTTTTAAAAGGGGGAGAGAAAATCATGTCAACTTATATTGGTTCGAAGATTTCAACGATTTTTCCCAAGTGCTTCTCTTAAAAATGCCCATCTGCCGTTTTGTTGTGTTTTTATGGATACTGAACAATGACATTGCCTTGTATAAAAAACAAATTTTACTTTTAAACTAGAAATCGACATCTAAGTGAGACAATCGATTTTTCAGAGCTCTATAAAAATTTAAGTACACAACAATATCAAATTGAACAATGTTGAACAATGCGTGCAGGATGCCTTAGATTTATAAAATAAAAATTTAAATACATCACGAGTATCATTTTTCTTTGACACTAACATGCAAGCCACTCTGCTACACAACTCCTGGTGACGTTTCCATAGTGTCTGTGATATGACTCATGCGACTTCAAATGTTCATTGGAAAGATTGTTTCATTGAGATATATATTTAAGAAAAAGTGGATCTTTGCTGTATGCTTTAATTTTGTAAACCAAAGAACATATAATTTTATACACGTTTTGGAGATAAATTTAAAAAAAAAACTAGAGGTACTGTGAGTAATAAGCTCACTAAATGATACCCCCCGCCTCCCGTATGAATATAATGGCAGTGTCCATGTTTTGTTATGGGAAACCCAAAATATTTGTCAGATCAAAAAGTAAAATAGGAGGTGCACAATGGCAATATGTGATAAAGATTCTGTGAACGTTTCATCAAATTTCAATGAGTGGTAGGTATGAGAGGAGTTGCGAATAAGATATGAGTACCCCAAAGCGTAAAAGACAGACGGACGGACATACCGATTACTATATACCCTTCCACTTTTCAAGCGAGGGGTAAAGTTAGAGCAATTAAGACCAAAATCATATTAAAAAAATGTTGTAATAAAATGAGAAAATGATCTTTCTTTCCACCCGTACTGTGCATTTTGTTGTAGTTCAATTCCTGTGAGATTTCTGTAACTGACGGAAATTTTACATAAAAGTATACTTATTAACTACATGTGGTTAAAAATCGAATTTTTTTTTCAGCTTCACTTTAGTCGCATAGGCATTTAACCCACATTGTTCAATTTGCCAATCCTCTTTCATAAATGTATATCAAATTAATTTTGAGAGTAATGGCTAGCCATTTTGAATAAGAACTGCACATATTTTAATTTGACATTTGCAATTAAAAGGTCAGATTCCTCTGCCCAAATTCCAAGAAATAATGACCACGCTTGAACAGAAATGTTCTACAAATAATATTCTTACTCTAAATTTATTGACCTCAAAATTGACAAATGATCCTATCAAAAAGCTCCGCCAAACACCATTGCTTGGCTATTATACCCATGGGAAAAGTGGAATTTCTCTTGTTATTGGCTCAAAAAATGTGGTACACCCATTTATGACAAAATCTGATGATTTTAGGTCTGAAATTTTCCAGTTATGAGCTAGGTATGATTTTGCTATATTCAGCTATATGGTAAAATATCTTAACAAGAGGCCCAGGGGCCACATCGCTCACCTGAGCACATTGGGTAGGAAAAAGCACAGATCAGGTCAGAACTGAAAAGTTTACTGAAGAGGTTTACTAAAGATGACTAAAGATGGATTTTTTCCTTAATTTTTCTATGTAAACTATGATCGACCTTTGTGGCCCCACCCTATCCCTGGGGAGGGGGGAGGGGGGTTTATGATTTGAACAAACTAAAATCTACGCTAAGGATGATGATTCCTTATTAATATCACTAATCATAGCTTTGAAGTACTTTAGTAGTATCTGTATTGGCTTATATATTACATATATTGCCACATATAACATTACTTTATATATATACATTGGTAAACAGGTGTCACACACTACAGGTGCTATTTCAAATATATAGAAAACAGAAAGAAAAAATGAGTAGCATAAGGTGTCTTTTGTATCATTAAAGCCATATATGGCGTATGTACATTGAAAATTATTGGACTAAAATTATAAAAACTTATTATTTGTATCATTACTTTATATAAAGATAGAACTTTTCCGTAAATTACAAAATCTAAGTCAATTGTGTTATTATGATATCACAATTTAATTTGGATACTCGGAATTTTCTCCGACTCGGAAGAAAATACAAAAGATTTAAATAACACATTAAAGAGAAGATAAAATCGTATTTTTAGATGAAACGAGGTGTTCTCCATGTTCAGAATTGTATGAAAAGCTTTAATTTAAATGTATCAACTATATCTCTTTACTTAATTTTGTTTTTTTCAAAAATATATTTTTTTTATTAGTTACGCCATATATGGCTTTAATGCTGCTGAATGGTAGCGTTTTCCCTCTTTTTAAAACATTCATACACAAATTTCCCAAGTTTTTTAAGTATACTTTTCAGAATTGGTATTAAGTAATTCAATAAATTTTGCCATACTAGGTCTTGCATAATACTGTGGATTCATCAATTTTCGTTGACATCAATTTTCGTTGATTTTGTAAAACATACGTTTTCGAGGACACGTAAGTTCGTGGACAAACGCATTGCCTATACAAATGAATATCATATTTCTTAATACAGTGAACATTTGAATTCGTGGATCTGCTCGACAACGAAAACTGATGCTCAACAAAGATTGATGAAACCACAGTAATATTTTTTAATATATTTTTCTCTTAACTCAGTATAAAAGTTACCGGGTACATATTAAAACAAAATGATATTCGTCTTCTATTTCGTTCGATGTACAAAATATGCATTTCCTTTCACTTGTTGGACATTTTTTATCATATCTACCAGATTCAATGCGTAGACAATTAAAAAGATTTCCCTATATATTCCTATGTAAAACTTTTGTCAGCTGTTGTGGCCCCGCCCTACCCCCGGGGGTCATGATTTGAACAAACTTGGATCTACACTACCTGAGGATGATTCCACAAGTGTTTCATCTTTCCTGGCCCAGTGGTTCTTGAGAAGAAGATTTTTACAGATTTTTCCTATATACTCCTATGTAAAACTTTGATCGGTCATTGTGGCCCCACCTTACCCCCGGGAGGGGGGGATGTCATGATTTTAACAAACTTGAATCTAATTAAACTACCTGAAGATGAATCCACATGAGTTTCATCTTTCCTGGCCCAGTGGTTCTTGAGAAGAAGATTTTTTAAAAATTGTAATTATTTTTATACATTTCATAATTATCTCCCCTTGGAAGAGGGCGTGGCCCTTCATTTGAACAAACTTAAATCCCCTTTACCCAAGGATACTTTGTAGTGTAGCAAATTTGGTTGAAATTGGCCCAGTGGTTCTTGAGAAGAAGATGAAAATGTGAAAAGTTTACGACATCAACTACAACAACGCCAACAACGACAGACAACGGACAAATTTTGATCAGAAAAGCTCACTTGAGCCTTCGGCTCTTCTTGCTTAAATGTAAAACAAGAATGTGTTAATACTTATTTCTGTTATGAGTACAATATATTACTTTTCAGTTTCTAAATTCTCTGACCATGACATTGTCTACATGACCCTATAGTTCAGGGTCATGCCATATCCTTCCACCATAAATAACCACTAGGGCAAGTATTATTTGAAGTTACTAGCCATGATAACGATGCATTTCCCTCACACAATCTCATTTATAATAGGAATTAAACCCTTTCTTACTTATGTGATAGATATCTACAGGTCCTATATATCTCAATGGCCACGGTATTACCTTCTGGTCATAAGCAACATTTATTCCTTGTATACATGTATTCTGTTAGTGTTTTTCTCCACTTAAAGTGTGCAAGCTCAAATGGTACAGTGTATATATTAATTCAGTAAAGTTTGACCAAAAACAATTATTCAGTTTCAGAGAAAAACTTGGACAAAAAAGTGACAGGCAGACATATGCAGTGATTCCAATATGATGCCCTATATTTTGTTATAGGGTGTATAATAAACCAATCAAATGATTTCCTAACATACCTGGCACTCCGACCAACTCCTCGACCTTGTGTATGTAATTCTGGGCATTCTCGGGTAGATCTGAGAAATTTCGAGCTTCAGCTACAGATCCAAGGATGCAAAAAGCTCAGAAGAATGTCTCTGGACAAAATTCTTAATATTCAAAATTGATGTAAATGATTAAAGATATTACAAATTTTTAAATATAGGTAAGAAGATCTACATGTATTATATATGTACCGGTATGTTCAGAGTATAAGCAAATGTTGTCAAATATTTGGCCAGAGGTGTACATCACACCATATTGGACTTGCATAGTGACTGGGGTGTCCTTCAATCTGTCCATTTTGGGATAGCTATACCTTATCTGCAACTTCTCTTACATTACTACATCACTAAATGCAACTCAATGGAAAAAAAATCTTTATACATATATACTGGCATTGTGCATTCCTGTTCTACTTTTTGATTAGAAACATATTAGGGGTTTCCCATATAGCAAAACATGGATCCAGCCATTCTCTCTGTTATGTTGGGGTCACACAATTCTTCATACCCACTCCTCTATGTCATAATTTAAACTTGAACAGAATACTACATTGTTTCATTGTGCACATCTTATTTTGATATAAAGGAGGGGAGGTATTCACTCTGTTCACACAAATCATTATAAAATACCTAAATGAAATTCAATGATGAAGCTTCTACAGAATCTCATTTACTTCCTGGAGATGCAATTTGCAATTATACTTTATGTAGGAAGGAGGGGGGGGGGGGTTAAGTTGTAACTTCAGTGCTCACAGTAACTTGTAGTTTTATGATTAAATGCAAAAAATATGTATGTTCTTGGCCATTTTGTTGTGAGAATTCATGTATAGATGTAAAATCAATGTAAAAGTGAACAGAATCTGTATAATGGAGTTCATTATCACTGTTTGTTGAGATCATCTAATGATTTTATTTTAACAATAAAATGTATTATACATGTACATGCATTTAACCAAGTTGTTTTATTTGCCTGCATCAGATTTCTCTATTATTCATTAGATCAGTTGCATGGTTAAATTAATCTACTCCTAGTAGTTCAAAATTTTCATTGAAAAATGATACAAGGTACGTATCATCTGAATACGAGTGTTTCAGAAAGACAATAAATATACTTAATCGTTTAATTTGATACTCATCTGATTATGAGTGTTTCAGTGGTTATTGCTCTATATAATCTTAAGACAATAAATATACTTAATCTTTTAAGTATAAGTGATTTGATAATGTTTTTCTTGCCATGTTCAGAGGCAATGAAAACAATAGTTTATGCCATAGTACCAAATCATGGTACCTAAATTATCAAATAAAATATCACCATTATTATAGCTCTTCTGAGCAGAAGGCTTTGAGAGGTCATCTATGGCCATTTATGTGGTGTGTTTTTATACCCCCCGCTTGAAAAGTGGGAGGGTATACTGTAATCGGTATGTCTGTACGTTTGTCCATCCGTCTGTCTGTTACGCTTTGGGGTACCCATCTCTTATCTGCAACTCCTCTATACCACTGAGTGAAATTTAATGAAACTTTCACAGAATCTTTATTACATATTGCGATTGTGCATCTCCTATTTTACTTTTTGATCCGACACATATTTTGGGTTTCCCGGCCACAGCAAAACATGGACTTTGCCATTAAAACCACATGGGGGGGGGGGGATCATTTAGTGAGCTCATTGCTCACAGTACCTATATCTATTCATGACTATGATTTTTAATAAAAAGGCCATATATCCAAATCTACTTCATAGCTTTATTAATCTTGAGGATTGATGATTTGTATTACAAAT
Organism: Saccostrea cuccullata; assembly: GCF_032062105.1. Taxonomy (NCBI): domain Eukaryota; kingdom Metazoa; phylum Mollusca; class Bivalvia; order Ostreida; family Ostreidae; genus Saccostrea; species Saccostrea cuccullata. The sequence goes on along the minus strand of NW_026935125.1, from coordinate 147,046 downwards.
AAAGATATTTTACCAATTATAAGATATACTGAATATACATAGGATTGTATTGTATCATACAAATATATATAATTTATCATATATATATATATATATAGTTAAGGGCAAGAAACTTATATATACTTTTCACATGGTAAATTATGTACTTTGATCTAGCTCTTCCTAGTCATCCAATAAAATTGATTATCAATTGATTGAAAATTTTTACATGAATTTTACAAATATTTTTGAGTTCAAGTCTTTGTACATTAAGATGTCCATCCATCTGTAAACTTTTCACATTTTTGACTTCTTTCAATTTTAAGCCTGGAGCTAATTTTAACCAAAACTTATTGTTTGTAAGAATATAAAGCAAAATTTAGTCTTAATGCTTGGATGAAGGGGAGTAAATAACATTGGTTTTAAATAAAGGGAAATCCAATTTTCCTGTCATTAGGTAGGAATAACACAAGAAACCATGACAAAAATTTTGGGTGGTGTCTTTAAAAAATTCTCTTATCCAGTATAACAACATATTTTTGACATCAAAATGTAAATTCAAACTTAAGTGGAAGCATCTTACAGCAAAATTGCTGCTTTGTAGATTCCAAATTGTTCAAATCATGATTTCCCTTTAGGGTTGTTGGGTGGGGCTTACAGGATAATGGGAATGTGGTCAAGTTTTACATAGTTCTAATATATATATGGAAAAAGATTTTTATCATTTTTAGCATCTTCTTCTCAAGTCACCCACTTGTATTGTTTAACACATTCAATATTGGCCATATGAAAGGGAATTTTACTTTTTACCAGTGAATTGAAGACATTTTTGTTTTCTTTGTATTAACTTTGAGACACCAGTCCTTACAGTATGTACTTAGTATATCGAGTTTTTCTTGTAGACCTTCAGCAGTTGGGGAGAGAAGTTTATACTTCACGGTGATGTACTTTTAGCTTACCTACTGGTCAAATGCTCAGTTGAGCTTTTCTGATCACATTTTTTCTGTTTTACTGAAAAATATCTGTAAACTTTTTTTTTGAACTTCTCAAAAACCACTGGGCTAATTTAAACCAAACTTATAAAGTATCCTTGGATGAAGGGGAGTAAATAATGCTAAAGGGCCAAGTCTTATTAGGAGGAATAATCAAGAAAAAAATAGCTTTAAAAAATTCTTCTTATCAAGAAACACTGAGTCCGTAAATCTGAAGCTTAAGTGGAAGCATCCCGGGGTTGTGTAGATTCCAAATTGTTCAAATCATGACCCTCGGGGTGTTGGGTGGGGCTACAATAGGGAATCCCAAGTTTTACATAGAAATATATAGGAAAAAGATTTTTATAAATCTTCTTCTCAAAAACCACTGGACAAAAGAAAAACTTATGTGGAAGCACCTTAGTGTAGATTTTAAAGTTCAAACCATGACCCCTTTGGGTAGGCCATATATTCAAAGTTTTACATAGAAAAATATTGGAATTTTTTTTTTATTTTTCTTCTCAAAAACAACTGGACCAGAAAAACTAAAACTTGGGTAGCATTGATTCTAAATTGTTCATATCATGACCCACGGGGGTTTGGCAGGGCCACACTAGGGAATCAAAGTTTTATATATGAAAAAAAAATTAAAAATCTTCTCAAAAAACACTGGACAAGAAAAACTAAAACTTATGTGAATTAGTATCTTTGGGTAGCATATATTATAAATTGTTCAATTCATTACCCCCCGGCAGTAGGGTGGGGCCACAATAGGGAATAAAAGTTTTATATGGAAATGTATAGGAAAAACTCTAAAAGTCTGCTTCTCAGGAACTACAGGGCCAGAAAAGCTGAAACTTATGTGGAAGCATCATGTATTACAATACAAGGAGGAAATCTGGTTAAGAACAGCATGGTCAAAGCAATTCAGTTGAGCGATGTAGACCATGAGCCTCTTGTTTAAATTTTGCAGGTATTAATTATGCGCCCTGATCAATAGGTCCGAGGCATATATTGTTTTGTCTCATCTGTTTGTCTGTTTATCTGTTTGTCTTTTGTCAACATTAACCTTCTCCATAACTTTAGAACCGTTAGAGATAGAGACCTCATATTTGGTATGCATACTCAACTAATTACGCTCTTTCAAATGACACCAAGGTCAATGACCTTGTGACCTTGACCTATATGCTAAAAATATTTTTTTGGAACTTTGTTGCCACCCGGCGCATAGTGTTTCACAAACGCATTTTTTTAAAGATTAATTTTAATGCATATCTTGGACATTATGATGCCACTGATCTTCAAAACTTGTCAGCTGATGCATCTTTGGGCCTTGAAGTGTGTCAACTAAAAGTTTGGTCACCATGAACCATTTTGTGAATTTTATGAATAACCTTGTTTTATAACATTTAGCTCATCATTTCGCATGCTGAGGTTTACAATCGTTCAACCTTGTGAGTTGTACCATGACAGTAGCTCAGTTGATGAAGAGTTTGCTCCCTGAACAGGGTCCTGGGTTCAATCCCTGGAAGCAACTAACCTAAGTTGACAAAAAATAGGTAGCAAGTGTTCCTTTGCTAAGCACTAGGCACAGTGAAATGAAAGTTGCAAGTTTTTTGAATGATACTTTAACACCCCAATCCATGTGTCAGAGCAGGCATTGGCATCCCAGACTCTGCAGTAAAAGATCTCTAACTGTTCAATGACCTCAAGTCCTGAGTAAAGGTCTAAATCTGAAGCCATTTGATGGTATGTGATGACATCTCTATATAGTGTAAAAAAATCTCTAATGGGAGGGATGTTAACAACCAACTACCTTGTAAGTTGATGTACCTTGGAGTCTTGAAATGTTTCTTAGAAAGTCTGATCATAGTTACCTAGTTTCTGAATTTTTCAGGTATTTATTTACGAATTGATTTTGATGTAATTCTATATGATGGACACTGCAAAGTTTGGGAACATCATCCTTGTCAGCTGACACGTCCTAAGATCTCGGAGTATATTAGCAAAAACATATAATTTTTATTTTTACTAAATTATCAATAGCGTGCCACTCTTATAACCAGAACCATGACAATCACTTTACCCTGACCATATTCACAATAACCCCCTTCCCCTTTTTTTAATGGGTTTGAAGCATTTTAAAAAATATAGAGCCTTTTAAAACTTGTAATGTTTGTCTCTGTTATATAGTATAACAACAAGAATTATATCCATACCTCAAAGCAAAGATCATTTATCTCTTCTCCTGCTGCAATTATGGAGGAACTAGAAAGGTGTTGACTCCAGAAATGTCAAAAGGTCCTTCATCTGTTCAGAAACCAAATATCAGGACTGTGACTATTACCTCATGTAGGAGGCACCCTCATGTGCATCTTTAAGGCATAAACTATGCTGTTCTACTTCACTTCAATTTATTTCATTGAAATGAGACAGGAATCTGTGAATAAAAATGAAAAAAAAAATTAGGACAATGAACATTATATAAAACAAGAGATGTTTGTAAAACAATTATGCCCCCTCCTCCAAATGATTGGAATTTTTCCAAGTCCAAGGGGCAAAACTCTGTCATCAATAGGTTGATCGTACTCGAAACAAAACTTGACTTAGACATTTTTATGATAAATCTGTATATCAAATTTCATTTCAGTATGTGCAACTGCTGCGAAGAAAGTGAACCGGTATGCTACTTGGTGGACCGACAGTCTGACTGACCAACAGGCAGCAGCAAAGCAGTATGCCCTCCCTTTTTTGAAGGGTGTATAATTATTATATATGGTAATGTATAATTATGAACACATCATTGTTCAATCTATAGTGTATGCATTACAAAAGTAGATACAATATAAATCAAAAAATCTTTGTGAACCTTGATATGACAGCCTTGCAGTTCAGCAGCATTTTGAACCTTGAAGTATGTTCTTAGGTACTGTATAGATTGTATGAGCAGAGCATGAAAGTCCTTGTGCTGCTCCTCAGATATCACCTGATAACTCGGCAGCTTGTCAATGACAATCTTACAGAGAAACAATTAAATGCACATCCTCCTTCTGTGACAAAATAGTTTTGTCAATTTGATAGGCATATAACACATCATATGAAAAATCAATTTTCTCAAGAACACCAAAAAAGATAGATTTTATCATTCCTGTATGGTGCAGATTCATATTTTTCAAATCATAGCTTGAAGTATGTAGGTTGGCCAAACATTGAGGGGTATGAATGCTTCACATGGAATTCAGATACTGTAGAAATACATTTTTCCGCGTGGTATTAATTTACGCAGTCACAAATTTTCCACGTAAATTTGTCCAAGTGTACTTATATAAATGTAAGGCATATAGTGGCAGTCTAAGAAATATGCGTAATTTTCAACTCACGGATGAAACAGAAATTGAGATTCCACGGAATTATGACCCCGTGGAAAAAAGTAACTCTATAATATCTATACCGGGAAAATCTAAAATTACATGTAGAGATGGACATGGATGTCCACTGTCTTATGTTCATTTACTTATAAGCAAAATGAAACAAGAAGTGTTTGTCAAACACTCAGATGTGTGAATCAAATGAGTCCAAAAATTGGTAGTTAAAAAAATATGTTTTATTGGAAATGCTATGCTATAATAACATGTGAGTTATGAAACATGTATTATGTTCAGAAAATATGAACTCCAAATTAATCTATGTCCCCTTTTTAAAATAACTGTGGAAAAGAATTACAACTAAAACTAGTTTGAATATAAGAATAAGAGTTTTTTTTCAACTTGTAGGCATCAACTCAAAAGTGTTAATATTCATTCGAAGGATCAACAAATTAAGTTGCATATGAAAATAATGTTTTTGCATTCACTTCAGCAAAAGACTGCTAGATAATTGAAGATACTATTTGCTAGAAATTGTTTGACAAGATAATTGATGCATTGTACATACCAGATGAACTGATATTTTACAATGATTTTTTAAAAGTTTGATCATTTGAGTGTTCATTAAATTACCTGGTAGCACTCCATAGTACGTACATTCAGTAATGTACATATAAACACCAAAACTTCTCCTCTGCTTTTTTAAGGGCTTGGAACCTTCTGCTTGAAATAACATGTTAATTCAAGCAGGCAGCATTAAAAGTTTTGTGCCTTTTTTTTCCCATTTTTTTTTCTTTCTCTCTCACTTTTTTCTTTTTTTTTTTTTTTTTGTTTTTTTTTTTCTTTTTTTTTTTTTTTTTTTTTTTTTTTTTTTTTTTTTTTTTTTTTTTTTTTTTTTTTTTTTTGTTTTAATTTTCTTTCTTTTTTTCTTTTTCCTTGTTTTTTTTTTTTTGGCACAAAACTTGCCAATGAGATAAAAATAAATTCAAATTTCAACACAACAATATACATTTTCACATCAACAATTTACAATTGCATTAAACAATCACAATTTAACATTTTAAATCATTGATATAACATTAACAAATCACAAATTAACATTTACAAATTACCGGCAATTTAACATTTGTCATTGACGCAAATCACTATTTTACTTTTCAAATGCAATATACAATTTTATATTCATTTCTTTCACAGCATATTTAATCACATCAGTATATATAGGGCATTCAATTTCACTATAAGCTAATAACGAAAAGGTGACTACTTAGTATATACAAATTATTCTTTCTACAACAGCTGACAGAATTTACACATTCTATGAATACTTATGTCCTATTATACAATCATTACATCAGCTGAAACATATTTAACTTCATCAAAACAATTACAATAACAAACTATTATCTCATTGGCATAATAATAAAAAGATAATAAAAGACAAAGTAGCCTCCAACTAGTCCCTTTCAGCTTCTCCTCCCCGAGCCAGCCTGGCAGCCGTGGCGGTGAAGGAACTTAAGTTCCAACCAGTAATGCCCCAGGGTATCGTAAAAACCTACTTACAACTAGCCTTCAACTACTTCATCTTAACAATATGAATATATAGCTAATGAAGAAAAAAAGAAAAGCAGGGGGTCAGTGTGGGAGGAAGACGGAGTACCCGTAGAGAACCCACGTGTCCGAATGGGCGACCCCATACCCTGACATAATTCGGACACCCTTTACATAAATATATATTTTTTAAAAAGTCTTTGAAAAAAACATTGTTACTAAAATGGATTTAAATCAGTGCTTTAAAGGTGTGGATTAATCATTAATTAATTCCTGCTTCTTCATCCACACACATGATCTCAAGGATGTTCCTTCTAAAAGTTCCTTTGATTCTCTGTAAATGAACAAGGCAAGAGGTTATTGTCAGGTTTAAATAAAATAAATTAAGAAGAGACCTATATGCTACATTGCTCACCTGAGCTCTAAGGCTAGGAAAAAGCAGAAATCAATACAGTATTGTAGATCACCATATTTTCACAACACCTTAGTTTAGTGACTTAGCTATTTGGCATTAAAAATTTGCATTTCAAAAAAAAAATAAAATCGGAATTTTTCAATCTGCTCGTGTCAAACCTGTGTTTTATAAAAGCAAATCAGTCAAAAACGAAAAAAAAAACACAAGTGCAGAATGGTAAAAAAAGGTGAGTTGTCAACTTTGATTTTATCGAGAGTCTACCAATTCTGAACCCTCCCTATCGCATGTCTCTCTCTATTTTTTTAGTTGTATCTATACTTCGATTTGTAAAATACCGACAAGTCAAAACAAAAATGGCTGTCATGCAGTGTTTACCGGTAGCTAATCTGTTAATTGCCACTGATAATAGGTAATAATCAAGGTGTCAACCGTGCTACCAGATGCATTTGCAGTTGTAATTGCTCATTATCCTCATTAAAAGTGTTTTTATCAAAGACATAGATACCAGATGTGGAAATTTTGCAAAAAGGACGGTAAATAACGATATGGATTACTTGATCTTTGCTGCAAACAAGTATACAGGTATATAAGCACCTAAAACAAAACAATTCCTCCATAAATATACCAGGAAAGACATTAACTACAGTACTCTATTATTAATTTAACCAAGTACATGGTAGCTATAAAGAGTCTGTAGAGGGAACACCGCGGATACAATGACTTTGCAAATCCTACATCAACATCAGCATATAAAAGCCCTTGAAACTGCAGAGCAACTTGACCCTCTAATTCATTGAATTTATGTAGCCAAATAAACAATTTTAATATAATATTAGCAGATTGGAACCGGACTACAATTAATAATGCTTTGATATCATAGGTACTAAGAGTAAAAAAAAGAATTCAGGATCTAAGAATCTATCTTATTCATTCTCAATAGATTACGCATGTTATTTTTTGAAAATGTATAAAGTTTTAAGTTTGGCTAACAGGTACTTCCAATTCCTTCAATTTCAGATCTTTATTAAATCCAGGAAACAGTTCTCTTGCTCCTTATAATTGATTTTTAAAAGCTGGAAACTTCTGCAGAATATTATTAATTCTTTTAATTGCCAAGTTAAACTTTAATATTTACCCTGAATATTATTCAAATGACACTCAAATGAACGTGCAAACACTATACAGTGAAGAACATAATTTTTTTTTTAATAATTTCAAATATTACACGGTACTCATAAACAATGTTTGAATAAAAAGTTGTAATCTTTATAAATAACTACATTTATACATGTAATGTGTATTAATATTAAAAAAAATTATCTTGTAAGTTGTTTATTTTGTTTTGTTTTATACTACTTCAGTGAAATGTGTGACTTTTTATATGTGAAAAAGTTCGTTGCTAGCTTCTTACCCCCCCCCCCCCCCCCCCCTTAAAAAGAAAATCAGAAAAGTTGACAGGTATGATTTTTGTCTTTTTTTTTTTTTTTATTTCGTCCTCCGACTTGACCTTTCTTGAAAAAAAATCCGTAAAACTAAAATGGTCGCCTTAGTGACTTAAGCTATTTGGCATTAAGTCAAACAACATTTTTTATAGCTGTTGTTTCTGTTGTATATAATAACAAAATCAGACAGCCCCTAGCGTTTTTTTTCCTTATCTGGTACCGATAAAATAAGTTGCCAAAAAACGTTAATAATTCCCTTCTGTGACTAAAAATTCCCAATTCAATTGTGATGCAACAGACTTCGACAACATCGTATTTCTTGTTAAATGAAACATTGTACAAGTTGACTAATTGATCACTTCCGCTTAAATCGAAAGTAGAGAAAGTCGTAAGTTGGCGGGACATGTGGGTTAAACAGCGTAGTGTCATACATTTTGACAAACTGAAAGCATAAAAATGTCAAAGCATGGGACGTTGATATAAAAAACAATAAGTACTTGTTGTTTATTCTTTGAAACAAGGAGTAATAGGTAATTAATTTAGAACAAAGGCGAAATACACTGCATTTGCATAAATGAGAGAAAATTTGCCTGTTTTTCTTCGATGTTATTTTTCCCAATTCAACTGGTATCGGACCCATTCCCAATTGGTGGAAAAAAATCGCTGTTTTCACTCAAATAGCAATGCAACATTTTTCAGGGAAGGGCTACAAATGTAGACCTATACTTGGTATTAAGGCTAAAAGAGCAATGAGGGACTTTTTTTTGCACCTACTGCAACATGTCACCACAGTTTATATGATCTCAGTAAAAGACTGGTCTTCTTGTCCCACAGTGGGATTCGAACCCACAACATTAGGATCAACTTCTTTATACTATGCTACTCTGTAGCAGATTTTCTTAAATACCACTGTACCATGCAACAGCAACACAAAATGTGAAAGAAGATAGGAGAACAAGGTGGGCAGAATGCCCCTAGCATCCGATATTAAAAAATTGTATTCAATATGTGAATTGAGTACATGTATTTACCTTGACCTTGCTTAATATGAAAAATAAGATGATTTGGAATATGATAATGTCATATACCTGATCAGTATCAGCTATTCACTGTGGTATGTCTTGGTGAAAAAGTCAACATCCATCAGGCATAAATTGTCCTCCAGGTGTTTCCACCAAGTCTTGTTGGGAACATCTACATTTTGAGGATCATTGTCCATCAAGCTTGTCTGTGTTTATTGTTTCCACCAATTCCTTTTGGGTGTAGCTGATGTTTTCACATATTGGATAATCATTGTCCATCAAGTTTGCCTCAAGATTCATAATGGCTTGCCTCCTCAAAATTTATTTCACCAAGTCTTTTTAGAAGTATTTGCTGTTTTCCCATCTTTCCACCAATTCCTTTTGGGTGTAGCTGGTGTTTTCACATATTGGATTATCATTGTCCATCAAGTTTGCCTCAAGATTCATAATGGCCTTGGCTCCTCAAGATTTATTTCACCAAGTCTTTTTAGAAGTATTTGCTGTTTTCCAATCTTTCCACCAATTCCTTTTGGGTGTAGCTGGTGTTTTCACATATTGGATTATCATTGTCCATCAAGTTTGCCGCAATATTAATAATGGCCTTGGCTCCTCAAGATTTATTTCACCAAGTCTTTTTAGAAGTATTTGCTGTTTTCCCATCTTTCCACCAATTCCTTTTGGGTGTAGCTGGTGTTTTCACATATTGGATTATCATTGTCCATCAAGTTTGCCGCAATATTAATAATGGCCTTGGCTCCTCAAGATTTATTTCACCAAGTCTTTTTAGAAGTATTTGCTGTTTTCCCATCTTTCCACCAATTCCTTTTGGGTGTAGCCGGTGTTTTCACATATTTGATTATCATTGTTTATCAAGTTTGCCTCAATATTAATAATGGCCTCAAGATCCTCAATAAATCCTCAAGATTTATTTCACTAAGTCTTTTTAGAAGAATTTGCTGTTTTCTCATCTTTCCACCAATTCCTTTTGGGTGTAGCTGGTGTTTTCGCATATTGGAAAATCATTGTTTTCCCATCTTAAAAGAGGTTCATCAAGCTTGTCTATTCCAGTTGTTTCCACAAGGTTCTGTTGGCTGCAGCTGCAGTAAAAGTCAGAAGAAAATAATTGGAGAAAATACATCACTGAAGTTTTTAAGGAAAATCCTCAATTAACTTTTAAAATAATTGTTATGTTGTCTCAATAGTGGTTAAACATATATGTTTTATATTATTAAGCAAAAATTCAATATTGGTGTAAAGAGATGGTTTATCTAGCTGAACACCATAACAAAATTCAACTATTGCTGACTTTAAGAAATAAGACCACCTAAAATTTTAGCCAGCTAGTTAATTTGACTTTGTTAATAAAATGATCCTAGATTATGATAATGTCACATACCTGATAAATGTCAGATCAGCATCCTTTGGCTATTCCTCCTCCAGTTGTTTCTATCAGGTCCTTTTGGGTTCATCTACTGTTTTCACCATGAACTGTTGGGCGCATTTGCTGTTTCCACATCTTGGACGATCAGCAAGTACTAGCTATGCATCATCAAGTTGTTTCTATCCATGTCCAGTTGGATGCTTCTGCTGTAACACATGTCTTGTTGAGGAATCTGCTGTTTCCACATCTTGGAAGATTAGCATCCAATGGCCCTGTCTCCTCCAGCTGTTTCCACCATGTCATGCCCTTGTTTACGATCACAAGCTTTCTTGTCACTGACCAGTAGAGCTAAAAATAAGTAGGCTAAAAATAAAAAGTCAGCTAGTAAATTTGACATGGTTAATTAAATGATCTTTAATATATAAATATTGTATGTAGTTGAGTGTATATTATACTGAACGTTTTATACAAATACATATGTATTTGTGAACCATGTTCACAAATACCACAGTTCACAGTGAACCGTACATGCATAAATTCTGTGCAGTCGCTATTTTTGGGAATAGCACCCGTCGTCAAGCAATGTTGACTGTTGCTATGCTGGAGGGCATGTCTTCATTATTAAGTGGGTAATAGTGTTTTTTTAACAGATGTTTCTCCACCACTCAGATTCAACTAATTTACATGAAAGTATAATATTTTTGATTATCTCATACACATTTACCTGATCAGTGTCATTATCTCGTTTGATATGTCTTGTTTGGAAGGTCAACATCATCAGGCAAGTCTCCTCCAGTTGTATCCATCATGTCCTGTTGGGTCCATCTTCTGTATCCACCAAGTCCAGTTGGGTGCATCTTCTGTTTCCACCAAGTCCAGTGGAGTGCATCTGCTGTTTCCACCAAGCCCAGTGGAGTGTATCTGCTGTTTCCACAAAGGCTAGTTGGGCGCATCTGCTGTTTCCACCAAGTCAAGTGGAGTGCATCTGCTTTTCCACCAACGTCAGTTGGGTGCATGTGCTAAAAATATCAACAGCTCTATTTCACTGCATGCATTTTACACTAAAATACCCTAGTCAGTCCCTTTCAACTTAAATTTCATTTCCTTAATTTCTTAGATTTACATTTTTATTCTGTTCCTAAATTTTTGGTCTTTGATTTGTTTAAAATGAATGCATAATAAAAGTGACCACTTATAATAAAGTTTTATAGGATATTTCATTGAAAAAAATAAAATGACCACCTAAGAAAGATCTCTGCTGTATAAAGATGACTACTATGAAGTTTGGCTGTATATTATTGATTTGAAATGGAACATTATAAATCTATAATCTAACAATAATACTTCATTTCAGTTTTCTATATACAGCAAAACTTGTTGAGTACGAACGAGGATATTGGCAATTTACGGTTATAGCAAAATTATCTTGGATCTCAGAGCTTAATAAATTTAATGAATTCCTTATACTGATATAACGAATTATAGATATAGTGAAGTAATTTTATAGGTCCCTGTGACTTCGTTTTAACCAAATTTTACTGTATTTTTCAACTATTAGCAATTCAATATTTTCTATCTTACCTTATAGATGATGGTTTAGAATTTGGCTTATTTCTCTTCTTCTTTAGTGAATTGTCCAACTATAAAATACTAACAAAATTTTAAAATAGACCTGAAATAATAGATACTGAGTAAAACTTGTTTGGTACAAACACAGATATTATGAATTCATAGGTAATAGTGAAATTATATTCAGTCCCTAGCTATATAAATTTTACTAAAATCATTACACGGATATAACAAATTATGGATATAGCAAAGTTATGTCAAAGGTCCCAGTGACTTCGTTTTATTAACCGAGTTTTAATGTAATAAGGCCCTCAATAAGACAGGTGCTTTGGGTGAAACACACTGTTTCCTCCTTATCCAACATGTCTAATTTTGATGCTAATGCACAATGCAACAATGAACATTAGACATATTCTTAGGAATAATAAATGCAATAACAAATAAAAATCACAACAATAATAATTAACAAAAATTCATAACTATTATAACAAATAATTAAAAATCTCAACTAAAGCAAATAACTAAAATACATAACTATAACGAATAACTAAACTCATAACAACTAATTAAAGCTCATAAAAAGAACAACTAACTAACACTCATAACAAAAACAAATAATAAATCACAAACAACAGCACTTAAGCTCCTAACTAGTAAAACAACAATAATAATTAACAAAAATTCATAACTATTATAACAAATAATTAAAAATCTCAACTAAAGCAAATAACTAAAACTCATAATTATTACAAATAACTTGCACCAACTAAATAAAACTCATAACAATAACAACTAACTAACACTCATAACAATAACAAATAATTAAAAATCACAACAAAAGCAAATAACTTAAGCTCCTAACAAGTAAAACTCAAGAATGCCTCAATAACAAATAATTGAAACTCATAACAATGTCAAGTAAAAAAAAAACCATTAAAAACATAGTGTAACAATTAACAAATAAAACATGAAAATTAACAACTTTTACAACCCTCACAAACAAAAAACTATTAAAACAACTCAATAAACAAACAACAATTATAATAAAACCTTACGAACAAATAACAAATAACAACAAATACTAACAAAGAAAACAAAATATAAACCAAAAAGTAAGAGCTAAAATAACAAAGAGACCTAACATCAAAGAAATAGAAAAAAAACCTCCACTCCAGCGTTGTTGGCATGCTGTTCCAATCCAACGTGCCCAGCCTCCTCCAACGATGTGCACCATCTCCAACGATGACATTCCGGCAAAGAGAGAACAGAGAAGATTAGACAAAGAAAAAACAACAAAACAAAAAACAAAAGGAAAGAACTGCTATAAAAAATGTGTTGAGAGGGGAAGGGGAGGGAAATGTTAGTACTAATTAGTAAGAGTGCAAAAATGATAATGAAACCAACTCACCTCTGCTTTTCCTTAACAACTAAGCAATACCTCCGTTCCAGCGTTGTTGGCATTCTGTTCCTATCGTAGATGAGCCCAGCCTCCTCCAACGATGTGCACCATCTCCAACGATGACATTCCGGCAAAGAGAGAACAGAGAAGATTAGACAAAGAAAAAACAACAGAACAAAAAACAAAAAGAAAGAACTACTACAAAAAATGTGTTGAGAGGGGAAGGGGAGGGAAATGTTAGTACTAATTAGTAAGAGTACAAAAATGATAATGAAACCAACTCACCTCTGCTTTTCCTTAACAACTAAGCAATACCTCCATTCCAGCGTTGTTGGCATGCTGTTCCAATCCAATGTGCCCAGCCTCCTCCAACGATGTGCACCATCTCCAACGATGACATTCCGGCAAAGAGAGAACAGAGAAGATTAGACAAAGAAAAAACAACAGAACAAAAAACAAAAAGAAAGAACTACTACAAAAAATGTGTTGAGAGGGGAAGGGGAGGGAAATGTTAGTACTAATTAGTAAGAGTACAAAAATGATAATGAAACCAACTCACCTCTGCTTTTCCTTAACAACTAAGCAATACCTCCGTTCCAGCGTTGTTGGCATGCTGTTCCAATCCAATGTGCCCAGCCTCCTCCAACGATGTGCACCATCTCCAACGATGACATTCCGGCAAAGAGAGAACAGAGAAGATTAGACAAAGAAAAAACAACAGAACAAAAAACAAAAAGAAAGAACTACTACAAAAAATGTGTTGAGAGGGGAAGGGGAGGGAAATGTTAGTACTAATTAGTAAGAGTACAAAAATGATAATGAAACCAACTCACCTCTGCTTTTCCTTAACAACTAAGCAATACCTCCATTCCAGCGTTGTTGGCATGCTGTTCCAATCCAATGTGCCCAGCCTCCTCCAACGATGTGCACCATCTCCAACGATGACATTCCGGCAAAGAGAGAACAGAGAAGATTAGACAAAGAAAAAACAACAGAACAAAAAACAAAAAGAAAGAACTACTACAAAAAATGTGTTGAGAGGGGAAGGGGAGGGAAATGTTAGTACTAATTAGTAAGAGTACAAAAATGATAATGAAACCAACTCACCTCTGCTTTTCCTTAACAACTAAGCAATACCTCCATTCCAGCGTTGTTGGCATGCTGTTCCAATCCAATGTGCCCAGCCTCCTCCAACGATGTGCACCATCTCCAACGATGACATTCCGGCAAAGAGAGAACAGAGAAGATTAGACAAAGAAAAAACAACAGAACAAAAAACAAAAAGAAAGAACTACTACAAAAAATGTGTTGAGAGGGGAAGGGGAGGGAAATGTTAGTACTAATTAGTAAGAGTACAAAAATGATAATGAAACCAACTCACCTCTGCTTTTCCTTAACAACTAAGCAATACCTCCATTCCAGCGTTGTTGGCATGCTGTTCCAATCCAATGTGCCCAGCCTCCTCCAACGATGTGCACCATCTCCAACGATGACATTCCGGCAAAGAGAGAACAGAGAAGATTAGACAAAGAAAAAACAACAGAACAAAAAACAAAAAGAAAGAACTACTACAAAAAATGTGTTGAGAGGGGAAGGGGAGGGAAATGTTAGTACTAATTAGTAAGAGTACAAAAATGATAATGAAACCAACTCACCTCTGCTTTTCCTTAACAACTAAGCAATACCTCCATTCCAGCGTTGTTGGCATGCTGTTCCAATCCAATGTGCCCAGCCTCCTCCAACGATGTGCACCATCTCCAACGATGACATTCCGGCAAAGAGAGAACAGAGAAGATTAGACAAAGAAAAAACAACAGAACAAAAAACAAAAAGAAAGAACTACTACAAAAAATGTGTTGAGAGGGGAAGGGGAGGGAAATGTTAGTACTAATTAGTAAGAGTACAAAAATGATAATGAAACCAACTCACCTCTGCTTTTCCTTAACAACTAAGCAATACCTCCATTCCAGCGTTGTTGGCATGCTGTTCCAATCCAATGTGCCCAGCCTCCTCCAACGATGTGCACCATCTCCAACGATGACATTCCGGCAAAGAGAGAACAGAGAAGATTAGACAAAGAAAAAACAACAGAACAAAAAACAAAAAGAAAGAACTACTACAAAAAATGTGTTGAGAGGGGAAGGGGAGGGAAATGTTAGTACTAATTAGTAAGAGTACAAAAATGATAATGAAACCAACTCACCTCTGCTTTTCCTTAACAACTAAGCAATACCTCCATTCCAGCGTTGTTGGCATGCTGTTCCAATCCAATATGCCCAGCCTCCTCCAACGATGAAGAGCCCGCAGCCTTAATGTGCACCATTTCCAACGATGAAGTCCCGGCAAAGAGAGAACAGAGAAGATTAGACAAAGAACAAAAAACAAAAGGAAAGAACTACTACAAAAATATGTGCTGAGAGTGAGGAAGGGGAGGGAAATGTTAGTACTAATTAGTAAGAGTGCAAAAATGATAATGAAACCAACTCACCTCTTCTTTTCCTTAACGAATTAGCAATACCTCCACTCTAGTGTTGTTGGCATGCTGTTCCAATCCAATATGCCTAGCCTCCTCCAAGTCTTTTTAATACCATCTCCAACAATGAAGTCTTCACAAAGAAAGAACAAAGAAATCCACTCCAGTGTTGTTTGCATGCTGTTCCAAGTGCTGGGAAATTGAGAAGAAGGAATAAGGTGAAAAAAGGCAAACAAACAAATTAACAAAGG
Source organism: Saccostrea cuccullata (assembly GCF_032062105.1). NCBI lineage: Eukaryota > Metazoa > Mollusca > Bivalvia > Ostreida > Ostreidae > Saccostrea > Saccostrea cuccullata. The sequence goes on along the minus strand of NW_026935125.1, from coordinate 131,228 downwards.
AAACACTTTGTAAGAGAATTGGGAAGGAGATGAAAACATACTAATAGGTAATCAGAGATCAAAGTTCACCTCAATGAAAGCTGTCTTTAAGTAAGGCAAAGTCCCGCAAGTTATATCCCGAAATGCAAAATTTATGCAATTTTGATATGATACGGCTTGCAGTTGCTTAGAAATAGACCTATCCAAAAACTTAAAACTAGGCACCCATCAAGATAAACTTGCACCCATTACTTAATTAATTTTGCCTGGTCCATTATCTGGAAAATGTTTGTGGGATCCAGCATCCGAAGCAATTTAAGTCTATCAACCTTAGTGCAGTAAAGTTTGAGTCCAGAGTTACAAATGGGACATGAACCAAAACATTAACGTGCTTCACTCATGCTGGAAAATGTAGGTCAGATCCAGCATCTAAAGTGTGCATGATGTATCATCCATGCAAGTTTGGTCATCATAGGGCTCATAGTTACTTAGAAATGAGATCTGTACCAAAACATTGACCTGTTCACTCATCTGAAAAAGTAGGTCAGATTCAGCTTCCGAAGCTAGTCCGGTAGGCAAAGCAGTTAAAAATTTCTCTGAACCAATAGCATTTAAGAAAATGTCGGTCCAGATGACCATTTGAAAAAAAAACAAATTTTTAAAAAAGGTTGGGATCGGGATGCACATCTATTTTGAAGCCCCATTTAAAGGTCATAAACACAAAAAAAAATGGCCGCTTACGCAATATGTTGACGATAGACAATCATATTTGTTATGGCAAAGTCAAAGTTCATGTCATTATGTCTAATGTTAAAGGTGCATGGACAGAGGTTTGAAGTTAATATTTTCTGTATAATATTACGACTTATATATTTTAATAGCATTTCACACAAAAATAAATTAAAAATCTTATTTCATTTAAAAGTTATTAAAACTTCCAATTCTTTGGTGGGTTTGATTGACACATCTTTGCACTTGCTTTCACAATTTTTTTTATTTTATTCTTAATACTTAGGAGAAGTGGCAATTAATCTTGTTGCCAAAACTGATCATAAAGAAGTCTAATATCATATTTTATTTCCCTAGGCACCAAATCACATCAAATTCATGTGAAAACTTGTGAAAATAAAAAATAATTGATTTTCCAGGAGAATATTTGAAAATATCTATTTTTACAAATCTCAAAATCTAAATTGTTTATGTACCATTTTTTTCTTTAAACCTATAAAGAATTTTATTATATGATTGAATAATTTCCATCTCTCTGATTGGCTGAGATCCAACTATGATAGAAAAATACTACTGGTACATTGTATTGACTTGCATGTGATATTCTATGTCAATACAAGGATTTATTTCCTCTACATTGATCTAAAAATAGATTGGGAAATTCCAAATTGATATAAATTGTTTTGGAAAGCTATTTAAACAACTGTGAATTTTTTTTCATGCGAAAAAAAAACATAAGCAAATACATATATTTTAGGGTGAGGGTGGTAAGAGGGGATGCAGGGACCCCCCTCTAACACTTTTACTGAACAACATGTTTTTTACTTTTTGGCTTTCAGTTTTTCCTGATAATACTCCTTTCTTTAAAAATCTATCCAAAAAATACTGACATTATATTATTTTTTTCATGACATCTAAAATTGATATAAAAAACCATTTCAAATTGATACAACTGGAACGATTATTCACATTTTAATTCTGTTTCTCTTCTCTCTAGTGCCATTGACTTTTTTTAAAATGCAAGTTAACAAGTAATGAGATGTAACATATTATCTATAAGTGAATCATACAATAAAACAATTATTGGCTGTTTTTTTCGGTAAATACAATGATTTAGCCATCTTCGAAGTACAAATTCACCTCGCCCTTCGGCTCGGTCAGATGGCTAAATCATTGTACTGACCTAAATGTAAAACAATAATTGTAAATATCTAAGGTTAACAAAAACACATATTTTATTATTGTTGACCAGAAAAAAATAACAAAACAGCCTTTAAACAAACATACCCACTATTTCGGAATATGAAATTTTTCAATCATTTTTTGCAAAAATTTTAAAAAATAAAATTTCAAAAGGAGAAACATGCTTAAAATCAACAAAAATAGATCTCTAGTTTGTTTGTTTAAAAACATTAAAAAGCTTTATGTCCATAAAGGCAATTAAGAATCATGTGTCTTTGTTTGCATGTTTTTGTGACATATAGATCCAATGAACAGAGTACAAAGTGTTAATTTCCATAATGTCAAATGTATATAACAAATGTAAATCAAATGCTTGTATGCATGACACTATAATAAACAAATATATACCCGCTACATGCATGATTATCAATCATCCAAAAATATATTATTTCTGTAAAGAAATGATAATTATTTTTTTTTTATTGGTGTGTAAAATTAAAACCAGATCTGTAAAAGTATGGACTTTCCTTAAAGCCATATATGGCGTATGTATGTGAAATTATTAGACTAGAATTATAAGAAGTTATTTGTATCATTATTTTATATAAAATGAACTTTTCATGTAAATAACAAAATCTAAGTCAATTTTTAAATATATCAAATTTAATTTGGATCCTCAAAAAAGACTAGGGAAAATACAAAAGATTTAAATAAACACATTACAGAAAGATAAACTTTATTTGATAAACAATGTTCTAAACGTATTAGAATTGTATGATTAAAGTTTTAATTTGAATGTTTTAAGTATATTTCTTTAATTAATTATGCACTTTTCAAAAATATATTTTTTTGATCAATATGGCTTTAAAGCAAAATGATGCATTTTTGACCATTTTATTTAGCTGTTGAAATGTGTTTATACCATGATAAATGTTTTTATAATTCAAACCTTTATGATTTTCTAAATCCAAAAGGGCATAGAATTAGACTAGAACAAAGTAATATTAAAACTGTATCAGAAGGAAACTTTTGTACAAAACACGTTTAAATGACCCGGAACCGCGGAACAATTAATTCAGGTCTTTTTCATTGGTTAGTATAATAGAGTAGATTCACTATAAAAATGGCGTCAAAAAAGAGATTTTAGTACATAATAAGGTGATTTAAATAATTTGGTACAATTGTTGTCTAATCAGGAGGCTTTTAAACTGGTTATAATGTTGCAATTTCTAAAATTAAATGAAAATATTCTTTTTATTGTTGATAATACGAATCATGATTTCCAATACCTACCCGAAAAACCCGAAACCGAACCTAAAAAAATCAGAACCGACCCGACCCGAAAAATTTTGGAACCGTGACAGCCCTATTTTGTACAATCTAGTATGTAAGATTATATAAGTAATGGTTATAAGCCGAAAACTGTCCATTATGTCAGATATTAAATGATCCGAGGCGCATTAGCGCCGAGGAGGGTCTAATATCTGACATAATGGTCAGTTTGAGGCTAAACTTACTTAAAACATTTCACCATTGTCGAAAACTTCCATTGTTAACTTATTGGACAGCTACAGGTAAGGCCTCGTTCTGCTTGGATGACACACTGTTCATCAAGTTAGCCAAAGAAAACCAATATTTGGTTTTTTATGTCTTTATCAATTTTCTCTTTTATATCGATAAATATGAAAATTAACTTTGTTTAGTCTTATTTATCCGCATTGCGACATTTTTTATATATACATGTACTACACATGCGTAAAAGTCAGTTCTTCTAAATTCTTTACAATTTATTCATTTTACAACGCAATGACAACGGATGAAGACGTACATTTTAATTTTGAACAAAGACCTTCAGAATAGGGTGTTTTGACGATGCCATTTATTGATTACACCAAGATGCCTAAGTTCAGGTTTTTAATGTGAAATCCAGATATATGTTCTTATGTTTCGGAATTTGCAAGAAACAGTGTTCCCGTTAAAAGGTAATTTTTGTAAAGCAATATTATTTGAAGGATTTTACTCAAACAACTGTTTATTAAAGCATTTTCTATGAAATTGAGAGATTATTCCTGATGTATTTTTTAAAAATGCAATTCTCTTTTGTGAGCAATAAAAACTCGGAAGGGTTTTTACCATTTTAAAGCAACAGATATTCGATTAAAACGCAGTTTAGTTGGACAAATAATCATAAATGTTTTTTGGAATTTTTACCTAAATTTTGTGCTAAATGACTAGAACAAATGGATATTTCAATTAAAGATGCAATCTAGTACAAATGATTCATAAATCACCGAAAATTACAATTCGTTGGAATTTCATAAGCCAAATTTTGTGCTAAATGCGGAAAAAATGGATATTTCAATAAACGAAAAGCCCAAGGTTGTGTGTAAGAAGTGAAAACCAATGCTTCTCGTTCATCTTTTGTGTCCAATGGATTCTATATATGTTCCATTGATCAATCATTGTGAAATGAATCTATTATATCTGATTATATAGCAATGAACGGTGATTTCCATTTATAATTGGAGCCATAATCTTTTTAATGAATCTGAGACATTCAATTCATTGGATTATTTGTGCCATTTTCAATAGGATTTTTTGTGAAATATTAACATTTAACGCTACTAATTTCCTACATTGCCTACATTGTTCATATTAAATTGTTTGATTTGTCATTGCCTTTTACGTGGTGCTTACTTATTTGCCTCGCTCGTTGTTTTCACAGATTTTAACTTAATTATTGTCCAAAAATTGAATCTTTTTGGAACCTACAGTAATTAGGACGTTGTCTTGGAAGGAAATTGACTTTTGTACAATAACAAAAGATGACGTCACAGAAATGTTTTAAGAAATCAACATTGTATAGGACAACAATAATGTAATATGTTGCTTCTACCACAGCTTATAAAAAGTGCTACAGATTGCAAATACATTGTATGAGTATAACAAAAGTTTATGAATATTCTTTTTCTTTGTCTTTGAAATAGTTAATTATACAATTATGCAACAAAAATTTTCGACATCAGAGTTGCAGCTCATATTGCTTTAAATTGATGTTGTCTGATACAATTTTTTTTACACATATACATGCATGGGCAAATATAATAATTGCTAAATCAACCTATTTTGGATAAACCAGAGAAAGAAATATAGCTAATTCAATATATGTGGTCAAATCTAGTAATTGACATTGTAACAGACCTCTGTAATTGATTCTTTTGACTGACCATAGCATACTCTTTTCTATCTTCATGGCCATATAGGAAAGCCACCCCCAATAATTTTGCTGATATACAGAGTGTTTCATAATATATGTTACATTTTATTTTCATAATATATGTTACATTTTATATCTTATTATTTTTCTTAACTATCATACTTCTATTACGAACTAATATATCATTTTAAACATCAAATCCTGCATTTTTGTTCCATGTGAAAAAGTCAAGGAAAACTTGGTCTTACAATGATTAATTGTGCTATAAACGCGGTTGTCATAATTTGAATATTTTTTTAAATGGACTTAACTTATCCACTCAGTGCTGAATTAATGCAAAGCTGTTTTTTTTTTTAAATTCATGTTACCAATATTCATTTAGCAGTTGCTGAAATGAATTTTCCAAAAGAACCCTAGAAGCTTTCTAGGATGCTTATCAGAAGGCTATAGTAACAAAGCTAAAGGACATAGACAGGTAATGTGTGATAAATGACTCGGTATTCCAGAAAGCCTAAAGTCTTTTAAAGAAATGGAGATCTATTCAATTTGAAATGGACACTCTTAGTGTAGCAAATTAACTTCCAAGAAGAGTGTTTGATAGATATTATAAGAAATTGATGCTGGCAATATCAGCCTTTTCAGCATACAAAGAACTTTGAAATATGATTTGAAGTTATAATTTTTTATTGAAAATGAAAACCATTTTGTACGTCTTTATTGTCCTAGTTATGATCAATGTAGATTACAATATTACGATATATTCAATGCATAATATTTACATTCGCTCTGTTTTTCTGGTAAGCAAACAGTGAAATTGATTTGAAAACCATTTTTTATAAATCACGCGTAGAAATACACATGTGAAACGCAAAGCATTAACGTGACGTCACAATGAAGCTGCAGCGACGTTAGTAAAACTTCAACAATATAGGGCAGCGAGAAATTCAAATATTTTGCATATTTTAGTTGCTTCCAAACATATAAAATGTAAATATAAGGAATGTTTTTCAGTTTAGTGTGAATTATTGGTGTGTGAATCACACAGACTTGAAGTTTTTATGAAGCTTTAGGCTCTTCATGAAAAATTGTTCACTGTTGACAAGATTGTGTGTGAAAAATCACACAGAACTACTAAATGATGAAGCGCTAGCGCTCTTCATGTAAAATATGCCTACACGATTTGTGATTCACACACCAATAATTCACACAATATACTGAAAAAATTTTAAATGTTATACATTGTATGAATTTGTAAAACACTATTGGCTGACATATATCAATCCTACAAGTATTACTGAAACTTATAAAGAACTTAGGAGAGTTTGTAACTTTTTGAAAAAGTGCTTTGATATCAGGAAAGAAAAACCTTCAACAAACCTGATATGCTTAATTTCTTTGATATTTTATTTCATGTATTATTATCATTTTTGTATTTATGAAGCTATATAGCCTATATAGCTTAATCAAGAGATTGTGCTGGATGAATGAATTTAATCTGCCTTCTCAATTAAAATGCTCAATAGACCTTTTTTGACAATTGTGAGCCTTTTTTGGTGGTTGATAGTGCACCCAGCTGAAAATATCAAATATGCCCCCAGGATCCCGATGAGCCCGATCTTCATATTCCAAGTAACTGCCAAGAACTACTTAAACAGTGTCGATTTTGTTCACGTTGTAACTGACTGTCACGTGATCTTACCTGCCGAGGACTACAGAAAGACCGCTGCTCGAATGAAGAGATACCGTCAACTGGGCATTTCCCATTTCACCATATCCGATATCGTCCAGGACGTACATCTGATAAACAAGGAAAAATATTTGAAAATTTGCCCAACTGTCCTGTGTTCACAGTCCTGATAAACTCAGTTTTACAAGTTTGGAACAAACAAAATCAAACTTGCGCTACAAAATGGAACAAAATGCATTCATTTCAAGACAACTCACCCGGTGTAAGAATTCAAAAATCCATGTCAACTTTAAAACACGACAAATGATTCAACGGAAACATATCACACTCACTTCCAGTATGGCGACTTGTGAACAAAAGAACAACAGAAAAATCCCACCAAAATGAACACGTGACTAAAGATCGAGAGATCAAAGTGCATCCAATGAAAAACAAGTCTCGTCAACCGATATATTCTATTTATAGCATCAACTGACCCCAACAGTGAATAATGCTCTATCTCGTTCACCAGAGGCCTGTTAAGAAAGAGCGAGCGCTAGTCAAAATTCCTTATTCCTGCAATAGAAATGTTCGTCAGTGCTCGCTCTGTTGAACAAGCCTCAGGAATCATTCGAAAGAAGACTAACCTTACTTAAACTACATCCGAATCACGACAACAACCCCCCCCCCCCCAACAACAAAGTGAAATACTTTCACAAACCTGTTAAAATGTATCGGGGTCCCCACAAATTTTACCTCTCTTCTTGTATTTATTGTATTAAAAAAAACAGTTATATTGATGTCATTATTCGGATTCATTTTTATGTCACAGCGTATTTGATAGCTACAATTAATTTTCACTCTATTACCCATTCTTTCCGGATATGCTACAAACCTACAACAAATAAATTCTTTTTTTCTTGCAACTACGCTTTATTATTCATATTTTGAAATTTTTGTTTGAATCATTTAAGCACGCGCATATGATTCGAAATTTTTCCCACACAGAGGGGTTAAAATTTTATAAATTGTTTTTAAAGTATTAATTTTATTTATTCAATTTACATCGGCGTTATTACAAACTATCTTAATTAAAATAATTGAAATTCTGTTTCAATATGCCTGCTCTGTCTTCTGCGCAGTATTGAAATGGTAGACTTGTTACCCTGTTCTTTATGAAACGAACAAAAATCCCGAAGTATAACAGTAATGTTTCATCTATTGAATAGATTAAGAAATTCCAAATTAATACATTTTGTGTTTATTTTCACAATATTTTTCATTGCATTTGGCTAGTGTCTTCGCCAATGTAAAATATCAAGAAAGATTTGTATCATTTAATATGAGAATATTGTTTTTTAGGTCAATACGATGATTTACCCACCTTACAACAAAAATCCGTGCTCGATTAACATACTTCAAGGTTGGTTAAATCTATAAATCATAATATGACCACAAAAAAATTGTAATACATGTATAACACATAAGCTTAAGATGCAATATCTGGAGATACCGAACAGTATTCAAGCTCAAAAGTCCATGCGAGCAAACAGGAACCTCCGAAACATCAGAGGTAGGATCAGGTCTCATAGAGGAGTGAACATTCCCTGCTGACCGGTCAGCCGGTGACCTCCTTTTCATGATCGGAAAATAGCGGAAAAATCCATCGTCAATTCAGTGTATAGATAATGGTCTAACAATCAGTATGAAAAATAAAACGTAAATCATCATTTGCTGACAAGGTCATTGTATGGACTATAGAATTTACAAAATGATGACTTTAAACGAGACTGCTGAAATTCTTGTTTCATCAATTTGTTTGTCCATATATCTTACCTCGTTTTAGAGTGTACATACGTAGAGCATGCTCTTGCGTATGGAATCAACAGAGAGATATAAACTCCGTATGGAGGTGATGAAGGTATATTGCTGCATAAGTAAGGGAAGTTGACAAGTACCCAGCGATGTACATACATGTATGTGACCAAATGTGTCGATTTTAAAACGGTTCAAATGAAAAAGAGAGGGACTGAGAAAAATAATTATATAAGCAGATGGGCAAACAGGGAGAGCAAAATATCTATTATGCCAAATATGAAAGTGAGAAATAGAAGCTCAACTATGACATAATTTTACTTTGATACTTCATTTTAACAAATTACCGTCACAGTTCCACCTTTTCTAGCTGCAGAACTGTAGCTCTCCGTAAAATATATTGACAGTCCGGTCTGTCACTATATTTTTTTCAGGAGAGCTACAGTTCTGTAGTTACACTTTTTCACGATTCGACATTGATTAATTTTTCTTTTTCACGACAACTTATGCTGCTTTTCCGCAATTCTATATACATGTGTACTTTTTACTGTAAGCGCCTTATTTTAACATTTACCTTTTTCATAAGCCTCAGGGACGTAGCATTGATTTTAATTTTTTGCCAACCTTTTATACGATAGGACAATCTTAATTGAAAACTGCTTTTAACCGTACGAAAAATGTAGGCATTGGAAGCATTGGGATAGGAACTGAAAGTAGTTGATACTGAGAAAAAGTTTGCCTACCCCCCCCCCCCCCCCCCCCCCCCCGAAATGGATTTTTGATTTCCATGAAACTTTTAACTTTTTCTTTTTTATTTTTTTTTTTCATAAGCGCCTTATTTTAACATTTACCTTTTTCATAAGCCTAGATAAACTTGCTGATAACCCTTGCTTAGTGCAACCATTTCTTTTACATCGGTTAATTGTGGCTATGCTTACTTTACCTATGCTGAATCAGTAAGCCACAACGCCATTCATTGAAACATTGAATTTCTTTAGGTAAATCCATGCTATACTCCTACAATACATATAATAGGAGTGCCCCCTTTTGCTGCAGTATTGTCAAATAAGAGTAATGTGGTAATGGATGAATGAAAATCGGTCATGAAAACAAGAAGAACCTATATCCACCAAACCCCAACATAGTATTATCAATTTTGGACAATTTTCTACTTTATAGCCTCCCCTTGCAAAAGATGAATCTACTAGTATAAACTAAGAGATACTGTGAGCAATGAGCTCATTAAGTGATAACCCCACCTCCCATATGTGAATGTAATGGCAGTACCCATGTTCTGCTATGGGAAACCCAAAATATGAGTAGAATAAAAGAATACAAGCAAATTCAAAGAATTGTGGTCCCCCGCTTTCGGTGTCTTTTTGGGTGAGATGTCATTTTTTTATGACATTTTGTGTCTAATATGAACGCCCTATCATAAGTCATCTATTTAGAAATTATCATTGAACTCCAAGGTCAAGGCCAAAGTGTTAACGTTCTTGTTATCCAACGAAAAGTCTTCTCAAAAGGAATACATATGTGAAGTAAGAAAGAAAGCCCTAGCCTTTACCATTCAAAAGTTATGGTCAAGGTTAAAGTTTTCTCATAAGTACAAAAAATCTCCAAGGTCAAGAAGTCAAGGTTGTTAGCATTAAATGAAAGGTCTTGCCACAAAAAATACATATGTGAAATATAAAAGTTCTGATATCTACTGTTCAAAAGTTGTGGCCAAGGTCAACGTTTTTGAAAAGTAGGTGAAAGTCCAAGGTCAAGGTCCAAAGTTCTTGGTATTCAATGAAAGGTCTTCTCACAAGAATTATGTATATGAAGTATAAAAGTCCTAGCCCTTACCATTCAAAAGTTATGGTCAAGGTTAAAGTTTTTTCATAAGTAGAGAAATCTCCAAGTTCAAGGTCAAAAGGTCAAAGCTGTTGGTATCCAATAAAAGGTTTCGCTACAAAGAATACATATGTGAAATATAAAAGTCCTAGTACCTACCATTTAAAAATTATGGCCAAAGTAAAAGTTTGGAATTTTTGTGTAAAAGAAGGTCAAACTCCAGGGTCAAGGTCAGAAGATCAAATTTGGTGGTACCCAAAGAGAGGTCTTGTCACAAGGAATAAACATATGAAATATGAAAGTCATAGCTCCACTGAATCAAAAGTCATGGGCAAGGTTAAAGTTTTTGTGACGGACGGACACACTGACGGACAGATGGACGGACGAATGAGATTTAAGAAAGCGAGGGACATAAATAGGGGGTGCACAATGGCAATATGTAATCAAGATTTTTATATGTGAACAACAGCACCTCCTCCCAAGAGACCATGAAAATCATGAATATAATTGAAAATCTTCACTGTTTCTATTTCGTCTTCTGAAAAAAAGATTTGATGGGATTGTTTTTATTAATTCACATTTTCTTTCATATTAGATCTCTTTGATAGGAGTCAAAATTCACTATTAGTTATTTGTGTCGAAGGACTTTTCGACGAGTGACATATTGATGATTTTCATCAACCGACAAGATTTGGTTATGCACAAAACATCCAGACGAAAGGAAAACTTGTCTGACTGATGAGTGGATTTTTTTTATTGGCAAAAAATTAATCCTGCTATCTTAATAAGAATTTGACTACACTTTATTGCACTATACTAGAATGAAATGTCAATGAAAATGGAAAACAAACTCTTTTTTTATTTCGTGTTCTGATAAAAAGTTTAAAAAAAAACGGACTGGATGGGGACTTTTTAATTTCACATTTAAAAAAAAAATTATTCTTTTTGATATGAAATGAAATTAGCAATCAAAAATTATATCGGGGAGACTACTAGTATTCGAAAAAGTTATGCATTACTATCTTTTTTAATCGAACAACCAGTTTGGATATGCAAAAACATCCAGAAAAAAAATGAACACTTGTCTGTGACCGATGAGTAAATTTCTTTATTTACATGAGAATTGCTAGAGCTTATCTTTATAAGCAGTGCACTTTATTGCGATGAACAAACAAAGGTAATCAGAGATTACAGAGCTCACCTCAACGAATGTTGTCTTTAAGTAAGGCAAAGTCACACAATTAACCAACAAAAAGTGTACATTCCAAAATTGAAAATATTCAAGCAATTTTGATCTGATACTTTTAAATAGACCTACATAAAAATTTAAACTAGTTCTTCTTCATGAAAATGTAATCAAAATCCAGCATCTGAAGCAAATTTGAGAATTTTCATCTCTTGATGAAAACTTTAACCTGTTCACTCAACCGGAAAAAGTAGGTAAGATTCAGCATCCGAAGCAAGCCAGGTAGTGTGCATCCTTAGATGTATCATCCATGCAAGTTTGGTCAACATAGGGCTTATAGTTACTTGGAAATGAAACATGCACTAATAACCTGTTCACTCAACCGGAAAATGTAGGTCAGATTCAGCATCCAAAGCAAGCCCGGTAGTGTACATCCTTAGATGTATCATACATGCAAGTTTGGTCAACATAGGGCACAAAGTTACTTGTAAATGAAACCTGCATCAAAAACTTTAACCTGTTCACTCAACCGGAAAATGTAGGTCAGATTCAGCATCTGAAGCAAACCCGGTAGTATGCATCCTTAATGTATCATTTTTTGGTCAACATAGGGCTTATAGTTACTTGGAAATGAAACCTGCACTAAAAACTTTAACCTGTTCACTCAACCGGAAAATGTAGGTCAGATTCAGCATCCGAAGCAAAACCCGGTAGTATCCATCCTTAGACGTATCATCCATGCAAGTTTGGTCAACATAGGGCTTATAGTTACTTGGAAATGAAACCTACACCAAAAACTGTACCAAAAATGTTAACCTGCTACAAAAACATTAACCTGGCCATTCCTTTGCTGAAATTGCAGCATCTGAAACTTTGACTGGTACAATGAAACACACTAGAACCATCTTCCATGCATGTCTAATCAATATAGGACACAGAAGTACTTCAAAAGAAAACTGCTCCAAAAGACTTAACCCTAACCTTGGACGCCGACGTGGACGCCGACGCCGAGGGTATTACATAAGCTCCCCCAACTTCGTTATGGTGAGCTAAAAACGCAATGTCAGTCAAAATAATTTAGGTTCAATTTAGTTTTACGTAATTTTATTGAAAATAAGGGTTGAAACTGGCAATTTTTCTCATCCAGACAATTTTACAAAGGATTTGAAAAACAGAATGGAATATTTTATGAACATTTTACGGTTTGCTTGTTGTCTGTGAAATATATCCAAATCAACAACCCAGTTATTATGTCTAGATCAATTTAGGTAAGAATATAGATTTCTCGTGTTTGTCTAATGAGAATGATGCAGATATGCACCGGGAAGGATAACGGAATTTACTACGATAGCAGTATACAATTATTGACTGAGTTCGAGGGCAACATGCGTTTTGTCGGACCCAAGAACCAAACTGTCTGCCTGAGGCCGACTCTGTCAATAAATGTTTTGTTTAAACCTTTCATTTTATTTTATACTTTTGACACATATGTATTTTGTAATATATTCCGTAATGTAACATTAGGTCTGTCACTGTTTTACACCAACGGATGAAAATGAGATTAAGCTCCGCCCATTCTGTGACATAATCGGTCCAACAACTCTCCGAGCGGTCCAACATCTTTCTCAGCGGTCCAACATAGATTTTTTTTTCTGCCCACCCATCAAAACATTAAAAATGTTAGACTTTTTTCAGTGTAGATTTGTATAGGAACAAATTTGTAAAGGTATAACAATACTTAGAGCTGAGTTCTCATCAAACAACGGTTACTCTGGCTAATTTTTTTTTTAATATCAAAAACTGATCATGATTAGGTGTATGTAAAACATCCAGAGAGATAAAAAAATGTGTTGAGTGAGTTTCTTTCAATTTGCAAGCCAATTCATTTTCCTTTTGAATGAAGATATAACTGCACTGACCTGCACTGCATTGTATTTATATAAAAGATACATGTACTTGGTCAATATTTCTTCAAGTTTGATTTTATGAAATATACGTTGAAAACGTACTCAGTTTCATTTTCAATGTTCTTCCTAGGTTTATTTATAATTATTACATAAACTTTAACAGGGTTGTTTTCTTACTATGTATTTGAATTAACAATTGATAATATCGACAAAATGCATTATAATAAAGATACATTTGGTTAAGTAGTGAGAATGATGCAAATATGCACCAGGAAGAGTAACGGAATTTAATCAACATACAGTTACTTTTGCTAATTCTTTAATTTCTAAAAAAGTTTATACTCGTATGCAAAAGTTCCAGAGGATGTTGTGTTGGGTGAAGTTCTTTCAATTTACCTGCTAATCAATCCTTCTGTCAATTAAAAAAGATATAAAGGCAGTAAAGTGTGTTTTATTTAAAATATTTCCATTTCTTATTTTTTTTTTCTATGATAACCCTTTGAAAGCAAGCGGAGTTGATTTCCTAATAATTTTGCCGGAATGTAAATTAGGCAGGTCGATAGGACTAAGGTCAGGAGCTAAGGAGGCCTAGTACGCATGCAAATCTCGTGCTCATCTGTCTCTGAGTCTGACGCTAAGGAGGTCAAATATACTTGGTTAATATTTACATTATGTATTCAAATTTGATTTTTTAAAAAAATATATTGAAAAGTTTTTATTTTCATATTTAGATTTCTTTCTGTGTTTACTTATATAACATGCACATCGACTGTTAAACTATGTTTAGCTCATTTTTGTGAATTTGGCGTGCCATAGTTACCCAGTATGTATTGATAATTTTTTTAACCGACAAGTTTTGGTATGAAAAATAAATATGTGAAAAGTTTTCACTCAGGTGACCTATTGCAGATCTCTTTCTGTGTTTACTTATATAACTTTGAACCTTTTTATTCGTCTGTTAAACCAATTTCAACCAAATTTGGTATACGACATCTACGGGTTTTTTGAATTTTAGGGTCGTTGCCCCTCTGTGGCCTGAGGGGTGGGGCCAAAACCACTAAAATTAATGCAATCTTTAAAAATCTTTTTCTTTACTCCTAGACATCAAGCAGTCCTCTATCAAAATTGTGAAATTCATGGCCCTGGGGTCATGGGTTCTAGTGCTAGGGTGGGGCTAAATAGATTACCGGTATATAGTGAAAATTCATTATTTCTTTGAAAATTTTCTTCTCTGCTCCTGGGTATTGAATAATCTAAACAAGTACATAGTTATGTTGAATAAGGCTGCCTCTTCCAAAATTGTAGGGCAGGGCTATATATACAGATTATATAGTAAAAATGCATTATTTCTTTGCAAGTCTTCTTTGCGCCTGGGTATTTACTAAACAAACTGAATACATAGTTATGTTGAATAAAGCTGCCTCTTCCGAAATTTTGAACTTCATGGCCCTGGGTGAGTTCTGGTGATAGGGCGGGGCTCTATCAATTATATAGTGAATAGCAGAAATTCTTTGAAAATCATCTTCTCTACTCTTGGGTATTAAACAAACTAACCAAGTACATAGTTATAATGAGCAAAAACATTTCTTCCAAAACTGAATTTCATGGCCCATGGGTTGGGGGTTCTTGTGTTAGGGTGGGGCTCTATTGATCATTTAGTGAAAATACATTTATTCTTTAACATCTTCTTCTCTGCTCCTGAGTATTAAATAAACAAACAAGTACATAATTATGTTGAATAAGAGTGCCTCCTCCAAAATTGTAAATTTCATGGCCCCTGGGTCAGAGGACTGGGTGTTAGTATGGGGCTCTATTGATTATATAGTGAAAATACATTAATTATTTAAAAATTTTCTTCTCTGCTCCTGAGTATGAACCAATGAACTTTGTACATAGTTATGATGAGAAAGGATGTCTCTTCTAAATTCATGAATTTCAGGCCCACTGCCTGACTGGGTCACAAGTTTTGGTGTTAGGGCAGGGCTCTAATGATCATATAGTGAAAATTCATTAATTCTTCGAAAACCTTTTCCTTTGCTCTTAGGTATTATGTCAATGTTTTATGTACATATCAATGATGATGAAAGGTACCTCTTCCAAAATGGTTAATTTCAGGGCCCCTGGTTCAGGGTACTTGGGGTAGGGGTTACATAGTCTGAACATAAATTACATGTAATGCTTTGATATCTGCTTTTTGGTATTATTAATAAATCAACCATTTATGATGATATATTAAAATTTATGATAAAATTTCCAGAATTTTGAAAAAATTGTGCCCCCAGGGTCAGTGGTTCCCGTGGGGTGGAGTACACAACTGGTTATGGAAATGCATTTTCTCTTTGCTACTCTTATTTACCTCTGGGTATTAAGTAACCATAGGAAGCAAGCTTTGTGTATATTTATGATAAGCAATAGTGCCTCTTTCAAAATTTTGAATTTCATGGCCTTTGATTTAAAACACAAACCAAGTCAATTGTTAGAAAGTTGTTACATGATACTCAGGTGACCAATAAGGCCCGTGGGCCTCTTGTTTATATTTGCCAGAGAATTAATCCTGCTTATCTTAATAAGAATTTAACAGCACATGCGCACTTTATTGCACTGGACTAGAATGAAATGACAATCAAAAATTAATTAAATTAAATCAAGTCCAACTGAACTCTCCATTAGCCAGTATGACAAATTTTCGGCACAGCCAGGTGTGTTATAGGACCAAAGACATCCCAAAATATGAATTCAATGCTTATATTTACATTCTCTATGATTTTCCTTCTTCATAATTGTTTATTTTGTTAATCTTAAATGCGAATTTAGCGCCCTTCAAAACTGACGTGGTTAATCGATGCAAGAGCCGTCTGTGACGTCAAATGAAGTTGCAAAGTTAAATAACGCAAACAAACATTGTGAGGGTGATGTGACAACTTAATTCTTATCGCACATCACGTTAATTTTTACGTTTATTTTTCAGGGTAATAGATTTTCATTAAATTAAAATAAAATATTTTATATTTTGGTGTTCCTAGAGTATCGAAAATGCATATAGTTCCTACTGTGTATTCAAACGCACCGTGACAAGGTTTCGCGTGTGTAATTGAAATTTGAACGTCGTAGATTTCTAATGGATTTCATAAGGAAAATTACATAGAATGTAAATATAAAATAGATGAAAATAAATAAATTAATGAATAAACAACTCCCATACTAAACAAGGCCTTCAAAGCAAAGACTAAAGTTTTGCTAGTTATAAAATATTTATTTGTTAAATTGATAATCAATATCACATGTCATTTCCGCTTTCCTTTCGGAGCCTTTTCCCAACCTTTGATGTACTTCTTTGGAATCCTATATTTTCCTACAAATGGATTTTTCCAATTCATTATTCAAAATAAAAATCAATCATTCATCAGAACAAAATTCACACAAATAATCTTTAAAATAATCAAGTTTAATGAGGGCATCACAAAGCAGAATATCCCCTCAATAAGATTATACCTGTACATGTATCTTTAAATCAAGTCAGCATTTGCCATTGATCCCAATGCAGATTACTTCACTTCTGTTTCATACAGGACTAATTCAATCACCCACCAACGAACACATAGAATTGTGATACTCCCCCCCCCCCCCCTCTCCAACTCCTTGCGAGGGGATAATGATATTAAAATCACCTGTTAATAGATCTGTAATAACAAGATGCCTCACCTGTTAATAGATCTGTAACAAAGGCTATCTGATTGCCTTGGATGACCACTTGAGTTTTATTGGAACTGCTTGTGGACACAGTACAGCTGCACTGGATAGTTATCTGGATCTCGTGTGCTATCTCCTTAAGATCCAGACCAAACACTTCCAGGTTATCTACTGTAGTCACCTTAAAACACAACAACACAATTAGAAATCTGCATATCTGATAGCAAAAACTTGCTACTTCTTCATTTCTTACACTTAAATTTATGCAATATGATTTCAGAAATAAGTTAAGTTTAGATATAACACAAGTTTTAGTAATAAAATGTAAAACAAGTGTTATTTAATAAAATGTAAAACAAGTGTCATTTAATAAAATGTGAAACAATGTAAAAATTCAAATCAGTCATCGAGTTCCCTGGCTGAGTTCCATTTTCTTTAAGTTACAAACCCTACCTTTTTATTGGACCCTCTTTGGAACACATTAAGAGTTATTTCCTCTATTTTGCCTTTCCTAATAACTGGAGCTTGTCCAGGGAATTCTACTTTGTATACATTCTGCATTTTGTTTGCAATTCTGTTGAGAAAAAAATTATACGTCAACCTCATTCTTTCAGAGGGCTCCCATCTTTATTTTATTTATATATCTAACAACATTTTTAATACAATGTACCATGACTTCCATGGACCATAATGCATTCTGAATCTCTGTTTACCTTGAGGTTAAGTCATCCCATCGTAGTTGTGTGACATCATTTTCTCCTTTACCCAGGACTATGGAAGCCAACAGTGGATCTAGTTTAACCATGCTAAATAGAGAATATAGAAAGTTCATAAGAAAATTATCACTCTCCATTAAAAAAATTAATTTTGATATAAAGATGGATATCATCATAAACTCATAACAAACACTGAAATGATTCATAATTATACAACAATATTATTCAGAGGTGTTAAAATTTGAAACTAATATGAAAACCATCACTCTTCATTCTCACTTGTGTCCTGGGTCTATAAATGTCCGTTTTCTAACGTACCTTTTGTTGCTCTCATCCTGTAGATTGTTTTTCCTCACGTATTCATTGACAATGTTCCTCAGCTCTGTTCCCGTTATTGCACTTCCCTTCCTGTGGAAAAAAATTCTCTCATTATTTACATATGAAATGCAAAAAAAGAGGTCACAAAGCATTATGTGAAATTAATACATTAAATACATATAGGTAAGGCCAGAATTAAAAATATCTTTGTTTCCCCTAACCAGACCCTAAATTCTCAAGTTAGGTCGGTAGGTAGGTAAACAATTTTATTTTCCGACAGTAGCTTTTTAAGGGAAATTTACCTTGATGAATAAGAAAATTACAAAAGAAAGCGATTTGTGAACAAAATGCTATATCGTACATATGCCGTTTAAAAGCAAAATTCATGATTAATTATTTAGTTGAACTTGTGAAATATCTCATGCCATTACATTTATATAAATTGAATAAAAAAGACAAGATTCTCAAATACGCAAAGACCAGACATATGGGTATATTTTTTCAAACCTTCCATCAGCCTTAAGAGCTTATAGACGATCATGGTAATTTTTTGAGGGCCATGAGATATGCAGTGGTACTGGAGCATTTTGCTTTAGAGTTAAGAAGTGAGTGGCTAATTTTAAATCGCAGGTTCAAATCCAAATGAGTAACGTTGAAAACAGTTCTTTAAAGGGGACCATAAAAACTTATGTCCAGTGTCGCAGAAGATGCTGGCTCAAAAAAGATCCCCCACTGCTTAATGGCAAAAAAGTGCATACATGTACGTCTAAATTTGGATTAATGGGGAAATGTTGAAATGTCGTCCTAACAAATCTCAAAGGGATTAAAAGCAAAGAAACAACCAATCTTCAAGGGCTTAATTAAAGAAAAATACACTGGACGTCTCCGGAAGCTGAATCATTTCAAAACTATTTGAAAAGAATATGTTAACAATATTTAATTGAACCAAACCGAATCTACGAATGATAAAAATGCTATATACAATGTCATAGTCACAAAGTTTAACCACTAAATAAAGGCATGAAGAAAGGACATCTGTATTATATTTATCAGGATGAATATGCAGACATATTTACAACAACACCTGTTTTCCATAGGTGGACCTTTCATCTATTCATGAGGCGGGCCTAACCATGTATTACGTACCTTAATTTCAAAGATAGATTTGTTTACTTGTTTGTTGTTTAACGTCCCTTTCGAAAATTTATTCACTCACATGGAGACATCAAGACACCTCCGAAACACTTTTAATTATTCAATTGGTAAATTTTAATATCGAATTGTTTCAAGAGTGAAGAATTCCAATAAGCTAAAAGCATAAGACTGTGACGTCGCCATGGTTTTATGAAGTGCTAATGCGCTGAATTCACATCTGGACGTCATTTTGTTTCCAACAAATTCTTGAAATGCTTGAAAATAGAACAATGTCGGCCGTTCTGATAAAAACTGATTTTGATGATATTGTATTTCATAAAATTTGGTTAACAATAAAAAAAATATTTGAATCAACTTATTTAAAAAATCTTTTCAGTCGGCGCGATTTCATCGAGTCGGTCGCGTTAGGGGAAACAAAGGTTTTTTTTATTTTGGCCTAAATAATGTGTTTTATTATATAGTCTATTTATAGTCCCTATATAAGCTATACTAACGCGAACAGTTCATAACACTACATATTCACCGGATTTTAGGCCAGAAGGTCAATGCGCGTGCAACAGCATTGTGGTGTCACAATCAAAACATCAAATAACGTTGTTAACAAGGGTTGCAACGGCCACAGCGAGCTACATATCTGAGCAGAAAAACAATTATTCAAACCTATTTCAGGATTATTATTTTCATTTGGACGTCTTACACATAGCAAAACTCGGAAAGGAAAACACGGAGGTTACAAAGAGTAATCTGGAGATTTTTTTTATTTTCAACAATGGAAGATCGCAAATGAAAATAGTGTCGTCATACAGCCTTCAATGTCTTATTTATTCAAATCCCGACTATATAATAAAACAATTATGGACTCTTTTGGTGTTGAATATGGTTTGTTATTCACCAGAAAAATATCCATATTGACTGTGGTGAAGCCGAGGTGAATATGGATATTTTTCTGGTGAATAACAAACCATATTCAACACCAAAAGAGTCCATAATTGTATAATATTCAATGGTATAGATATACATGTATTCTGTACTACATACTGCATAAATACTGCTTTCATGATTTGTCATAACAGAATGAAACTACCAGTACTTATAACAAATTGTGTAGCCTGTGCAAGATTTTTTTTCTCCTGTCTTAAATTCTACAAACTTTAGTCCTAAATCCTTGACAAGGGGAACAACTGCTGCTGTGACAGACAACATGTCAGTGATGCGGGGAGGTTCATAATGTCTGGTGGGTCCCTCAGAGGGTTGTTCCAGGACTGCAGCCCCCTCTGGTGGAGTAATATGCCGTAACCTGAAGAGAAGACAACTCTGTACAAATCGCATTTTTTAAGGCTCATATTTTTTATCAAATGCATTCAAGAGAAGAAATTTTTTAGAACCTTTATGTGAAGTGTTGTTTACTTACTCCGGGTGATCTTTTTTCATTTCTATTATGCTCTCCACTCCTTTTGTTAATTCCTTCACTTTAACATAGCCCAGCTTCTCCATTTCCTTCAGAAACTTTGACAACTTTTTAAATGAAGTCTTTTTGACATCTAAATGTTTATCTGCTGGGCTAGTGAAATGAAAAAGTAATAAGTTAAAATTTAGATCAGGAAGTTTTTTTAAATTTTTTTTTTTACATTTGCTTATTTCTAAAGACAACACCCACCAGAATTTAACCATATGGACTTTGTAGAAAGCACTGGTTAGAATGGGTAGGTCCACTGGTTTGAGAGATTTTTTCAGAGCACACTGGAAACACAGCTTGAAAAGATCATCCATGGATTCTACAATAAAAAAAAAATCATGATGTAATTATGAGATCACCTGCATGCCAAAGTATTTGTTTAATAGAGATTATATTTAACAATTTACAATATGTGTGAAAATTTTACTTCATTTATGCGTTTATTCCTAACTATCCCACTAAAAAAAATATAATGAAAATTTTGTGATCTCCAGTTGTGTAAAAGATACATCACACAAATGTCATGGTCAAAGGGTATTCTTTACATTTGAATTGACCAAAGACCAAGTAACCTCCAAAATATGTTTTTTCCTCTACTGATTCTCCATTAATTTAGTACAGTTGTACAGATTCTTGTAACAGTACAAAATTCTTGCACACAGAAGAGGAAACTTGGTGACTTTTTTAAACTACAAATGCAATTAAAATATTCCTGTAGATACCAGCAGGTGCTTGATCCTCAGTTTCCTCTTTTGACACCACCTCCTCCTCAGCTTCGACTTTTGACACCTCCTCCTCTAAACTCATTTTGTCTGTGGACAGAACTAATTCCTCATCATCATCTTTCTCACCGGAGATGTCCCCCTCTACTGCTGTTTCCTGTTGAGGCCCCTGAATTTCCTCCCACTGATCTGACCCCTGGGAGTTTGTAACCTGAGGTGTGTCACTATCTTTATATTCATCCCCATGTGAACTTGCTGGGTCAGTGGCTGGATCTTGAGATTCTTCTGGTATCACAGGTGGCTTTGATTTGTCTCCAAAGGCCCTGCAACAAAAAAATAGTAAATATACTGCAAGAAGCATTGAAATTTAACAATTGATCATCAACTTAGTAGCAAAGCATTCTGTTGTATACTTCACTGCATTTCAAAATCTTTTGTACTTTAGAATTCAAAAACAATTAAAAGCTGTAATGTTTACCATAATTCATCTCCTAGAATATGCAGTACATGAATTCCCTTTCCTCTCATTGCAGAATCAAACATATCACTTCCTGACATGGCCGCTGTACCAACAGCCACTGGGCTCCTAGTGGAAAAATAAAACATATATATATTAAAAACCATATCAATTTTTTGGGGGGGTGAGGGGAAAAAGAGGGGGTAATTTTAAAGTACAAGAATTGCTTGAAATATGTAGCATAAAACACATACCGATTCCCCACCAATGAGATAGAACACACTGTTCCTTTGTTGATGTGAGCAAATGTTTTTGGAGTTACCTCCCCTTCAACAACCACCCCTGGTAACATTAAATCTAGGATAAAAGAAAAGGAATAAGTCTAAAATGTTTGTAGATCACCAACAGTGAACAAATTTTGAAAATCTGATGTAACTCATTTATGACGCTTCTTTATTTTTAGTGCTACTCATATTTCATTCTCTGATGAATAAAAAAGACCCTATTGGAACCAATCAAATATAAACATGTACTGTGAAGCTTAGGCAGAATATAAAACATATGTCTCAGAGCACATGTAGCGTATGTCTAATCAAGCTGCCATATACATTCAATTCTACATCTTATACTGTTGGAAAAATATTTTCAGTTCTGCTAAATTCTGCGATACAGTGTATCTAGGTTGAATGTACATATAACCTACCAATGTAGTGTATGTATGTAAAAACATATTGTACCTGCACCACCTGCTAGTTTTGTGAAAACAGGTGGATGTGTTTTAAACACTGGCAGAAGATCTGGATATTTCCACAGTGTGTACACAGTGGGAAAAATGACTCCATCCACATCTATTAAAACAGGGTTCTTTTCCACACAATAAACAAGAACGTTAACTCCGGAATGTGTATTAATTTTTGCAATGGTCATCTCAGCTTTGTTTGGAACGATATCAGAGGCATCCTTTGGTGATAAGGACGGGTAACAGTTCTGTAAAGTTGATTTGACTTTCTTCCTGAAACACAATAATAATAATAGATCATAAGAAAATTCAAATGTTAGGAATTACCAATGTGCCATATAAATACTTGAAAAAAGGAAATGTAGTTATCTTACCTATTCAATTAAAAGAAAGGTGAAAACTGGTTTGTATTAAATTGAATTAAATTTAGGCCGAGGGATACTGTACAAGAAATCAGGAGGGAGACATTCCGGGTATATTGTTGTTGTGCGACTAGATAGAATATGTACATTCCAATATCAAAATTATAATGTCCTAGGGACCCGGTGGGCCTGTCACGAAACAGCTAGATTATTCTAACGCATGTGGAACATGCTAATATATATTTTTTTTTTTTATAAAGTAAGCACCAGAGCTAACTCTAAATTTGCCCAAATGGTGTTGCTTCCTGTCGATTAGTTCGCAAAGCTCACTGATTGATGCCGTTCAAATTGCTTCACTCATTAAACACTAAACAGCTGACTTCTGTGATATGACAGCTGAAATAAACTTTAAAGAGTGTCAAATCGTTGTTTCCTACCTATCAGATCCTTTGATGCTTGTCTGAGTTTTTACCCTAAACGGTTTCAAAAACATATTGACTAGTTAACCTCCAGCAGATGTGAACAGTTTCAGTTTACTTAAATTACTACTGACATCAGTCTGCAGTCTGACTGTAATGTGCAACTTCCGGTTGTCCCGATTACGTTAGTTTAACGACATAAAGATTTTGTTTGAAAAATACGTTTTTAATTCATTCCATTGGAAAAATTCCTTAATTGATTTCTGGTAAATACAATAAGCTGATATCTATATG
Organism: Saccostrea cuccullata; assembly: GCF_032062105.1. Classification (NCBI taxonomy): domain Eukaryota; kingdom Metazoa; phylum Mollusca; class Bivalvia; order Ostreida; family Ostreidae; genus Saccostrea; species Saccostrea cuccullata. The sequence continues at coordinate 107,383 of NW_026935125.1, read as the reverse complement.
AATTTATTTTATTATAATAAAATTTTTCATTAAAAGGATTGTCGTAAATATTTTAACCAATCATCATCTTCGATACAAATTTAGTAAACGAATGAAAACGTTTTTCATATCGTACGAATCGACGTCTCCTTAGTGACCATTTGATGCGGCAACATGGATTCTTATTTTAACATTTGCTGAAGTTGACGCTAAAAAATTACAAAATGACTGATATACTTTGTAAATGGCTCAACGATGAGCTGAGTATAACACAGCAAGTCGGTAAGACTTCGTTTAGCAATAGAAAATAGTTTCAATTATGATTCTAAGACTTTCACACAACATTTTGAAGATGCATGTGACTGTATGCAGTGTGTTTACAAAGCCATGACATTAATTTGCATCGATTCATTTAATTTGTTTTTAAGGATGATTTATATACATTGTTTTAATCATTATTTTTCAATTTATAGCAGGTTGCATAAAAAAGATCATAACATTAGCATGTTCAAAATGAGACTTTACATTTTTCAGTGTAAATGTGATTTAAATATATTCTTCAAAAATCTTGTTCGCCCAATAAAAGTTATGGTCCAATACTTATATATTATATTATATATACTTATACTTATATATAATAACTTTTTGAAATAAAGAAAAAATTATTTGGATTGATTTTGTCTATTTTACAGCTCCTGAAGATGATATTCTCGAAAGCAGGCAAAAGTGTATAATCAGAAACAAAATTTTTGCTTAGCATAAATTCGCTATTACCGCATATATTAAAAAAGAAAATATTTGATATTTTTTTCACGTATCTCAAGTTGTATTGGATGACTAATATCAATGTTAATTAAGTCAACAGAACTCACTTATCCGATTTGGAATTTTTGGGCTAATGTAACTTCAACTATCACGACCATGGACCTGTGTTTTAAAATGTACCAAAAATGTACTTTGAAAATGTTAAAATCAATATTAATGAATTTAAAAACTTTCAGTTTAATTGATTGAAGAAAAAATATTTACAACTAAGGTATGACTTACAAAATGAAACAGTATCTCAAATTTATTTTAAAATGTACATTAGCTCATTAGGGTAACGACTCATGGACCTCCGAGGATAAATACTAAAATAAGTTGCTAGAACCAGTTCTTAGATTTCTGCTCTCGATGGACTGTTGCCTTTAAAAAAATGAAACTTAATTTTTAGACCAAGTAACTTTTGCCAGAGAATTTGCATCGGGATATCTCATTGGAGAAGTCCTAAACAAGTATCAGCTTCAGAATGATTTTGATCAATTCTCTCAAAGCAAGTAAGTATTAAAGTTGAAAAGAACTACGAACTCTAAGTCTTGATTTCCGCCTACATTTTGCACCCATTAAATTCAATTTTAATGGCAATTTAGTGACCATTAAATCTTTGTTTAATACAAAGATCAGGTCTATGGTAAATGATTAATCATTTTATTTCCAAGGTGATAATTGATTTATTAATTCCAGTTCTTGAAAAAGGGGGGTACGCGATATTTTCTGTTGAAATCGAACTTTCAAGCATCACCATATTTTGAAATAGTTTTCAATATCATAAAATGTATCTCATATCTTTTCTTATGTTTTACGTAAATAAATAAAACATATATAAATAAATAAAATACAATTATTTAGTTGTAAATAGCTTTAAAATTTGTGAAAATCATCATTGTTTTCCTTTTTGTCAATATGAAACATATTTTGAAACACAAAAAGCTTTGGCATAAATTTGTTAAATGACATGTATTAAAAATAAAGGAATTTTTGTACCACGCGACGCTGGTCTATATATTTCATATATAACGAATTGATTTCTATATGATAAACACAAGTTTAACCAAAATTAAAAATCTCTCTTTGATATCCCAAATAAGAAATTTTTTGAAAATTCATATAAATATTCACTTAAGATTTCGAAAATCATATCGTTGTTTTTTGAAAATTGACTGTAAAGGTAGGAACGGGAGAAAATCATTACATCCGGTTCTTTCAATACCTAATACACAATACTTTCTGATTAATATAAAGGTCATATCCACAAATTAAGATATTTTAATTAATTAATTCAGTTAGAATTGCTAAAGAAGAAGGTATGGTTTCGATACATATTTTGCCCTGTGATTTTCTAAAAAAAAATGAAACTGGTGTAAAAGTTTTAATCATTATTTTTCAATTTAAATAGCAGGTTGCAGAAAAATCATAACATTAGCATTTTTCTAAAAATGTGTTTTACATTTTTCAGTGTAAATGTGATTTTCCCGTATATTCTAAATAAAGTACTAAAATAAGTTCTAATCTAATTTTCTTTCAGATAACATTGTCCACAGGCATCGCCCACAAAAATGAAATGTGATTTTTATTAATTTTGCACAAAATATCAAAAAATTTTGGCGACGGCTGTGGACACTGTTTTCTATATCTCACCCTTGAAATGTGCCATTTTGAGGCAAGTATCAGAAATGCTTCACATTATGACTTTGATTTGCAATTCTCTCAAAGCAATATTTTTTAAATTTAAAATTTCAATTTTACCTAATATACACATTTAAAACTTTTTATCATGTCATATCCACAAATTAAGGGCGCAATAAATTAATTCCATAGAATTGCTAAATTTATTGTGTTGAATTTAAACATTTTTTTTTCATAATCAACTGATTGTTTCCTTCAGAACCTCTGATCTTGTCAAAACTCTTTATAAACAAAAAGAAAGGGCAAAGAATTTAATCAAAAGAATATCTTTAGCATAAAAACTTGAGTTACTTCTAGTTTAATATCAGCATATATTTCTTGACAAAATCTAATGTTTTTTTTATATCTGGTTTTAGAACTGCAGACTCAAAGCTCAACAACTTTACAAGAATTGAGCCAGTTCTGCATCTTCTTGGAATTCCATTTGATACAAATGTTGCTCGTGATGTGATGACCGAGAAACATGGTGTGGCCACACGTCTTATGTATCAGCTCTATGTGGCGCTAAACAACAAGAAAAAGGCCAATCTTACTGGAGTGGCCATGGAAACAATGCGACCAGCTGCCCCAGCTAAACTGAATGCTGTGGAAAGTGGAATCTACAAAGAAGTAAGTTGGTTATGTGGTAGGAGTGGTCTGAAAAAGAAAGTTTGCATTCACTGCCTTTTTCCCCTTTAAACTGAAGGATATTCTAAGAAAAAAAAATTCAATTACCAGGTAATTTGATCTGCTGCAAATATCTCAATACATCTACCACATCAAAAAAAAAGATTCTGAGATATTCAAGAACAAATGTACAAACCTAAGCAACCATGCATGCCCAGAGGGTTCTTATAAGACTTTAGTTTACTTAATATCAGTGTACAGGAGAATCAAACACAGAATTCATTAATTGTTTGCCTTCAGAGACTAAAGCATGCCACTCCAAGGCAGACTGATCTGAATCTGGAGGCCTTGGTGCAAACTTTTCATGAGAAACAGATAGAAATGGAACAAGTGGCCTTTGCTGACAGGTTCCGGGAGCAGGAGAGGATAAAGCAGCAACAACAGGACCAGAGAAGAGCTCTGTTAGCTAGGTCTCAGAGACTGAGGGAAAAACAAAGTGAAATTGTGGCCAAGATACAGTAAGTTTTTTTTTTTCATATAAAATCTTTGAGTTGCTGTGGTGAGAAAACTGTTTTTAATGTGGAAACTTCACTGAAGTAGTATAATGAATTCTGATGCTGTCAATTATTGTTTTAAGATATTCAGTTTTTATTTCTGTAGGTATAATTTTTTTTTTTCAGTTTTGAAATTCTCTTAGCTGAAAATAATTTCTGTGTTTTGCTCATTAATAGATATATGATAATTGAATTCATTTTCAAAGATGTAGTCTCTTTTATTTCTTATATCTCAAACTAAACTCTTGTCGCTGTTCTTTTTCTTTCTTGTAATTGCAAGAAAATGATTTTTTAACACTTTAATCCCCATAACCGCAAAAAAGGCTGTTTTAAGATAGAATCTCATTATATTATTAAAGAACTTATGTTGGTATCTCTTCTGATATGTAATCTGCTTGTAAAAATTTGTATCTTACACACATATTTCTTTACATCTTTTTCCAAAATAAACTCATTAATTGTGATTTTATCTTTGTAATGTAATGCTCGAACAATTAAAATTGCAATGTCTGACTCTTCTATCTATTTTATTTTTGTAGAGAAAGGTAAATCAATACTTGTTGCTTTTAAAGTTTTTATTAGATGTTTCAGCAGGCATGGTGTTACTATTGTCATGCCTTGTTTTTTGATCCACATTTAGAAGTTTGTTGTAGCTTTACAATTATTATATATACAAAGTAAAGCATAGTTTAGCATATTTTTTTCATTCAACAGGATTATAACTTTGATAGTTTTTTTTTTGTTTTTGTTTTAAGGTGAGCAATATTTAACACAAATTTTTATAGACTTATTAGATAATTTAACTCCATTTCAAAAATGAACAAAACCCTATCAATATTACACCCCCCCAAAAAAAAAGTAATTGAGTATAATTAAGGCAGGAAAGTTGCATGTGTCTAGTAGAGAGGCATTTTCTATTATTAGGTTGGTTTCCCAATAGTCTCAGCATTGTTGTTGTTTAATTCATAAAATAAATTCTGTGAGAAATTTTTTTTTTCCATAATACGAACTCTTTGAATTTTTAGATTTATTTTATTTTGACAAGTGAATCTGTACCTGAATTCTTTTATGCTAAAATATGATTACAGAACAATATCTATCAAATTTACTGACTTGTTAAAAAAAGATATAAAAATTCTTTACAGCTGTATAATTTTTAGGATGCGAAAAATTATTTTGCACAGTCATTTTGTTTTTACTGCAAATATATAATCAAATTGTTGCCATGTTAATTTTAAAGAACAATGTTGCTTTAGCAAATCAAGGCAAGGAAGAAAAAAATGCAATGCGTTTTCACCCCAATATATCTGCCAGTTGCCAGAATTATAATTATGCACATTATGCTATGATGATTGACACATGCTTATGAATATTCATTTGGTATTTCATATAGTTTGTCTTCCCATGTTATATTTATATTGTAAATTAACATTTGTAAAAAAAAATTCTATTTACGACAGGAATAATTTAAGCTGGTAGATGCCTCTAAGAATATTGGCTATAATTTCTGAAGCATTTTAAAATACATGTATTAGGAATTTAGCATAAAAAATAATGCACTTTTAATTTTATTCAATATACAAGTTCATTCTAAATCAAGTGTTCATACAATATGTTTCTAGTATACTGATATCATTTATAAATACCACTTTTGTTGTTTGCTGGAGAGGTAAATGGATTTTGTTTATATTTTTTAGGTTGATTAATTCATATGGTTCAGATAGTTAACAAATACAAAATTAATTACTTAGTTCAACATTTTACAAAATTTGAAAAAAAAAGAAAAAAAAAACTGGTGATTCATTGTTATTGGTTATCATAACCTGGTATTGATTCATTTTCCTACTTCGGTTTCTACAGAATTAAGTTTTTGTCATGGATTTATTTTTAAATAAATAACTAATGAATTAGAAAGAATATATAATAACTTTGCACATATCCTTAGGGGAGTAGATTCACAAATTTAACATAAATCATGTGGGTAGAATAACTACTGATTTAACAAGAGACATACAGCTATGATCGATGAAGGCATACATTGTAAATATGAAATGATTTCACATAATTATAATTAATTTCTTAATTCAATAAGATGATTACCCTGCATGACATCTCTTTAATTAAGGCCACTAACTAGTAAGACACATGTAATCATAAATTATATATATAACATTGCATTCATGAATTAAGTTAACCTGAGCAAGAGCATGCTTCAAAATTTCAGTCAATAATCAATATAATATATTATTATGATTAATTAGTAAGCAGTGTTTTGACTGATATTTAATTTTTTAATGACAGAGCTGCCACTGTCAACATACCCAAACCCCCACCAGAGCAGACAGCTAAAGCCATCCAAAGGAGGAGAGAACTGAGGAGACGAAGGGAGGCAACTGTACGTTACATTTTGAATAAAAGTCTGTGTGCAATTAAATAACCACTTTAAGCAATTTTTGAAATTTATTTTGGAAATTTTAAGTTCAGTGTAAATTAAGATATAATAAGCTTGATGTATTTTTGATATTGTTTTTATTTGTACACATTAATTTTTGTTGCAGGAAACAGTAGAAGCTATTTCTCAGTTTGAAGACAAGATGAAGATGATTTTACCGCCATCTAAAGATGATGAGGGGTAGGGACATTAAGCTTATAGTTATAGTCCTTGTTAATTGACAATCTTATAACACATTGTATATCAGGACACAATTTTAATCAAAGTCTTGTAGTCATTGTGGAGACATATCCACAGTAATCTAATAGATTGGTTACTACTTGCATATAGATTTACCAAAAACTGTCAATATAATTTCATGAAAGCTTGGAAAGTAAGACAGAAATATATTATTAAATTGTAAGAAGAAACAAATTATGATGTGTATAAATGTGTAAAAAATGATTTTAAAAAAATAAAAAAAAATCATTTGAAGGGAGGTGATAGATGTGCAGTACATTTTGACGAGAGATGAGGATCGTCTGCTGGATGCCATCGAGCTGATTAAGCCGGCCTCTAATGACGACTACATCGGGAAGATCAGAAAGAGGCTGCAGGAAGATGAATCCGCACGAGCGGAGCGTGAGAAGAGGAGGAGGAAAGTTCTGGTGGATCAGATGAAGGCTCACGAAGCTCAGGAGGTAAGACAATGAAGAACATAAGAAAAATACAGATACAACAGGCATGTTACTTAAACTAGGCAGTTTTAGTAAGTTACTGAATATTATGACATGCAAAAGTTTTTTTTTTCATTTTTGACCTGCAAATGTTAAGATACTAAAGAAATTGTATGGAGTAAACTTTTTGCATATCAAAATTCATGGATACTGCTATCTTTTAGTTAATTTTTTTTCAGTAAGTTGATCTTCAATATGTTGAATTATCAAGTAATATCTTTTTAAATTCATTTAAAAAGTCCAAACAAATTACTTTTAATTACATATTTGCTGTATGTTTTGTAGGAGGCAAGACGAGAGGAGATGTTGGTAAATCGTTTGATGAGACAATCCCAGCAGGAGAGAAGGATAGCAGTCCAGCTGCTGCAGGCACGGCACGAGAAGGAGGTGATCAGGAAGAACAGGATCATCAGGGAGAAACAGTACGAAGACCGACGACTCAAGGACTTCGTGGATGCTCTCAACAGAGAAGCTGTAAGTTCACCACAGAGTATCAATCTATTTCAATTTTCTTAAGGTAAAGATCCATACCACGTAAAATAACGTTATGTGACGTTATTCTCGTTTGTGACGTTATTACCTCAAACGCGCCCGACGCTTATTCTATCAAAAATGCCTGACGTCGATTTCACTTACCGTAAAAAAAGGTACATTAATTTCCAAATAAAAGGCATAAATATACGATGTTCAGTTATTTTCCGGGATGCATGATCGAAGGAGAGTTTAAATTTAGATGATTCGTCAAACCGAAAGTACAATAAAGATGGCATGGAAGGAAGATTCATTGTCTCGAGTACAAGATAACTAAAAGACTTCGACAATCGGGTCGTTTTTTGTCTCTGTAAGTTGAAGAAATACAGAGTAACAAATAAATGGTTCTCTTGTCAAAAGTCATTATCGTTTGCTTACATGTTTGTACATAGGCCTAGTACATAACCAATTTCGAATCACGTACGGCTCAAGTATTCAGGTACCTAACTACTTTGCTTCAATATTCCAATTTTTAAAAGTCTTTTTCTCTTCTCGATTGTTTGAATTAAAATATCGTCCTCTGGGGATTGACTCGGGATTTTGAAAAAAATTTTGGAAAACTTTTTTTTACAATGTATATATCATACATAAAACAGTTACTGCACAAATATAAATGTTCTGTTATTTTGTATATCCTTGCACTGAAACATAAAATAATTATTCATAAAAAACAAACAAACAGAATATTTCATTTAAGTAGGAAAGGACATTGATACATTGCCAAAAAAAAATTCCTTAATACACACATATGCTGAAAATTTAGAAAAATTTGTTTTAAAGCTAGTGCACAATAACCTTTAGCTACGATTTGTAGTGCTTTGGGTAGTGTATTGGTGCACCTGTCATAAGACTGACAGGTGTCCTGGGTTCGATTCTCTGGAAGTTGAAAAAATACAGAGTAACAAATAAATGGTTCTCTTGTCAAAAGTCATTATCGTTTGCTTACCGGGCATATGCTTGTACGTAGTTACATAACCATTTTCGAACCTTTTGGGCCTCTTGTTATAATATGTTTGCTAAAGCCAATTTCCAAATTGATGATAAAATTACATATTTGTCATCTACGGTATATACAATATGTATAATAAATTAGAAAAACATATGTCGAACAGACCCAAGGGTCTATATCGGATGGGGAAGGGGATATTTCTGTCTTCAAGCACCCATGAATAGTATAGCGATAGATATCAGTAGCTAATAAGATGATGTGGATCCGCAGTGTACTTTTCTAGATCACAATTTTATGCATTACCATGATTACTGTAATGATGGTTAGACTTAAACCCACAAATAGCAATATGACAGTAACAAAGATGGGAACACATGTATAAGATGATAAATAGGAATGCCTATGAGATCATAGAGGGTGATATAAAAAGGAATAAGGAAAAGGATAAAATTTCAATCAGACAATTCACAAAATCAACTCTGTTTGTTAAGCCGAGTGCTTACAATGTTATAATCATATAATCAGGTTGTTCGTGCATGGTTTAATCATGCATTAATCATTAAAAACAAAGATAACTAGTTTCAATTTAGATTTTATGGATTTATGTCAAGATTGTTGCTTTTTATTTGAATGAAAAATTATTAATACTGTCTCATAAAAGTTATGACATTGTTTTGTTTTTCAAAAACAAATCAATTTTTCAACAGAATTTATTGCATAATTAACTTGACCCTTTGATCACCAAATCAATAAGGGTCTCTCTCGAGCCACAGAGAGTTGCTGTGTAAAATTTCAATGCAAAAGCTCAAAGGCTTCTTGAAAGTGTTACAGACAGACAGAAAGACACATGGACAGATGCACAGACCTAAATTTAGTATCCCCACTTTCAGTGAAAGGGGAGACAATTATATCAGGGTTTTTTTTTTGTTGATGTTAAACTTGGTTTATCAAGATACTTGTAAAAAAAAAAAAGCATAACTTTCTCAGTGATTATTCAGTTCTTTCTTTTCCTACATAAATAGTTTTTGATATCATATTGAGCTTTATAATATATACACCTACACATTTATCTATTTTAACATCAATATGCACTAAGCAACACAGTTCCAAAAAGCCAGATAATGTATAGGACCAGCATGCAAATCTCATAGCAAACCATTTTCCCCCAAATGAATGAAGAGTCCTCCCGAAACTTATGAGTTAGGACTTTGTGCTGTGTCATGTAGCATGATAAAAAGCTGAAGAAGAAATAAATCTTCTTTTTTTTATTTCATTATTAGCATACAATTTTAGAGAAGTATAATTGAACTGCCTAAACTCCAGTACAAGTCAAATTGAACCATCTTGGATGTCCTGATTAAATGTTTTTATTTTAGGCACAGAGCAACAGAAAGAGTTTTGTTTTTTTTAACTAGACCATGTTCATAATGCATGTATCATTTCTCAGGTACTTTTAATATACAAGTATACATACAAATTAAATATTCAGTACTTATAATGATGTTCATCAGCTCAGACAATTACAGGTTCGAGAATCTGTGTCAAAACTCATGGAACAAATGCTCATTGGATCCATATCAAAATATCACTTTAACATAGAACATTCTATTTACTCAGGGAGTTGTTGACTTTTAAAGCATCATACCAATTTTGCATAGATCGGTTTTTCCAAGGAGAGGTCCTGCCGTCCAAGGTCACTTTTAGTACAATTCACTGTTATCTAAATGGACGTTCAGTAAGGCGGGATATTCTTGATGTTATATAATTAGCCTCTAAAATTTACACAGCTTTCAATCATTGTTGAAATATATGTGGCCAGGATAGAAATTCAGGACATATAAGAAAGAAAGATTACCTGTAAGTTGTCTAATGATTGTCAACAATGATTAAAAGTACCTGATGCTATTACTTTTTTAACCAATGAAAATCTATTTGCCATTTGAAAGACACTAGTGCCGAGAATACTACAGCTTACTAAAAGTCCAAGGATGGCAGAGAATAATTGTTTTCTTTTTGATACCACACACACTCACCACTAGAGTGTTTTTCATGCATGAGTAGACACAATGACAAAAACTCCGAACTCGACTTTCAATTTTAAATTTTTAAAGAATTTTTTTTGAATTTTCATTACATAAAATACCTTGATCAAGGTATTTTAAATATCTTGATAAAGCTATACCTTTATCGGGGTATTGTGCTGGACCTGTTATGTACGGAAAACCTCGATCATTCAGTGTCCCTAGCTTAAGAAGGGGGTCTCTGCCTTCCAAGGATATGATCGCCTATAAGCACGGTGTTTATATTGTTTAAACAAACAAACATTACAAAGTGGAAACACTGAACACATTCATCACTGCGTACATTAATTTTATCTATTTGTATATGGTATATGGATAAAAACATGATAAACAACGTTGCACCTTACTTAGACAGACCCGAAGCATTTCCTGAGATCAGAAACCAGACGTTAAAAAGATGTGGCAAACAAACCACTTATTTGTATCTATGAATAGCGAAAAATGTATTACATAGACACAAAAAGTAGTAAAACGTGCCACTTCTCTAAATTTTTAATCAAATAAATCGCATCCAAACGACCAATGTAGAAACTGAAAGTATTGTCTTCTTTCACTTCCGTCATAACGTCACACATGCGCATGAACGGTTTATAGAATATTCAGAAGATTGAACCCGATTACTATTATGCTTGTGAATCGTGAAAACGAATTTTTGGCCGTCTATGCATTAAATATTCAACTTATGATTTAAACCATACTTATTACTGTTGTATTATTGATAGTATTAAATATTTCAAGCGATTTTTACACCCAAATCCTAAAAGTATAGATGTTAAAAAGATTTTTCAAATTATCATTTTTCAGCAAATTTGGTATAAAAATGTGAAATTTTCTTGTTTGATGCCCGCTGCCCCACTTAATTTTTATGCCATATAAGGGAGAGAACATTGGAAAATAACATGTTAATTTTAAAAAGAAATCTGTAGTTAGAATATGAAGCAGCAATTTATTTTTACCAGAAATGAACTTTTTAATTTTGAGCTAAATATGTTGAATTCGCCCTAAAAAGTACAATTAAATGGATCAGCAGATGTAAAGATTTATTAAATCGTTAAACAAGCATATCCTCTCTACAATTCATATGTTAAATATTTTTATTTGCCTTTAATTTTATAAAGCTAGCATATATTACTCAATTCCTTCATTTTTGTAATTTCTCGAGACAATGTCTATTTTTAGTAACAATCCTGACAAAAGGAGGCCCGGTTGACCTAAAAATTTACGCAGATATGAAAAGGACAAATACTTAATTCAAATTCTGAGAAGTTTAAACAAAATCTGTAGCTTCGTTATTCTTGTAGCATGGTATGGATCTTTACCTTAAGTTTATATTGGGAATACTAGATAGGATGGATAGGCAAATTGTCTGAAGACTTTTATTGTCATTTTGTATGGGATTGAGGGGTGGTTAGTTTGTATAACACTCTGAAATTTCGAAATGCAGTGATTATCTTATAGCCTCTATAAATAATGAAAAATATCTTTTATTTTAACACAGGAAATGGCCCGCTTGGCCAAACTTGAGTACGAGGAACAGACCAAGAAGGACCAGGAACTCCATGATAAGATAGCAGCGGAGCGCGCGGAGGCCCGATACACCAAACATTATGAGAGCTGTAACGAGGTTGTCAATCAGCTGGTCGATTTCGCTTGTAAAGTGGCCGAATATAGAGAACTGACTGAAAAGTAAGTATTTTATTCTATGGTTTATTGTGCCAGCAATATGCTTTTTTCTCACCTGTTATAAATTCTGCTTTGAATTCTAGATACAGTTAAAACTCCTATCTTGAACACTAATATCTTAAATACCAGGGGTATGTCACAGATGTACGGGTACCTTAAATGGTTCAAAATACAATTCTTAACTTTTAATCAATTATACCTCACAATATCTTTTCTGCTTTCAGATTAGTTCCAGCTAAGTTAATGAGAGATTGGAAGTCATTGTTTGTCTCTGGCAAGCCTTTGTATGAACAAGCCCCACCCCCCGAGTCGACTGAACCCTCCCCAGAGCAGATACTGGAGGAGGAGAGACAGGCCCTGCTGGATGAAGGTGACTTCACTGAGTATAAGGTAAAATAATGTCATTGATTTCTCTGACTTCTGAGTGTTTGATTTTTGCAAGAATATCTGTTATCCATCAGTTGGTTAATCATGGTAGCATAATCGATAGATATAATAAAGATTAATATTATATATGAAACTTGAATTAAAACATGTATTCATAATTGAAGGCTTAGACAAATTTCCTCTTTTGGTCTTTATTTTTTTTTTAATTTCAAACATCACTTGAGCTTTCTTCCTTAATAAAATCTTTTAAATTCTAAATTGCCCCCCCCCCTTGTTTTAAACAAAAAATGTGCTTGAAAACAAAATCTAAATCTAATCTATATTTGTTTTTTGAAATTAATATGAAAATTACTCTGCTGCCATTTGAAACCATTTATATTTTGAATTTAGACTATGACAGGAGAGTGGCAGCCACCAGAAGCAGGGGAGGTAATCCAGCCTCCAAAGGACAACCCAATCACAGGGCACGTCATACAGCGACTCTTCAATATGGTGTCTCCCCCAACTGTAAGTATGTCACTGTAAAGTACTCAACGCTAAATATTTGTAATCCTTATGAAGTGGATATATCAGTACCACGTAATTACAATTTCATATCCATCACTTTCTAAACAAATGGCTTATGTTGTCAAATTATCCAGCAGCTATTACTGCAGACAAAATAGTTACATGTACTGTTGAGGAGGACAATTAACTTGCTATTGTCCAAATGGATAGTACATGGTTTTTTTTTCTGAAGCAAACTTTACTTTTGTCACATCCCAATCACGATATAATTTTTTTCTGTTAAAGCCACCCCCACCACCTCCCGAGTTTCCTCCCTTCCCCATTCGAGCCTGTGTTCTGGGGAAAGTATTCAGTGGAAAATCTTCTATTGTGCAACAACTGGCTAAGGGTAAGATTATGTTAAATAAATGAAAAAAAGACTAATTAAGTTTGAATTTAAGATAGTACATGTACCTTAATTTCAAAGAAAATCTTTAAAATGTACTCACTAATTTCTGATGTACCATTAATTTGTAGAACACAGACTTCAGGTCCTCGATGTAGATACATTAGTCAGTGAGGCTGTACAAGCTCATGAGAATGGAGAAACAATGGCAGTACAGGTAAGGAGAAGTTAATTAAATAGATGATTTTACTTTTTAACACTTAAATAATTTTTAATGAATTTTTCTCATGTAAATTTGATTTTTGAAGGACAAGAAAAAATCTAACAAAGTAAAAAAGGTATTTTCCAAAATCTATCTCGTATATGTATAAGAAAAAGCTTTCATATATCACTGCAGTAAAAGTTTTTTTTCCGTGCATGCACCAATCAAAAATTTCATGTAAGCACTTAATTTAATACATGTATACTGTACATCATATTTTAAGGGTAGTTGCTAGATCATATCAATTGAACTACATGCATGTAAATTCATACAAAATACACATATACGGTATTTATATTGTTAGGCCTGCATGCTATCTCCTGATTCTATACAACTTCTTTGAATTACAGTGGCAAGCACAAGAATGCTGTGTTAAAGTGGAAATATTTTAAAATTTGTCTGACTTTTTTAAAAGGATTACTGTATACAGGCAAAATTTTAGCCCCATTTTAGTTTCATTCCTTTAAAATGGGGGTGAATTTAAAGAGTACAGTATATTTTCTGAAACAAAATTGAGACTGGGCGAATTTATAAAATGGTGCAAAATTGTTTGCAAGTCTGAAATTGAAAAAATAAAGCAATGTGAAAATATCCCTGCATGTATACAGTATTTTAAAATGAATTGTAAAGTTCGATAAATTCATTTTCATTTTTTTATGTGTATATCTGGTATGTAATTGTGCATCCCTTGAAATTACACTGTATATGAAAACTATTTTGCTTTGGAATATAAAATGAAGTGTGCATGTTACACATTGATTCTCTTAAAATTTAGTCATTACAAATACATTAATTCAACTGTCCTGTAGGCTGAAAAAATATTTATACCCACCTTAAATGAATCAAAAATGTACCACTATTTCAAAAGTTCCTTATTCCCAAACTTTTTAAAAAATCTAAAAATAATACAGATAAATTTTTGAAATTTGCAGGAACCAGAAGTAGAGGAGAAAGCACCAGAGACTTCGGACCAAACCCCACAGCCCCAAGGTAAACCTAGTCTTAACAGTCCTACAGCACTTAACACTGACTGCCATTAAGTGTCCCGTTTTGATCTGAATACTAACAAACATACGTATATATATATACATGTACTCTATTCATAGGCAAAAGAGGAGTTTTTGAAAGCCTTTGATCCTGAGAATATGAACTTATAGATCTATTTTTAGTCCTTAACATGTCCTTTCACACATAATTTTTACTGATAATTACATCCCTGCAGATAAATACCTATGGAGTTTTTCCTAACACTGATTTACTTTGTGCACACTCAGTTTAAGGAATTTATTCACATATTCACTTTATAAGATTTTGCTAAAAGTATATTCAACATAAACAGCTTTTTTTTTTTTAAATAGAATTTTCAGAAATATTGCATTAAGAGTTATTATGTCTATAACAGTACTGAATGATAAAAAACTATCCTAATAATGTTAAACATTAGCACACGTGACTAAAAAAATACCTAAAGTTGAAATGATTTTAAAATCAGCCCCACCCCTTCCTTTTTTCCTACAAAATGATACAAAAAGAACAAAAATTGAAAATCATAGAAAAATAATCTCATTTTTACTGTAATTTTGTAAATATCAGTTGTAACATTTCAGATTTAAAATTTCTGATCTAATTTTATGCTACAGCATTTTTTGAATGAATAAAGATGAACATGAAGACTAACGTTTGAAGGCTTATTTTCTCTAGGAATTACAATAAATATACGAGCCCCCACGGGGGAGGGTTCAGTCACTCTACCAGGTATCAGTAGATGTCTATTTCAGCCTGTGTGACGTTTTCTCTCTTTTCCCTCTGCTACTTTCTGTATATTTTCATGTTTTGCAGTAGTTGACTGCACCTTTGTAATCAATCTCCTTATATGGTGATTTCTCAGTACTTTTTAAGGTATTATATAAATATTTTTATACATATTATAGATATAATTACATATGCTTTTTGTAGATGTTAATTAATCATTATTTTTTTAAATGTATATGTATCATATTGTTTACATTAAATAGAAATTGGTTATGGTGTTTCGGTTACTTTATTGGTCAGGGTTTAATTTTAGGACATTTTTTGGTATATGAATTTATGCAAATAAATATCTTTCAGTTAATATCCAATATCATACAAGTTAATTAATCCTAGCTAACACATTGTATCCTGACTAGTATGCCAAATAATACTGAACAGGTTCTTTCCATGATATTTTTTTAAATGAATTAATTGCTCATTATCAGATAGATAAGGAATTGGTGAAGAAAAAAATATAACCCAGGAGATATCTTTTTTTTTTTTTTGCATGAGTAATTTTGATTAAATGTTTTCCCAACAATGTATGAAGAACTAATGCCATTTATGAATTCTGATTTAAAATGGAACATCTGCATTAACATATTTGTTGATTTTTAATGTTTTTTCTAAATTCTTGTAACATAATCTACATACCCCAGTGTAAAAAGAACTCATTTTTTTAACCCATAATTTGCCCTGGTTTAAAAAGTAAAAACTCATTTTAACCCCCCTCTCCAAAAAATGTTCTCAATCTTTTTGCATGTTGCTTCTGGTTGGCCAAGAATGTGGTTTATATTATTAAATGTATATGAACTTCAGTCTGCTAGAGATTATACAGTGCTTCAGATGCAGGATTTTGTATTTTAGACAAAATTGAAGAATTTGTAACCATATTATAATCTATCATAAATCATATGTTTATAGATTTTGATTTTAACAAAATGAGTTATAAACAGTTGATAATTTGACAAATCAGAGGATTCGATGACCATGAGATGTAAAGATGGAAACTTAAATTAGGAAGAATTTTTCTTTATATTTTCATGGTATCAACATTCATGAACAAGATATTGATTCAATGTTAAAAAAAATATGCTATGAATTATAGAAAAGATAAAAAAGCACACACATTTTCTGATCAAATAATATAAACTTTTGTAGAGACCCAACCTGAGGTGGCCCCCACACCGTCTGATAACCCGACAGAGGAGGCACCAAAGACGGAATCTGATCAGACGGCACCCCCAGCCACAGAGGCCCCACCCCCTGAGCCCACCCCTCCCAGTCCCGTCAAACGTACAAAGTCTAAAGGACCCAAAGACAAGAAACAAGTGGTATGTATATCTGAGATGAAAATTACACTCATTATGACCATAAAGTAAATAAAAGCTGGGGTGTATTTTTCCTTTAAAAAGGATTCCTTATTCCTTAAAGAATACATTTTTTTAATTTGCATTAATTTTAAACACAGCTTTGAGGGGAATATAAATAAAAATGTGACACACTGGGCCCCACATTAATTGGAGACTTGAAAGATATTCATGGGGAATTCTGAAATAATTTCAGGCCAATATTTTCTTATGAATGGAGTAATATTTTACAGTGAAATAAATCTAATGAAAATATTAAAGTAAAACAAACAACTAAATCAAGTTATAAATATAAAGTTTTGACTTCTTTATTCTTGTATCAGCCCGGTGAACCAGAGGTATATAATTTTAATTATGACCAACAATTATACAAACCATGTATTACCTTAACTGCCCAGACATTTACAAGTCTATCATACTCACATTTTAATAATGCATGTTTTATGAAATCATAATAAAAGAGATGAAATTCACACACATTTGAGGTCCAAAGTGGCCAATTGTGCACATTGTATATCTTATTGTTTGAAATATTTGATTAATGATCACTACCAACAATATACCTGATTTATGTACAGTGAAAAATACATTGTCTTTATACAACTATGTTATCAGTTTCACTGTGAATTCCAACCTTTATTTTCATTCCTATTTTACCATTTTATTACTTTCTATGTTGTTTACAATGTAATCTGACACCCTGTCTATTCTGACACAAAATTTGTCTCCCAGTGGATGTCAGATTAGACAGGTTTCACTGTTGTTACAGAACCTTCATTTCCTGCATTTATTTTAGTTACAAATAACCCCATTTCAAATACACTACTGTATAGCATTTTAATCACTCTTTGTTAAAGTTCTTTAAAAAAAAAACTACTATATGATTAACATGCATGTAAAATTTACTTTGAATATTTCTTTCTTTATCTCATTCCAAATGAAAAAAATATCTTTATTTTGTTAATTTTTCTGATATTGCCCATTTCTAACTAATATTGATATGATTAATACTCTAGCTAACATATAACTTATGGTTTGGTTAAATACACAATGAATATTAAGCCTTTTTTAACAGACTCTCTTTATGTAACTGGGTTTATACTTGATATTTCAGCCAACCCCTAAAGCCAAGCTTGGAGCCAAGGCCCTGAAATACTTAAAGAAAGGACAGCCTGTGGATGACCAAGTGATTGTAGACATCCTCATAGAAACCATCAGGTAAAGGTTAGAGGCTTCAAGGCAGTAATGATCAGAAATCTTATTTACCCCCCCCCCCCCCCCCCAAAAAAAAAAAAAACACATATAGTCAAACCTCATTATCTCCAAATTGAGGGGATCTAGAAAAAAACTTTTGGGGTTGGCTATTGAATTTTCCAACAATGTTTTATTCTGACACATTAGTCAAAATTTGAATGAGCTACAAAATATGTTCCTCTCTTTCAACCACAACCAGAGTGGGTCAGAGGGGTCATGATTTGCTGATGGTTAGTAATTCAGTTAAAACTTCTCTATCCGTAAATAATATTGAGATATCTATTATTTTGACAGTCGCATTGAGTTCAAAATGCTAGGAATGAATTGTTTTCTGACTTTTTAAACTTGTCTGAAAAAAACTCAAATGATATACATATCAGGATGTTTTCAATGAATCAGGATCTTTTTAATGAATAAATTTAATATAAAACTGGATTTTATGCTTCAAACATTGTCTAAGAAAAATGTCAGTGACCTTGACTCTATTTTAAGATGGATCCCTGAGGAGACTGGATGGATCATAGATGGATTTCCTACAAACTTGTACCAGGCTAAGGTTCTAGAGAAAGCACTGACTGGATTTGCAGCTGGTGATAAAAAGGACGATAAAACTGGAAAAATGAAGAGGTCTAACCTGGTCAAGGACCCCCGCCCACCCCCTCCCCCCGCGGAGCCTGCCAGTGGTCTGGATGTGGTGGTCAGCTTTGATGTCCCTGATGAGTTGTGTCTGAAGAGAGCAGCAGGTCGATTGTGTAAGTATTGCCTTCGGTGCATCCATCCATGAATGATGAAGCATTTACTATGTACATGTATACACTGTTAACATATTACATTTGGCCATGTATTTTGCTTAAAAACATGTATATAATGATTATATATATATATAAATGTCTTGCAAATATATACATAATTTAGAACATTAAAGATTGTGCTAAATCAAATATACACTAATTTGTTAAAGTTTTTCTTTCATTATTTTTATATATATATATATATATATATATATATATATATATATATATATATATATATATATATTGCCACTCTTTTGCTTTGCTACAAGTATTTGAGCAGAATGCACACTTTGAACAATCTGATATAAGTGATATTTTTTTATCTCCTTAGATGGCGTACAAGCCAATGAACAATACCACCAGGAATTCAATCCGCCACCAGAGGGCAGCATGACAGGTGTAGGCAAACAGGAGCTAGTGGTTCCTGTTCAGGATAAGTCACATGACCAGGATCAAATCCAGCAGAGGTGTGTGTCTTACACTGTTGTTTAAAGAGACTTCATCAATGCATTGACTTTAATTATGAAGATGTGTAACATTTTCTCATAATTTTGTTTTTTTTTTTTCAGGATAACCAAATACTTGGACTCGTGGCCCAAGGTTGAGAAGTGGTACAATAAGTTTGGGGTGCTGGCTCATGTGGATGCCTCTGCAGAAATGCGTACTGTGTATCTAGAAGTGGAGAAGGTTCTAGAGGATACACTAGCCAAGGTAGAAACTGAGACTGAAAAATTTCTGACACAATGAGCCAGACAAGAGTTGTCACTTTCTGTTCTGTAAAGTAAACTAAATGTTAGAAGGAGAGTTAGATTTTGATTAGAATGTGAAAATTCAATTACCAACCATTTTAGACCAAATCCTTTAAAATAATTTGTGCCTTATTCAGCAGCAGTTCTGATCTTTTGTTTCAGCTACAAGGAATCGGTCAGGAACCAGAGCCTGCCCCTTTAGAGCCCGTGGAGGAAAAGAAAGAAGAGGTAGGAGTTAACTCCCCTAGATAGGGCATAATAACAAAGAAATTTTAAAGGAAGATGACAATTTTCTTTTGTTCTTGTGCAGAAGATGATTATTTTTGTCCTAAACTAAAAAATCTTGAAAAGAGTGAAAAGAAGACATCAAATGTAAAGATAAAATTTACTTGCATGTTTATCCTCCATCACCCTTGTAAGAGGGTAGATATGAAAGAGTATATTTAATTTACCTGGAAAATTGCTTTTTAAACAGCCACCAGCACCACCTCCAGAACCACCAAAAGAGGAGCCACCAGTGGAGGAGAAAACTTCTAGGTCTTCATCCAGAAAAGGTATCATTTTAAAAGCAAAATACCGGTACATAAAATAATTCATGATAAATAATTTGTGGTGAAGTAAACAAAAGTATTTGAATTGATCAAATACAAATTTCAGAAGCAAAAATTGAAATATGGGTATATATTTTTCTGTTACTTCTGGACTAATCTGTAATTTTTTTATTGCAGGCTCAGGGAAGAAATCTCGACCATCCTCTTCTAGGAGTAAATCCCCTAAGTCACCCAAAGACAAGGATAAGAAGGGGAGGGACAAGAGCTCCTCCCCAAAACGTTCTGCCAGCAGTAAAAAGTCTGAGGCAGGCAGCAAGAAAGGCAGCAGGGGTAAGGGTATTTCTACAAGGTCATTACACCATTCGATTGAAAAATGAATATCTGGCAAAAATTTTATGTATAAGTCAACACCCATAAAATTCACATTTTTGTGTGCTTGTGGTAAACTGTATGAGTAGACACAGAAAATATGCTTTAGCAATGTGTTTTGTGTGATAGGTTCATCACCAAAGTCCAAGAAAGGCTCTGGTAAGAAGGGTAAGACTCCTGAACCTGAACCAGAGCCAGAACCTCAGGAACCCACAGGACCTCCTCCACCAGAACCAGGATCTGAGGAGTGGGAGTTTGTGGACTTACCTCTTGAAAAGGTAGGTACCTCCATTGAATGTACATTTTTAAAGGGGTTTTGCTTTACAAAGTGTTACAAACATTACTTTTAAGTCTGATTTGGGAGGGAAGATACATGTATACACTACTCACTATACACTCTTCATGCTGTGTATATAGAAGTTTAACATGCATTTGGTTTCAACAGGAATTGGCTGAAGTTTTGGCAAAATATTGGGAGAACGTGGAGAAAACATACGTTGGGAATAGTAAATATGTGTTCCGTAAGCTGAGAGAGGAAAGAGAAAACATTTACAGATATTTCTATCAGATCAAGTAAGTCTTGAAAGTTGATTTTGATTTTTTTCTGGTCATGGAATTATTGGAATTATACACTATACATGTATGATTTTAAGAGTAGAAATATGCAATTAATTTCATGTATGGATCACTCTAGAATTAGTTCTTGTCTGTTACTTTCTCAAAAATTTTTTTTGCTGAATTTAACCTTGCTTGACTGACTGTATTGTAGGAAGGACTACCTGTCGTATTTACGGAGACCAGACAACAAACAGGTGTATGTCAACCAATGGCAGAAGGTCAGTCCAATTTGTCAGCTTTATCATGTTTAAAATGCAAAGATTGCACCAAAAATATGCATCTCACTTGAATAATTAAGTTCAAATGGAGTATACATGTATCACACATGATCCAGATTTTCAAAATTTTCACAAAAATGCATATTGGTACATTTATCTGAAATAAAAACATTTCATGATTTTCTTGGTCTTCAATAGGAATATAATGATGTCCCTGATGACATGCGTGAAGACGAAGAAACGAAAGCAGAACTCCACCAGCGGGTAGATGACCTCAGGGTCAAACTGTGGGACATCTGTGACGAAAGGAAGGCCCAGGCAGAGAAGGAAAGACAAGCCATCATAGACGATGGCTGGCTGGACGATCACCTAGGCCTGCTCAGTAACTTCTACCTGACACAGATGCAGGCAGAGGTGGACCGATACCAGGACACTGTCAGAATGTTGAAGGACTACTATAAAGGCATGGATGGACATTATCCAGAGGAACTCAATGCCAACTTTGCTAGGCTTCCTCTCATCGAGGTAATTTGGATTTCATTGCTATTTTAAAAATATTTTTCAGATAAAAGGGAAATCGAGTGACAGTTTTACTAAGATTAGAAGTTTTACTTAGGTAATTGGAATGTCTGTTAAAAAAATGTTTAAAAGGTCTTAAAAAGGGTCTTCTGAAAATAGTGAGCTTAATACACAATTGTAGAGAGGAATAATAAATAATTTATTCAAAATGGTAATATGACATAGAATTCTGATGACATATAAGAACTTTTTTTTTGTTTTTAAAGCTTCCTGTGGAGAGAGCTGAATCCCCTGATAAATCAGAGAGTGAGACGGCCTCCAACCCACCCCCAGCAGAGGAGAGAAGGGACAGCGCCAAATCTGACCGCCCCAAGTCTAGCCGCTCCAAATCTGGCCGCTCTAAATCCCCCAAGTCCCCCAAGGAGAGGAAGTCTAGAACCCCCTCAGCCAAGAAGAGAGACAAGAGCAAGGAAAAGAAAGAGTCGACAGAGCAGGTTCCCACAGACGAAACAGGCAAAAAGAAGTAAGGGCTAAAAGATAAAAAAAAGATAGGACTCTTTTTGGTATTATATAACCAAACAAGAATCTTTTTCTGCAAGATAAAAATTACACTTTTCTAAATTTGTACAATGCTTTTGTGCATTATCTAACCAGAGAAAAATAACATTCAACCAGCAAAAAGAAAATTATATGCTAAATTTCTCATGGACAAAAGGAAATATTTCCCTTACATCCCCCAGGAAGAAAAAGATTTTCTCTCTTTTTCCCTTGGGAAAAAGATTTTAATTAAGAAAACAATTTTTTCCAGAATCCCCTTGGTGCCTCGGAGACCTGTATCCCCTGATCCGGATTCCAAGGCAGCAGGAGCTGGTAAGGACAAGAAGGATAAGAAGCCAGGAAAGAAGGATGATGGGGGAACAGAGAGCCCCGCCCCTCCCATGGATCCGGACGAGAAACTTCTGTTTGACGGCTACCAATCAGGAGTCAATGCTCTGGCCACTATTGTAAGTTTTAAATTTCATTAGATTTATTTTTTTGAATTAATTTTTTTTGTTTACTGAAATTGGATAAATATTTAACATTCCTTTAAACCAGAATTTAGAGAGTAACAAAAAAACTATGTATCAGTAAATTTTTTACATGCATTTGCTTGTTAAATGCCAGGCTTTATATTTGAAATCTGAATTTAACCTATTTTTAGCTACAAAGTGAATTTGCTGCTAAAGAAGCTGAGGAAGAAGCAGAGAGAAAGAGAGAAGAAGAAATGGAAAGAGAGAAGGCAGCAGCTGCTCAGAAGGCAGCTGCAGGAAACAAAAAGGGGGGCAAGAAGGGCAAGAGTAGGAGCCCCTCCCCCAAAAAGAAGAAGGACGACTCTGCATCTACCCCCACTCCACGTTAGTATTGAATTGTCTGCACCTTGATGACCTGGAGTCATTAATTTGACCACAAATCTACTTGCCTATAATGTTGCAAAAGTTTTTTTAGTCCGGATTGTCATTTTTTCCTTCAAAATTTACATAAAATTGTGAAATGTTTTAATTTATTATAGTACACTGTACTTTGGCTTTCTTTCTACCTGCTGGATGTGTAGTACTGTAGCAGCAGAAATTCAGAAGAATGTAGTCTGGAATGATTTGTTTTGTCTACAACTGTATTTTTACTCTGTTAAATATGTCCATTTCATCCTTAGCTTCATCTGAAGAGATGAGTGAAGAAGAAAGATTGAAGAAGAAACAGAAAGAAAGGATGAGAGAGGAGTACTACTTTGCCATTCAGGGTGAAGGTATGTGTCGCAATGTTCTTTAACAAAGCATGCATTATTTTGTAATTAAAGTGGATACTAGTGGCTAAAAACTTCATTTATTGACATGAAATGTTTAGAAGAATGATGTTGAATGTGCCTTTAAGATATTGAAGATTTTGTGCATGGTCTCTGATGTTATCTTTTTTGGTAAAAAAAATATTCCTGATTTTAAAATTCTTTCACACCTTCACAGAGACTGCCGCTAAGAAAAGACTGGAATTGATTAAGGTTCATGGTATCGGAGTGTTACAAGATCTGAAGGCCAAGGCTGACAACACATATAAAGAAATGAATGATTGGCTGGGAGCTAGGTTCCTAAAGGAAATGGAAAGGTAAGCAATACAGTTTAACCTCAATATCTCAGACACCAATATCATGAATACCATGGACATGTCAAAGTGATTCGGAAGGTCCAATCAATTTCTCTATAAGTGTTTTACCCTCACTAATCTTGAATCTTTTGATATCCTAAAGTTTTTGTCCCTGTTCCATCAAGTTTGACTGTATATGGTGAAATTGGTATTCACGGTTTTAAATTTTTTACCATCTACAACCAGTTCAGTTAAATTAAGTTTTTTTTTTCCTAGAATAAAACATCAAAACTATCATCATTTATTTATTTTTTCTCCAGCATTGATCACATGTCAGAAACCATCCGCTTTGCCATTGAAAAGCGACAGAAACTGAAACAGGAACTTGTGCTACAACAAGAAGACTTCCTTGTCAATACCGTGAGTGTAATTCCTAAATTTTAAAAAACAATTAGAATTGTCTTGCAGTTGATGATGCAATTTATTCTGAACATAATTATATACCCTGAATTCTTTTTTCTTTGAAGGAGTTAAAAGTATTGCGCTCTCCAAGCCCCGCCCCACCACCAGTTGTAGAGGAGGTGGTCACGCCTGAACAGTTTTCAGTTAGTCAGTTACTGAATCTCTACCAACAGGTCAGTTACAGGGTCGTGTGTATAAAAATAACATTGTTCCATGTTAAATCGGCAAACACAAAATTTTAGTCAATATTTGATAATAGTTATAGTTTAGGAGACATATTTGGGCATAAAAACTTTACTAAACACTTAACTAAGGAGATGCTTATAATCCATGATTTTGAGCTCTAGTAATGCACCAAAGGTGTAAAACTACTGTATTTTTTTCTTTTGACAGTTCACGGCCACAGCTCCTACAGGAGTCATGTCCAAGCAATCTTTTGTGGAGACTTTTGAGAACATGGTGTCTGTGTCCTTTGGAATGGAGCAACTTCCTGACATATGGATGAACATCTCTCCTCAACAGGTAGTCATGTGATCTACTGAATTTACTTTTCGTCTCCATCATTGTGTTTTAATTATTGCTAGCATGGAATATTCCCAAAAAAATTAAATTTAATGCTTTTAAGTAAAGATGAAAAGGTCATGCACATGCTTAAGATGATTTCGTGTACAAATGCATGAGCTTGCGAGCTTGCAAAATTAAAATGATGAAAAAGTTGAGATAAATAAAAAATGAAAAGATAAAATGGTACTTAAATTAATTTTCTCCATTTTATCAGGTGCAGGAGATAGCTAATGGACTGTCAGCTAATGTGGAGTATGTGGACTGGCGGCGGTTCCTGATCGCGGTGGCCCAGCCTCTACCGTCACCCACACAGACAGAACTACTGGAGACGCTGCAGAAATTCAGAGAAATGGACCAAAAATCCACAGGCTTTGTCACCAGGGAACAATATGATAGGGTGAGCTGAACCTTAAAGTTATATAATGCAATTTTTTTATGTGATTTTGATATAAAAATTCTTGTCTTTACCAAATTGTAGAAAAGTTTAAGAAAAGATTACTTTACTCTAAAAGCAAACATTATATCTTTACTCTTGTCATATATATTTTGCTGATGAGCTTGTAACAACACATTTATTTTTTACGTGTAGATGGACATTTGGTTTGGATGCAAGTCCTCTAAGGGTGGGGAGTTTGACCGTTCAGCCAAACTGAAGGCAGCTCTGTTCGACTTCTTCGCAGACCACAGTAAAACTCCTCCTGTAATGAATTATGTCAGCATGGTAAGGATAACTCATTAATCAAAATCTTGATTTTGATAAATTTTTTCACTTGCAATATTATTATAATTATCTTATACTCAAGTCTAAAAATATAATGAATGATTTAAAATCCAAAATTCAATTAATGCATTTTTTGTAAAACACTTCCCATCTTCTACAAAGATTTTGAAACAATATTTTCATATACCCATCTCCATATTTGTAGCTGATGTACTTCAGTGCTTCATCAAACTCCAGTGAAGGATTCCTACGAGCCTTAAGTGTGGCCTCAGGAACTCACATGCCACGATTACCTCGGAATGAAGTGAGGGCACCCAGTAGATCTGACAGGTACGTTTATATGGGTAAACAGTTATTTGATACTACATGTAAACAGTTAAATATTTATTATACATGTAATAAAATACAATATTCTAGAAAGCAATGATCAATTGAATTAGATAGTTTTAGTATAATTTCAATATTTGTGTGCTAGCTTGTATACTTGTATGTATTTGAACAATTCCCCTTTACTTTGTTCTTCAGTAACCCTGATATTGTGGAGGACCACTCCCCCTCACCCCCCGTACCGACCGACATTCCTGAGGATGCCATCAATGCCAGGGTACCACTGGATGCTCTCTATCAAGTATTACATCACGGAGAGAATGCCAGTGGTGACAGTCACCGCTTCAGTGTGTCAGCTGATCCAGAGGACGCCACGTCTAAGGTCAGTAACTGAAATTACAGGAGAGTTCAGTTCTGTTCTGTCTGACATTATACATGTAGATCCTGTACAAGTTATTCATATAAACTGGTCAAAAATCAGAATTGTAATCAATACAGCTTCTTTAGAAAATATCTGAATTTCAGGTTCCAGGCTCATAAAATTTAGATTATCTCACTTTCCATCTCAGTTCCACTATATATTCCCTTTGTAAAAGTGAGACCGAGATCAAAAGTTAGCTTGTCTAAGTTTTATGGCCCTGAAGCCAGAACATGAATGCATATTTTGATCATTTAGTGGATCTGATTATATTAGAATTCTTCAGAGTGCTGAATGGATGGATGTTATTGCTACATGTATCATCTTTTCTGATTTGATCTGTCTTTTATTGTCCCCGCTTGAAAAGTGGGGGATATTAATTTGGGTTTGTCCGTCCGTCCGTCCGTCCGTCCGTCTTTCTGTCTGTCTGTAATGCTTTCGTTTCCACACGATATCTTGAGAACCCATTGAGCTTTTGCAATGAAATTTAGCATAGCAACTCCCTATGGACTAAAGAAGACCCCTATTGATTTTGAGGTCAAAAGGTCAAGGTCATAAATAAGCAAATTCTGTCTGTTATAACACTTTCATTTCCACACGATATCTCTAGAACCATTTGAGGTATTGCAATGAAATTTTACATAACAACTCCCTGTGGCCTAGGGAAGACCCCTATGGATTTTGAGGTCAAAAGGTCAAAGTTCGAGGTCGTAAATTTATACATTCTGTCTGTGTGTAACACTATCATTACCGGGCGATATTTCAAGAAGATTTTGAGCTTATGCAATGTAATTTTATACCAAAACTCTCAAGGACATTTCTCACCCCTCTCCAAATGCCCTGCCCCGTTTGTTTTATTAGTATTTATAGTATTACATGTTGCTATTTTTAGCACAGGGGCATGCGTAGAGTAATTGTGTAAAAAACAGGTTCTCGGCGGACTTTATGTTCTAATACATCTATTAGAACTGTTTAATAAGGCTAAATAAATCAAACACCATGGATTGTGTAAAATTTTGACAATATCGAGCATGAGTATATACATGTATGTGACTTCACTTCTGCATATACGCAATGACATTTAAAGCGCCTCCGTGGTCTAGTGGTATGTCTCCCGATTCATAAGTGAAAGGTCCCGGGTTCGAATCTCAGACGATTCTTTTTTTTTTTTTTATTTTATTTTTTTTTAAATGATAGTATTCAGCATGTGAAAAGAAAAATTTATGATGTTATAAAATCATTATTACAGTGTGATAAATATTCCATATAAAAAGAATCTTCTGTACACATAATAGAGAATAAGCAATCAAATCTTTATACGCATATTGACATACATGTATTTTATTTGCATTAGTATACATTTAATATAATTCTACTAATTCAGTCAGGGGGATCCGACTTTTTCCCTAAGCGGGGGACACAAATTCTCTGAATTAGCTTGTTTTCCTTTTTCTTTCTTGCTTTTTTTCTTGAGGAATTGTGTTCAGCACATTAAAGATACATTAGTACATGTATTATAATTCTATTGTAATTAGGAGTTGTTTTTTTTTTTACAGGAAAAGCTGTCTAGTGTGTACCAGGAGCTGGGCAGTGATAATTTAGAACCTCTTCCCTATAAAGTCCTCGTGGAACATCCCCTCATACAAGATGTAATGGCTGCCTGTCAGACATTTAAATCCCTGGTCAGTACTTACAAATATCTATATATCTATATTAATTACATTCTTGCTGAAATATCAAATGTGTCGTAGAAAAAGGAGAAGTGTAATTACCCATTGCACAATACAATATTTTACAGATATACATGTAATTGATTTAAATGAAGATATTTTTTGGTACATCTTAAGTAGCATTTGGGAAATCTTAAGTATAGATTTAAAAAATATTATTTTGCAGGATATTCGTGGAATACTAAATAATCCAACCCAAGATATGGATATCCACAGCACAAAAACAATGGAATAGAAAAGCAAATGCTTGAAGAAGTGATCATTTTTAAGACTATTTTAACATTTTCTTGCGTATATATATACTACTTGGACAGAAAAAAAATGGAGACTTTAAATTGTACATATGTAAATGATTTATTTCTATTATTAATATATAATAGTAGCATAATTTTGATGTGAACTGATTATACTCTTTGCAATCTGTGATGGGTGTCACACTTGATACCCTCACATACCAGAGGCACTGCATTTGTCTGTGATCAGCACCAGGTGAAGGGGATGTGAAGTGATGGGAGGGGCAAATTCATTACCAACACAAACCGCCAAGGCACAGATACATGTACATTAATACTGCATTTTGTTTTGGATTTGTCACTGGCATTGTGGACTTCCTATTAACTTGCGGCTGTCTACAGTATCTTTAGTCCTTGAAGACTGTTTATTAAAGATATATTTAAGTGAAATTTGTATTTATTTAATTTGTGCTATTTTGATATTTTACAAGACTAAGAGCATTTATTATTTGTGATCGATACATGTAATCTGTGATAAAACTTTGAAGAATACAATTTTGGTTGTTTTTAATAAACTGATGATTACTGAAATTAATGTTTTATTCATTTAAGTAGATGACCACAGGCCACAGCACTTACTTGAGTGAATTAGCCCTGCTGCTTTTCATGAAATTTTTAACTCTTTATGTTCATTACATGACTAAAACGCCTACATTTTCTTTAAATCTTTTCCTTTGCTATTTTCATCTCATCAAATAGATAGAGCGTTCTATCGTTAAAATGTTATTGTCCTACGGACCGGTGAGGGCTTGTACCAAAACACAGTTAGATTATTCTAAGTACTCATCAAAGTACTGCTTCTGTGGTCCTTTGTTCTTCAGTAAGTGTATGTACTGGAAAACTGTTAGTAGAACTTCCTCAAACTGTTCAAGTCCCCGGTCAGTAAGGGTCAGGTTCACCACAAACTGGGTGGCAGTGGTGTTCAGTTCAAATCCATTGTAGCTGTGACCACTCTCCACAGCTGTAGCAAAGAAGAAATCTGTGAGCCAATGCTCACTAGTAATACCCCCGCTCTAATGTAAATAAGCACTACATGTATCATGTTATACTGTTTAAACAAGTTCAATTACAGGCATATGAAGTTGACATCAGATTCATATCAAAATTAATCCCACCATATGGCATGCCTCAACAAAGTGGGTAAAAGAATTTCAAGCATCTGCTATGAATTGCTAATGAGAAAACTGCTACCAAGATTTGTCATGTATGAAACGGACAGATGCACAGACAAACAGGAAGTTGATATCAGATTTTTACAAAAATGTATCCCACCATAAAGCATGCCTCAGAGAAGATTGTATAAAAATTTCAAGCATCTACGATGAGTAGCTGCTGAAAAAACTGTGACGAAAATGTGTTATGTATGAAACGGACAGACGTACAAACAAACAGGAAGTTGACATCAGATTTAAGCAAAAATGTATCCCACCATATGGCATGCCCCAGAGAAGATTGTTTTAAAATTTCAAGCTTCTAGGATGAGTAGTTGCTAAGAAAACTGACGAAGTTTTGTTTCGGACGGAGACACAGACAGACAGACACACAAAGGGTAAAACAGTATACCCCCCTCTCCTTTGGAGGGGGGGGGTATAAATGTTTATAAAATGTTCAAAGAAAAGATGACAAACAGCGTTTAATTTCAAAAAATCTTTCAACAATACAATTATATGAATAGGTCATAAAACAAAGACGCCTGTAAATTCTAGAAAAGAGATCAGGTGACATGGAGGAGTAAGCATCTGTTGTACAGATATAACTGTTTTGAATCCAATTTATTGCATAAATCAAGTTCAGTATAATTACAAAGGACTCACGATTGGTATGAAAAAAGTCAACTACTTGGCTACATGACCCAGTGATCAAAGAATTACTCATTTCATCAGCAAAAAAACTTAGTTTAAAAAAAAAAACTATTTCTCACTTCCTCTCAAAGTAGAATGCATTGAAAATTTTACCTTCTTTTACTTACTGAGAAATATGAATGAATGTGTCAATTTACTTTGAGAGAGGCATGGCTGATGGGAAAGGTCTGGACAACTTCCATGAATTTTGGATAGATGTCACATTAATATAATGCATCAAAGACTGAATTTGCCACAAATTATTAGTTTACATATACATGTATAAGTAGAAAATTTGATAACGAAAATAATAAGATATTACTTTATTAAGTATATCATAAATACATGTAGTTCTCATTTTTG
The DNA here is from genome assembly GCF_032062105.1 of Saccostrea cuccullata. Taxonomy (NCBI): domain Eukaryota; kingdom Metazoa; phylum Mollusca; class Bivalvia; order Ostreida; family Ostreidae; genus Saccostrea; species Saccostrea cuccullata. Next base: position 76,719 of record NW_026935125.1, on the reverse strand, counting down.
TGATTGTGAAGTGGTTATACGTATAGTATCGGGGTCGTCTCATTGACCTCTCTCTTGAACATTACTCTTAGTGCAATTATCAGTAATTTTAATCTTTACTTATCAACAAACAGGAAGTTAATTTCCTTATCAATATAACCTCACTTAAATCGCACAGGTGTAAATTCATTCAAAATGGCTGATCAATAAAAGTCATACTGGTGATAAACAGTAAGTTTAAAAATTACACGCTTTGATCCACTTATATAATCATAATGAAGCATATTCAAAATAGGGTGCTATCAAAGCCACATGAATGTAAAATTAAGATTTTCATCCTAATTTCTTACAAATTAGAGCAGGTGGGCGGATTTTATTTGTTTTATTAGGCCTTCTGTTAAGATCTAAATAATGATCCTCTTATACAAAATTTTCACATTAAATGCTAATGTGAATACTATAGGTTTGATTGCTTATTCTTTAAATTGCGTACCAATTTTTTGTATATTTAATATTTATTACACTTTAAAAACAATTTTATAAGAATGTTTGTATATATACCAAACTTATAATTATATGTTTGAAATTGGACAGCTGTTGCGCACGACCGAAATAATTTGTGCATAATTGATGCTTTACATCTTATTCATCACTTTTCATTGGCCTTTTTCAAATTCATCAGTTTTCGTTTGACCAATAAATCCTTTTGCTTTGTCAGAAAATATCCAGTTTTTATAATGTCCAATGTTTCTTCTGATATTGTCAAAATTTTACGCAACGTATGCATGGTGTCTGTAAGTTAGCCTTTACTAAACAGTCCTTTTAGATTTACCACTTTCTGTAGGAATAGAATCATATAAAGTTAGACAACAGCCTTTATTACATGTAATAAACTCCTTTTTTGCTCTCCACATGATCCTGTGCTGCAAATAATGCTAAAAATAGTGCCACACAACTTTAAATACAAATGGGAGTACCTTTTACAATCATTGATACAAACAAATTTCCAACTGACATTAAAAAAAAAAATGTTGAAAAAATCAAAAACAATGTGGTGGGAGGGATGTAGGTGAGGATGGGAATTTAAAGTTTATTTTTATCTGGTCTTAAATTTTAATAAAATTTCGATTACAATTGTATGTTTCTGGTGCAAAACCTTTTTGAATACTAAATACTCTGTATACATTGTATTAAAGATAATTTTAAAAAATCTCGCGATTCCATTTGAACACATCTTTAACCCAGAACATCTTTCAACTTAACAAATAGATTATTCTTAATGGCACTTTTTGCAGATGGCTTTGTCAAAAGCACAATTACCAAGTACACCTCAACACTTTTTAGAGTGTGGTATTGAAGACTGTGAGAGAAACTGTGAATTCTACTGCAATATTTGCCACACAAGATTATGCAAAAAATGCAGGGATGAACATCAAAGAAGTCTAGAGACGAAAAGCCATGAAGTAGTGCTATACCAACAATGGAAACGGCAACTACCCACAGAAAAATGCAAGATCCACCCCACCAAGGATATAGAACTTCTTTGTGATGAATGTAAAATCCCGATTTGTTCCAAATGCACCGCAACACCAGCACATAAAGGTCACACATTCACTGACCTGGAATTAATTTATTCAGAGAAGTTTTCCCATTGTCAAGAAGAAATTGCAAAAATTCATGAGTATTTCTTGCCAACATCTAAAGATTTACAAAGAGAAATTAACGGAGATGTCACAGAAATCAAGAAGATCATGGACAACATAAGAACCTCCATGAAGACTGAAGCTGAGTCCGTTAAAATTCTGGTGGACAAAGTGACTTCTGAAAATATGGAAGAAGTAAACAAAATAGAGCAGTCATTCATGGAAAAATTAAATAATCAAGAAACAACAATAGAAAAGTATATAACCTATCTCAATGACCTGGATAAGAAGTTCCATGTTTATTTGTCCTCTTTGAAGCCTTCAAAACTTTTCACTGCAGAGGATATGCAAATCCAACCCATACCAGTGACAACAAAACCAGTAATGCCTGTATTTACTGCTGGAAAGTATAGTGAAGATGATATTGCCAATTTACTGGGGAAAGTTACTTTTCCAAACATAGAAGAAGAGGCGAGAAAAGCACAGCCCCTGAAAACAAAAACTCCAAAATCAATTCCGAAATCAACAACCTATCAAGTAATGAAAGACAGTCAACCGGAATCTAATGTGAAACAAACACAGTCTCTGTCTTCCTCTGTCACTAAGGTCAGGGAGTTCAAAGTACCAGGTGTTGACTGTATATTCCATATGTCACTAGATCAGTCAGGCAGACTCTGGGTTAGTGATGATGATAGTAACCTTGTCCAAACAGATCTACAGGGGAATCAGCTACAGAAGATACAAACCAGTGGTGGAGGTGGTTACCACGCAGTGACACTGGACGGGGATCTGATCTTTACAGACATGCTCAAGAAAGTCATCAACAGGATAACACTGGATAACAATATCACTGAATTCATTAGAACAGGAGACTGGTTACCAATCAGCATACACTCCTCCCACATCAATGGGGACTTACTTGTGGGTATGGGGAAGAGGGATGGGGTAAAAGTCACCAGGTACAACAAGACAGGGAAAGAACTACAGAACATACAGAGGGATAACAAAGGACAGGGACTGTATAGTAAACCATACTACATAACAGAAAACATCAATGGAGATATCTGTACATCAGACTGTAGTAAAAAGGCAGTAGTGGTGGTAAATAAATCAGGACAACACAGATTCTCCTACACAGGTCAGGGGTCAAAGTATCGTCCCCATGGAATCTGTACTGATGTCCTCGGTCACATACTGGTGTTTGATATGCAGAATATTCACCTCCTTGATAAGGATGGTCAATTCTTATCTCTACTAATCACACCAAAACAAGTATCTTGTCCCATTAGTGTATGTATGGATGATGAGAACAATCTTTATGTGGGACAAGATAACAACACAGTAAAAGTAATTAAATATCTCCAATAAAGACCGAATAGTTTGCTACTTTATTTTTCACTAGAAGTTTATGTATCTATTCTCCGTATAATGGCGATATCATTATTTAATTATTTTACAGGTGAGATGGAATTTTTAAATAAAAATGACGGCAAAGCAAACTATGAAAATAAAAGGCTACTTTATTTAAAGTATTAAATGAAAAAAAGTATGCCTTACTATAGCTGAAACAACTTACTAGTAGATATCTTCTCATAAATTTATATGAGATGTTTAACTTGTAATCACATGTAAGAATTTTATTACTCCAAGAAAATTACATGTATCATTTGTCCCCGTCTGTCTGTCAGTCTGTCCTGCTTGGATTTCCATACTTTTTTCTAAACACTTGCAGATATTGAGCTGAATTTTGGTATGTATGTGAGCGTATCTTTATGAGTTACAGACCAAGTTTTAAATTCGTTTCACCTCGTTGATTTTTGACAGAATTATGGCATTTTTTGTATTGGTTTAAGATTGAGTTTGTGCTGCGCTAAATTCCTAAGGTCAACATGGTAAATATGAAGCGAGAAAAGACATAAATTTTGCTTACTGTAAAGTGACATCCTAAATAAAAAGGGGAACCCGGTAGGGAACATAACATATATTGCTTCTGCAATACTCTCAGAATGCTTGTTTGTATTATGCTCTCATCATGTCCGAATCCATATATAAAACTGTTTGGTAAACAATAAACGTTTCATTTATTTTGTTTCTATATGATACATCTCAATATCGTATCTTTATACATGTACCATTAAAATAATTCAATGCTGAAATAGCATCTGCTAGTAATTCAACGAATCTCCATTCCCTAAATAATAGTATCTTTTGTTCATAAGGTCGAAGTATTAAAACCATTAAAAAACCTCAACAACCCCTGTCTTTAACATTTCTCACTGTGACTATCTGCATCCTACATCAGTTTGTGATACAGTGGTAGTCAAACATTGTCAGTTTAGATCTGAGCTGCTGTATATCACTGATACACTGATGGTCAGGGTAGTTACAGTCTTTGACAGGTCTCACAACATAGCTCTGTTCTCTGTCACGTTTGTCTGTGTTAGCTTTCTTCTGGGGAGGTTCCACTTCATCACTCTTCCAATCTTCCTGCTCCACTTCTGGGTTTCCAAGAACCTGGAGCACGGATAACAGATTAAATTCAAACGTGAAATAACAAGACTTTTTTTAGAACTTGAAAGACATTGGGGGGAATATATAAATAAACAGCAACAAGTTTAACTCTGAAACTGCTAAGTATAACACATGTAAATCTCTAATTTAAATGTATTTTTTAAATAAAGGGTTTCTAGAATGTGAAAGGAAATTGTGAAATTTTTTTTATACCTGAAGCTTATCCGTTTCTGATTTTCGCCAAGATACTGTTTGTACCAGTTCTGCAGGTCTTCTAGTGTTAACGTCCTTAATATAGCCACCTACAGTTACAGCAGAAATAGATCATTCCATGGAATGAACTTCCATACAGATTACAATACCTACAATTTATGTTATAATGGCACTTCAGACTTAAATGCATAGCAAATTGTGTCAGAAAACATTATATAAAACTGCCCTTTATAAAAATCAATAAGTTTTATAGTACAGACCTCTTTCTCTAGTCTGTCAAACAGTAGTTTTGTTCCTTACACTCCCCCCCAAGTATCTGTTGACTTCCTCCTCTAACTGAGTGTCTTCTGTAAGCCTGGCTGCTATCAGAGACTCCACCTTAAATATAACATACAGACTTCAGACCAAGACAACAAAGATCTTAAGTATACCATAGGGACTTCAGATCAAGACAACAAGATTTTAAATAAAACACAGGGACTTCATATCAAGACAACACAGATCTTAAATATTCCACAGGAATTTAGGACCAAGACAACAAGATTTTAAATATACCACGGGGACTTCAGATCAAGACAACACAGATCTTAAATATTCCACAGGGACTTAGGACCAAGACAACAAGATCTTAAATATACCACTGACTTCAGACCAAGACAACAAATATCTTATTAAAACACCTATCTGTTCAATACCTGACTAAAACACCTATCTGTTCAATACCTTACTAAAACACCTATCTGTTCAATATCTGACTAAAACACCTATCTGTTCAATACCTGACTAAAACACCTATCTGTTCAATACCTGACTAAAACACCTATTTGTTCAATACCTGACTAAAACACCTATTTGTTCATTACATGACAAAAACACATATCTTATCATTACCTGACCAAAACAACTACTTTTTTTTAAATCTAAATTTGGTTTCCACTACTATCTTCATCTCATCAAAGTACTGCTTCTGTGGCCCTTTTCTCTTCAGTAAGTGTACGTACTGTAAAACTGCCAGTAGAACTTCCTCAAACTGTTCAAGTCCGCGGTCAGCAAGGGTCAGGTTCACCACAAACTGGGTGGCAGTGGTGTTCAGTTCAAATCCATGGTAGCTGTAGCCACTCTCCACTGCTGTAGCAAAATATAAAAGTATGGTTAACAAACAGCACTTGATTTCAAAAAATCGTCGAACAGTTCAAATATATCTATATCAAGAGGTCATTAAACAAATAAAAATTAGAGGTGGAATCAGTTGCGTAGGAGGAGTAAGCATCCCCAGTTATACCTGCTGTGAGTCCTATGTATTGATTAGTTGGACAGAACATTACGTAATCAAATATAGTATGAAAACAAAGGCTTAACAATTGATATGAAAGAAGTAAGTCAAAATACGACCCAACGATTAGATAATTATTAATCATTTTAATTGAATTAAATCATTAAACAAAAACATGTACATTTACTTAGAAAAACAGAAAAAAACATTCTGCCTTCCTCTCAAAGTAGATTGGTACGTAATTATATTTATGTATTAAGAATTTCACTTTGTTTTACCTACTGAGAGATATGAATATAGTTCTCTCCTACCCGTGCATGCTTGATCACATAAATTATCGAAATCTTGAATATTTACGCCTCTATGCTGTGACATCATATTCAGCCAATGACAATATTTGTTTCCATGGCAATTGAAATCAACATCAACATCACCAGTACATGAAATTACTTCCTTAACGACGATAAGGTATTGAAATGTTCATTTTCCAGCTATGCTTTACTCGTACGATCTCTTCTCATTCAATCAAGGCCTGAATGGGAGAGGATCATACATTTTGACCGTGGTTTGCGACGATGGGCTTACGGGAAAGGTCTGCACAACTTCCCAGATTTTATTTTTTGTCGTATTAAAAGTGCCCCAAAGACCGAATTTGTCACCTACATAAGTTTATATATATATATAGGTAGAAAAGAAATCAGGTAAAAAAAATATAAATATTACTTTATTATGTATATTATAAATAGTCTCATTTTTGTGATTGCTAAGCGGTATAGTATCGGGTTTCTACGAAAGACGAATAGGGCCACATAAAAAATATTTTATCTCGTAATTACGAGAAAAGATCTCGTTATTACGAGTTAATTATCTCGTTATTACGACAAAAGATCTCGTAATAACGGGAAAAGATCTCGTTATTACGAGTTAATGATCTCGTTTTTTACGAGAAAAGATCTCGTTATTACGAGTTAATTATCTCGTAATTACGAGAAAAGATCTCGTAATTACGAGAAAAGATCTCGTTATTACGAGTTAATTATCTCGTAATTACGAGTCTCGTAATTACGAGAAAAGATCTTGTAATTACGAGAAAAGATCTCGTTATTACGAGTTAATTATTTCGTTATAACAAGAAAAGATCTGGTTATTACGAGTTAATTATCTCGTAATTACGAGAAAAGATCTCGTTATTACTAGAAAAGATCTATAAAAACAATATTGCAACCGTCAAGCGATAAGCGCGTGCAGTTACATGTATCAAAGGGACGTCACGAAAAAGTTTACACTGAATTAAACGTTTTCGCTAGTCTATAGATTCATATAAGGAAGCATATTTGCAAATGTATATATTTAGTTAAAACAGAGACATTACTGTTTGATTTTTGTAGAAGATAGGGGGATCAGATAGCGCAAATCCCCTTTCGGTGTAGTCGTGAAATACAATTTTGAGTTTATTTTTGTCCAATTAAATCTATTCAAATATATTATAATACAAGTTTGCAAAAGCATAATTTCTAACTATATTCAGTTTTAATATGTTTAACAAACAATAAGAAAAAAACCATTTCCATGTATTTTGGTGGTATCGAACCCACACCATAAAAAGCCTAGTTATATAAGGTTAGCATTACATGTATGTCTGGTGCTTTTTTTTATCTTTTATTTTCTTTTTACTTTAGTTTGTACATACTACATACATGTATTAAAAATATATACCAGAACGTACTGTAATTCAAATTATACAATTTTAGAGTCAGAGCTCTCACAAAACGAAATTAACACTCTGATCGGAGAAATGTGAAAATTTGTCTGGTGCTCTAACCACTGAGCCATTTCAGCCATAACAAAGTACGCTGTTTAAATACTATGTGTGTTTTTGTCCACGAATTTACGGACTTGTATCATTTTTTCAAAACGTTCAATTGTTGTAATACAAAATGATATTTTCAATGTATAGTGTGTCATCTCTCCACGTTTTTGTCTTGAAAAAAGATCTTTTCTCGGTATAACGAGATAATTAACTCATAATTACGAGATCTTTTCTCGATAACGAGATCTTTTCTCGTTATTACGAGATCTTCTCTCGTAATAACGAGATAATTAACTCGTAATAACGAGACCTTTTCTCGTTATTTCGAGATAATTAACTCGTAATTAAGAGTTCATTTCTCGTAATAACGAGATAATTATCTCGTAATAACGAGATCTTTTCTCGTAATTACGAGATCTTTTCTCGTAATAACGAGATAATTATCTCGTAATTACGAGAAAAGATCTCGTAATTACCAGATAAAAATATTTTTTAATGTGGCCCTATTTGTCTTTCGTAGGTTTCGTCTCTTTATTCAACAATACTTTGAGTGCATCAATCATTTTAATCTTTACTTATCAACAAATAGGAAGTTAGTTTCATTATCAGTATTAGTATAGCCTCATTTAAATCTCACAAGTGTAAATTCGTTCAAAATGGCTGATCAGTAAAGTCACACGAGTGATAAACAGTAAGTTTCAAAATTGTATGCTTTGATCCACCCATATAATCATAAAGAAGAAATACCTTTTTATAAATTGGGCACGTGTATTTTTCATGAGGTGGTATTAGAGACACTTGAATTTAAAGTATAGATTCTCATCCTAATTTGCTAAAACAATTGGGGCAGATGGGCGGATTTTGTTTTTTTTATTTTCTATTAGGCCTACTATAAACATCTATATGATGACCTTCTTACACAAGTTTTACATTAAAGATGCTTGGACATATTTTCTAATAAATTTTCTGTGTAATATCACTGTATATATAATATACGAACTGATAAATTTGTGAGGGGATTTGTTATCTGACATTTCTATTCTGAATTTTCTGGATTATAGTTAAAATCGCTACATTTTTAAGTAATAAGGATTTGTACAAGTGTACAAGTGCAAGGATATATCAATCAAAGGCGTTCAGAAATTCAAAGTTTCATTTTACCTCGAGATGAAATAAGATTTTCGTTTTCGTCCGTCGTCGTCCGTCGTGCATTAATTTCATGGCCCCTGGGTTTGGGGGTTCTGGTGTTAGGTTGGGGCTTTGTTGATTATATAGTGAAAATGAATATATTATTTAATAATCTTCTTTTCTGCACTCTGGGTATTTAACCAATAAACTATGTACATAGTCATGAGGAGGAAGAATGCCTCTTTCAGATTTTTGAATTTCAGGGCTCCTGGATGATCAGGGCTTCTTGTGTTAGGGCGGGGCTCTATTGTTCATATATTGAAAATGCATGAATTCTTTGAAAATCTTTTCCGTTGTTCCTGGGGATTATGCAATGATTTTATTTTATATTTATGACAAAGATGGTTTATTTCCTGGCCCCTGGGACAGAGGTACTTTTGGGGGAAAGGGAGTAACATAGTCTGAAAATAATTTAATGCTTTGAAATCAGCACTTTGGTATTAAATCAACATAAATGAAATTAATAAAATTTTCAAAATTTTGAAAAATGTGGCCCCAGGGTCAGTGGTTCCCGTGGGATGGGGTGCACAACTGTGGACCCGCCCTAACAGGGGCCTGGCATACACAAAAAGTGGAAATGCATTTTCTCTTTGTTACTCTGATCTACCTCTGGGTATTAAAGGTACTTGCAATGGACACAGATTTGAAGTTAATATTTTCTGTATTATATCACGAATTATATATTCTAATAGCATTTCACACAAAAATTAATTAAAAATCTTATTTCATTTAAAAGTTATTAAAACTTCAAATTTTTTAGCGTGTTTGATTGACACATCCTTGCACTTTCACAAATTTTAAATTTATTCTTAATCCTTAGGAAAAGTAGCAATCTTGTTGTGAATTAATAAGAAATATTAAAACTTTAATCCAGAAAAATATATTTTTTTTTGTTTCAGAGTAGAAATGTTAGAAAGCAAAACTCCTTCACAAGTATTGTCATTCCGAGCTAAGTGTTGTGTACAGAGTTTAGCAAATCGAGCACACTCGTGTTATGTACTACACAGTTTTTGTAAACAGGGCACGAGCTCTCTTATTCTTGATGTTTATGGGCGAATTTGTTGCACATAAACTGGTTCAGGTTTTGGTTCAAGGTTTAAAACTAGTTTTTCAAACTGGTTTAAATTTCAATCCAGTTAACCTCGGTAAAACAAATGAACAGTTTATACAAGATGGCGTCAAAAAGATGCAGAAAAACATACATGTATTTACCAAATTACACATCCAAATCTTTTCTTTATATAAATATCTAAGAAATTATAAGTATTTATCATGTTTATATTTGCTGATTATCTTACTTATTGTTAAAGTGCAGTATTTATATTTTTAATGCCTCAAAGATTAATCAAAATGAACACTTTCCAGATTTGAACACAAGGAAAGATAAACACTCGGGTATAAATAATTACTCTTTAGATTTCTAATGTTAAGCTGTCTTTACAGTATGTTCTACAATTTATAATACATATTGAAGTTTGTCTAAATGATTCAAAAATTATTTTTGAAAAGGAAAATTTAACATATTCTATCATTGTTATTGAACAAACACCATTATTTTTAATATGCAGCATATATCTATTCTCTGAAACCTTATATATACAATGTCATGTAGAACATCAAATATCAGAATGTGGCATTTTAGTCAAAAGAGATGTTCGTCCCCGAAAAAACAATTATTTATTACTTTTTATCTTCATTAGAATAGTCAACATCTTTCATCATCGCCATATTGGAATACTTCCCGCTCTTTTGTAAACTCTAATAAACCATCAGAGGTGGTTTGGTTGGTTTAATGAACAAGTTTCAGTTACAGCGAAAACAAATGAAAAACCGATTCTGGGTTTAAACTAGTTTAAAACTAGTTTGTGGAACAAATGAACGGTTTACAAAACTGGTTCAGAACTAAACCCAGTTTTTGAGAAACAAAGTCGCCCTTGGTCAATACATGTATGTTGTTCTGCATCTTTTGACGCCATCTTGTATAAACTGTTCATTTGTTTTACTGAGGTAAACCGGATTGAAATTTAAACCAGTTTGAAAAACTAGTTTTAAACCTTGAACCAAAACCTGAACCAGTTTATGTGCAACGAATTCGCCCTTAAATACCCCGTATTGGAAATCTAAAGAGTAATTATAAATACCCGATTGTTTATCTTTCCATGTGTAAAAAATGTGGAAATTGTTTATTTGATTAATCTTTGAGGCATTAAAAATATGAATGTTGTATTTTAACTATAAGAAAGATAATCAAAGAACATAAATACGTTATAATTTCTTGGATTCTTTTATTCAGAAATAGATTTTAACAAATTAATTTGCATGTGTAATTTGGTTAATACATGACTTGTATGTTGTTCTGCATCTTTAATTTTGACGTTTTACCCAGCTAGGTAAACCGGATTAGAATTTAAACCAGTTTAAAAAAAAGTTTTAAACCTTAAACCAAAACCTGAACCAGTTTAGGTGCACGGATCCAAATACTTAAAATACCAAATGCTTAAACTTTTATTCACCACTGCTCATTGGCCTTTTTCTATGGATAATTTTCCATTTGATGGACAAATACTTTGTCTAAAAATATCTCACAATTCCTCTTAAAATCTAATTTTTATGCGCCTGGATCGAAATATCCAAGGCGTATAATGTTTTTTTCATGTCTGTCTGTCTGTTTGTCTGCAAACTTTTACCTTCGCTATAACTTTTAAACCATGAAAGAAAAAGACTTCATATTTGGTATGCATACTCCACTAATTAAGCTCTTTCAAATGAAATCAAGGCCAATGACCTTGTGACCTTGACTGTGATCTATATGCTAAATATGTTTTTTTTCTGCAAACTTTAATCTTCGCCATAATTTTGAACCATAAAAGATAGAGACTTCATATTTGGAATGCATACACCACTGATTAAGCTCTTTTAAATGACACCAAAGTCAATGACCTTGTTACCTTGACTGTGACCTATACGCTAAATATAGCTTTTTTTAAACCTTCACCATAACTTTTGAACCATGAAAGATAGAGACTTCATATTTGGTATGCGAACTTCACTAGTCAACTTCTTTCAAATAACACCAAGATCAATGACCTTGTGACCTTGACTGTGACCTGTATGCTAAAGATATGTTTTTGAACTTTGTTGCCGCCGGGTGCAAAGTGTTCCACAAACACATCTTGTTCTTCTCGATTTTGCAAAATTTGCACATCATATGGTGACTGTAAGTTATAATTACCCTTTACTTAACAGTTCTTAAAGACTTGCCGTTTCCTATAGGGCTAGCATCAAGTCAAATCTGCCAACATATGTAATTATATGAAATAAAGCGATCTTTTTGTTCTTCGAATTCTCCTATGCTAAAAATAGCGTCACACAATTTTTAGTATAAGCATATTAAAGATGAAAAAATATCATTAAGAATTCTCATCAAATAATAAGCTAAAAGAAAGGGACGTATATTAGAACTTATCTTTAACTCAGAACACCTTAAATTCAGAAAATCATTCGATTTACCTTTAATAGATAATCCAGATGGCTCTGTCAAAAGCACAGTTACCAGGAACTCCTCAACACTTTTTAGAGTGTGGTATTGAAGACTGTGACAGAAACTGCGAATTTTACTGCAACCTTTGTCATACAAGATTATGTAAGCAATGCAGGGATGAACATCGGAGAAGTCCAGAAACAAAAAGCCATGAAGTAGTCCTATACCAACAACGGAAACGAGAACTTCCCACAGAAAAATGCAAGATCCACCCCACCAAGGATATAGAACTTCTTTGTAATGAATGTTTAATCTCGTTTTGTTCCAAATGCACTGCCACCCAAGCACATAGAGGTCACACATTCCATGATCTGGAATCAATTTATACAGAGATATTTTCCCATTGTCAAGGAACAATTGCAAAAATTCATGAATATTTCCTTCCAACGACTAAAGATTTACAGAAAGAAATTGATGGAGATGCCAAAGAAATCAAGATTATCATGAACATCATAAGAACCTCTATGAAAGCAGAAGCAGAGTCCCTTAAACGTCTGGTGGATGATATTGTCTCTGAAAATATGGAAGAAGTGAACAAAACAGAGCAGTCTCTATTGGAAAAATTAAAAAGCCAAGTTAAATCTATAGAGAAGTATAAAGCCTATCTTAATGACTTAGATAAAAAGTTCCATGTTAACGTGTGCTCTTTTGAACCTTCAAAACCTTTCACAGCAGGGGATATGCAAATCCAATCCATACCTGAAACGACAAAACCTTTGATGCCTTTATTTACTGCTGGGAAGTACAGCAAAGCAGATATTGCCAAATTATTGGGGAAATTAACCTTTCCAAACAATAACGAAGAGGTGAGAAAAGTGAAGCCTTCGAAAGTAAAAAATCTTACATCCTATCAGAAACGAACAAGCTATCAAGTAATAGAGGACAGTAAACCAATATCTAATGTGAAACAAACACTGTCCCTTTCTTCCTTTGTCACTGAGGACAGGGAGTTAACCGTACCAGGTGTTGACGAAGTGTACCATATGTCGCTAGATCGGTCAGGCAGACTCTGGGTCAGTAATTATGTTGGTAACCTTGTCCAAACAGATCTTCAGGGGAATCGTCTTAAGAAGATTCAAACCTGCAGGGGATATGGATACCACACGGTGACACAGGACGGAGATCTGATCTTTACAGACTTTAACAAGAAAGTCATCAACAAAATAACACTGGATAACAATATCACTGAGTTAATTAAAAAAAGAGACTGGAGACCAATCAGCATACACTCCTCCCACATCAATGGGGACTTACTGGTTGGGATGCTGAAGGGTGAAGAGGGTAAAGTAACCCGGTACAACAAGACAGGGAAAGAAGTACAGAACATACAGAGGGATAAAAAAGGACGGGGACTGTATAGTCGTCCACACTACATCACAGAAAACATTAATGGAGATATCTGTACATCAGATTTTATCAAAAAGACAGTAATTGTGGTGAATAAATCAGGACGACACAGATTCTCCTACACAGGTCATGGGTCAGGGTTCCTTCCCTGGGGAATCTGTACTGATGTCCTCGGTCACGTACTAGTGTGTGATCTGGAGAATGTTCACCTCCTTGATCAGGACGGTGAGTTGTTATCTCTACTATTCACCCTAAAACAAGCAACTTGTCCTATTAGTGTATGTATGGATGATGAGAACAATCTTTATGTGGGACAAGGTAACAAAACAGTTAAAGTATTTAAATATCTCCTTTCAATGAATACAGAATAGTGTGTTACTGTATTTTCACCAGAATTAAGTTTGTGTATCTTTCATCATATTCATTTAATCTCTGTATAATTGAGGATAAAATTATCACTGATTTATTTCTCAACTGAGATAGGCTTTACTAACTAAAAATTATGCTGAGTGAATAAATTTGTAATGTAAATGGTGTTTACTAAGTTTGAATTTGGCGCCATTAGTTGGCAGGTCATGTGACTTCCGCTCTTAGAGTATATAAATGCCATACCGCTGGCGTCAGTACATAGGTACGCCGACAGTTTCCCATAAGAGAGCGTGGATCGGACATCCTTAGTCTTGCGGGAACAGTTCGACAAGTCCTCAGTGAACATATATATATATATATATATATATATATATATATATATATATATATATATATATATATATATATATATATATATATATATATATATATATATATATATATATATATAAGAATAAGTTTCTTTAGTATTATGTGCTGAGTAGCCGAGTACTCATTTGTTGAGCACTCGTTGAGCGGAAGGTTTTACTCATTAGTTGAGTAGTATTTTGATTACTGTAAATTTGTATAGTTGGTATTTTTTGATAGTGATTTTTAACAGTGATTTGTTTTGTTAGGTAATTAAGGGTAATCATTTTTATTTTATACGAAAGGAACTCGTATCGCCTTATTTGTATATTTTGGCAGGCGATTATTTTTAAGTATAATTTATTGAGTCTTGGTCTCAGTTTAGTAACTGAGGGATCCAGTATTAAAAGAGAACACGTTACAAATTTATCAAAATATGTTATTGCTTTTATAATAAAGATTAAAATAAAAAAAATCTGCAAATATTTATACATGCTCAAAAAAAATATAGAACAATGTATGGAAATGGAATAAGTGTCTGTATTTTTTTTTTACTGTTGTAATCAACTGGTATGTTTTCAGGTGAGAACAAATGTCAGATGACACATGATACACAAGTCAAATATTGCTCAATTTTCATTAACAGATTAAGTACAAGGAAGGCAAGTAAATTCAAGAAGTAATTGTCCCTACTTTTGGTGTCTTAATGGATGGGATACCATTATTTATTTCACATTGAAAGCCTTATAATATGACATTCAAAAGTAATGAACAAGGTTAATTTTTTTTTAAATTAGCTCAAACATGGAGGTCAAGGAGTAAATAATCATAAATGCTCCAAAACATCTTGTTACAGGTATTAAATGCACATGTCAAATATTAAAACCCTGTGTCTTCTCAATCAAAAGTTAGAAGGAAAGAAAACATTTTTGAAAAGTAGGTCAAACTTTAAGATCAAGATGAAAGGGTAAAAAAAATCAGAGAATATTAAGAAAGGACTTGTCACTGGAAATATATAAGCTGCCTGTTTGTACATAAAATGCACACTCAGACAGAGGTTGACTCGATAAAGAAACACGCAATAGGAACCATGAATTCTTCAATTATACCCCCCTTCACCCAACCCTGTAATATGCCAAAATTGACAGAAATTAGTTCAGTGATTTCAAAGAAGAAGCTGAAATGATTCAAATGGCGACCGACGAAAATAGATGGCATTACATAACCTATGTAAACTGAAGTGACCTAAAAAGGGAATAAAGATAACAAAATTAACAGAAAATCTCTTAAAAACTTCAAACAATACAAATCTGTGAACATGGCATAAACATAGACTCATCCTGGAAAAATCAAGAGGTGGGATCAGGTGCTAAGGAGGAGTATACTGGGGAATCATTTTAATTTGGAGGGAGGGGGTCAATGTTTGAGGTAGGCAAGCATTTGTTGGTTTGTTGGTTAGTGATCTTGTGAATTACTCATATTCTTGATGAATTGTTTGTAGGAATTTTAATTCGTGGATAAGCGTAATGGTGGACCACGAAAGTCACGAACAATTATTATGAAGCAAGTCATCTGAGTGGTAGTTTTCTTTTGGACCAATTTGCGTATTATAACGGCCATACATTTCACAAAATGCTGACTTTAAACAAGGGCTTTGAAATATTTGTCTTCATATGGGTGAAAATTTGTCAAGAGGGACGGTAAATAACATACAATCAATCAATCAATCAATCAATCAATCAATCAATCAATCAATCAATAATTCTCTTAATAGTTCTAGTTGTTCATGAATCGCCAGTTTATTTTTTAAGAAGTTGAAAAATAAAATAAACCAAGGAGACAAGTCCCTCCTTTATCTAATACTTTGCTTCCACCTCTGCTATTGTAAAATATGTAGCTGTAAAATAGAATGAACAAATTAAGACATATAGTACTTTAGGAAGGTTGTCCGTAAAGTTCGCAGATAAGCTAAAATTTCAATAAAAGTATAAAAGTTGTGTCATTGATATTTTTTATAAGCATATCTACATGGATTTGTTAACTATAGTTTACTATGGCACGCCAAATTCACAAAAAAGCTAAACCTAGTTTAACAATTGATAAACTAGGTTTATCGACTGTAAACTAAAGTTTACAAACCAACTATAGTTTACAAACCGTAAACTATAGTTAACGATTCCTTAAGTATAGTTAACGATTCGTTAAGTATAGTTTTCATCTGTAAAACTATATCTAACGGTTGTTCACTATAGTTTACGAATGCTTTAGATTAATCTAAGTTTATCTGTCTGAATAAAGCGTATACAATAGATTTTGATAAACATAGATTCACGTTTGTAAACTATAGTTAAGAATTGTTAATCATAGTTTCACAAATCGTGAAACTATATTTATAAGATCGTTAACTATAGTTTACAAATCGTGAAACTGTATTTATCAGATATCATAATCTGTTATGCAATCGCAAATGATTGTTTTCGGTGTTAAGTATAGTTTACGGTTGTGAAACATAGATTATCGCGTTAACTATGGTTTACAGATGTGAAATATAAATTAAAGTTGTTAAGTATAGTTTACAGTCCGTAAACTATAGTTTACAACCATTAAACCTAGTTTATCGATTGTGAAACTAGGATTATCTCATTTTTGTGAATTTGGTGTGCCATAGTTTACGGTTCGTAAACTATAGTTAACAGTCGATAAACCTTGTTTATCAAATGTGAAACTAGGTTTAGCTCATTTTTGTGAATTTGCAAATTCACAAAAATGAGCAAATCATAGTTTCATAATCGATATAGTTTCACGATTTGTGAAACTATGATTAACATCTTAACTTAAGCTCACGATTGTTAATTACAATTAATTGTAAAAAAAAAAATTATAATACTCACTCAATCTATACTTGGGAGACATCATAAAAATCATACCAACAAAAATACCTCTTTCTCTCAAAGTAGATGGCTGTCTATGTGCTGCAGTGGTTGGTACTTCTGCTCTAGAGTTCGTATCCCACTGTGGGACGCGGTAACTGGTCCTTTGAATAAGACCATGAAGGATATGGAGATAACGAACAGTTTTCAATATCAAAGTCCATTAAACAATTTAAGAGAAAATAGGAGCAGAGCAAACACGGACCTCCGAAACATCGAAGGTAGGATCAGGTGCCATACAGAAGTGAGCACCGCCTGCTGACCGGTCAACCGCTGTATGCTCCTTGTCATGTTCGGGAAATGACGGAAAAATCCGTCGTCAATTTTGTGTATAAATAATGGACTAACAATTAGTATGAAAAAAGACAGTCAGCATTTGTTTCAATTGTATCTGCTGTCAAGGTCATTGTATCGACCAAAGAACTTACAAAATGATGACTCTGAACAAGACTGTTGATATTCTTGTTTCATCAACTTGTATGTCAATAATTTACCTCATTGTAGAAATTTTTCATACGTACAGCATGCTTTTGCGTAAAGAATTAATTGAGATATATAAACGCCGTATGCAGACGATGAAGGTACTATTGCTGCATAAATAAGAAAAGTTGACGATAGAAAAGTCATCACGTTTATCTTAGAGCTTGGTTGTTAGATAACCATTAACGTCTTTTTCAGGTCAAATATCCAGGTATGCGACAGATATGTCAGACTCTGTGGTATCTTTATCTAAAGCTCACTATATATAAGCTCACTATATATAAACCGAGGTCCCGTGTCGCAGTAGGTGCTGGTACTAGAAAAACCTCTTACTCCTCAATGGCCTTCAGTGCCAAGTATACATCAGAGAGTGAAAAATTCTCAAGAGGGACGTAAACAACAAATAAACAATCACAGTACATGTTTATTCAATGTATTAAAAATTTCAACTTCTTTTATCCTCTGGGAGACATGAATTAGTTTGTCAAGTCAATATAGTCTGCAGAAATGCCTTGGCGACTTCCCAAGGTGACCAGGTTAGAAGTCACACTAAACAATGTCCCAAAGACTAAAATTGCCACCAAATCGAATTTATAAGTATAGGTAGATACAATCAGATACTTTGATATATTACAATGTATTACTTAATTATGTACTGTAAATAGCTCTGTTTTTGTGTTTATGAAGCATGCCATTAGGTTTAATCACGAGATCTCTTTCTATATTTATCAACTAAGAATTAAATCGACAACCTCACTTTAAACTCAAAGGTGTAAATTCATTTAATATAGCTGATCACTAAAGTCACGAAATTGGAGATATACGTACAGTAAGTTAAATAATTCTAATGCTTTGATCAATTTATTTTTTCATATGCTGCATGAGTAAAGAGTTTTTTAAGAATTGAGAGTCCTTACTTGTTGTACGATTAAACTAAAATTACTATTTTCAAACCTTTAATAGATTTAAAGCATATCTTTAAAGGAGAAATCCTCTTCAAAATATCTGTATACTTTTAATGTTTAAAAAATCACAGGAAATATAGCTATTCAAGTCAACAGAATTACAAGAGCATATATTTAAATGCATGTCTCCATCAGAACAGCCTTAAATTTGCCAGAGATAATGTTCAAAAATTCTTTGCAGATGGCCCTGTCAAAAGCACAATTACCAGGTACCTCTAAACACTTTTTAGAGTGTGATATTGAAGAATGTTAGAGAAATTGTGAATTTTACTGCAACCTTTGCCACACAGGATTATGTAAACAATGCAGGAATGAACATCTGACAAGTCCAGAGACAAAAAGCCATGAAGTAGTCTTATACCAACAACGGAAACGGCAACTACCCACAGAAAAATGCAAGATCCACTCCACCAAGGATATAGAACTTCTTTGTGATTAATGTGAAATTCCAATTTGTTCCAAATGCACTGCCACCCAAGAACATAAAGGTTACACATTCACTGATCTGGAATCAATTTATACAGAGAAGCTTTCCCATTGTCAAGAAAAAAATGCAAAAATTCAGGAGTATTTCCTTCCTGTTTGTAAAGATTTACAGAGAGAAATTAATGGAGATGCTACAGAAATCAAGAAGATCATGGCTAACATAAGAACCTCCATGAAGGCTGAAGCCGAGTCCCTTAAAAGTCTGGTGGAATCAGTAACTACTGAAAATATGGAAGAGGTGAACACAATAGAGCAGTCATTACTGAAAAAATTAAATAATCAAGAAACAACAATAGAAAAGTATATAACCTACCTCAATGACCTGGATAAAAAGTTCCGTGTTTATACAAATCCAACCCATACCAGAAACAACAAAACCAGTGACGCCTGTATTTATTGCTGGAAAGTACAGAAAAGAAGATATTGCCAAATTAATGGGAAAATATAAAAGAAGAGAGGAGAAAAGTACAGTCCCTGAAAGAAAAACATTCTACATCATATCTGAAACCAACACTGTCTCTGTCTTCCTCTGTCACCGAGGTTAGGGAGTTCATTGTACCAGATGTTGACGATATATTCCATATGTCACTAGATCAGTCAGGCAGACTCTGGGTCAGTGAATGTGTTGGTAACCTTGTTCAAACAGATCTACAGGGGAATCAGCTACAGAAAATAAGAACCAGTGGTGTAAATAGTTTCCACCCTGTGACACAGGACGGAGATCTGATCTTTACAGACATGGACGAGAAAGTCCTTAAAAGGACAACACTGCATAACAATATCACTCAATTCCTTGAAACCAGACAAACCATACCATTCTGCATACATTCCTCCCACATCAATGGGGACTTACTGGTGGGGATGGGGACAAGAGGAGAGGCTAAAGTCACCAGGTACAACAAGAAAGGAAAAGAACTACAGAACATACAGAGGGATAAAAAAGGACAGGGGCTGTATAATGCACCATACTACATAACAGAAAACATCAATGGAGATATCTGTACATGTACTTCAGACTGTGATAAAAAGGCAGTAGTGGTGGTGAATAGAGTAGGAAAACACAGATTCTCCTACACATGTCAGGGGTCAAAGTTTCGTCCCCATGGAATCTGTACTGATGTCTTCGGTCACATACTGGTGTGTGATCTGTTCAATGTTCACCTCCTTGATCAGGATGGTCAGTTCCTATCTCTACTTATCACACCAAAACAAGTATCTGATCCCATTAGTGTATTGTGGATAACGAGAACAATCTTTATGTGGGACAAGATAACAACACAGTAAAAGTAATTAAATATCTACTATTTAACAAGATAACAACACAGTTAACATTATTCAATAGCTCCAATCAATGAACACAGAATAGTGTGCTACTGTATTTTTCACTAGAAGTTTAAGTATCTTTTATTTATTCTCCGTATAATGGCAGATATAATTATTCAATTATTTATTTTACAGGTGAGATGCGATTTTTAAATAAAAATGACTGCAAAGCCAAACTATGAAAATAAAAGGCTACTATATTTAAAGCATCAAATGAAAAAAAGTATGCCTTACTATTGCTGAAACAACTTACATATCTTCTCATAAATTTATATGAGATGTTCAACTTATAATCACGAGAAAAAATTCTCATTATTCCAAGAAAATTACATGTATCATTGGTCCCTGTCAGTCTGTCCTACTTGGTTTTCTGGACTTTTTCTAAATGCTTGCAGATATTGAGCTGAATTTTGGTATGTGAGTGTATCTTAATGAGTTACAGATCAAGTTTGAATTTCGTTTTGCTTCATTGATTTTTGACAGAATTACAGTCCCTGAGACGTTCTACTTTCCCATTTTTCCGTTCGCTCACCGTTCGTTCACCGTTCGTTCAGCGTTCGTTCAGCGTTCGTTCACCGTTCGTTCAGCGTGCGTTCACCGTTCGCTCTTCGTTCACAGTATTGCGTTCACCGTTCACCATGCGCTCGCGTTCACCGTTCATAAAACGTTCACCGTTCGCTCTTCGTTCCGTTTACTTTGCGTTCACCGTTCACTTATCGTTCAGTCTTCATTGTCATTCGGAACTCCGAAGTGAAAGGACTTATCTTTCTGATGGTAAGGATTTACATGTTTTTTTTAATTAAATAACTGAGATATCGTGTTTGAAGAATAATTATTTCATTACAAAAATTATCTATGATATTTATATTTCTATTATTATAACTCAGCTGTCACTTATTTCATGAATTTTCCCTGAAAAATAATTAATAAATTAAGTACCTACATGTATGTAGAACGATACTAAAATATTAACTTCAAAAAAGGGCAATGTACAAATGCTTCACACACGGCATCAATTTGATGTAATTTTAAAGAGGACAAATTATTAATGGATGAATTATAATTAATCCAAGTCTTTTACAGAACAAGACATAAAAAAAATATTTCTACAATAACACGTATTTTACAGGTCTTTTACAGGACTATACATGTACATAAAAAAATATTTCTACAATGACACGTATTTAAACTACATGTAGGTTTGAGAATGATGAACAGTACTGCAAATATTCAGTATTAAATATCTTTAGAGCTAATTAAATTGATGGTTTTAAATTTTAGAAAAGACCAACTGTTTAAAATAGTCTATTATAGGAGAAGGAAAATTCCTTCCTTCGCCGTACCTAAACATATGTTTAAAAATATGTTTTTTTGCCATTCAGTATAATAAAGACCCCCCCCCCCCCCCCCCTCTCGGTGCCTTTTCTCCCGACATAAAATTCTTATCGAGTTTTTTCGGTATATTTTAATTTATATTTAATTCTTATTGTAACACAAGAAAATCAGTCTTAAAACCAACATCAAACAGTCATTAAACAATGGTAATTTAGTTTAAACTTGTGCCGACAGTAGTTTTTTAAATTGGCCGGGAATATGTTTCACATTCAATATAAAACTTAATCCTTCCAAATATGTATTCTTCTTATTTTTTTCTGCAGGAATGCAAAAATCAGATCTAGATATGATAGGGAAAAATATTAAGATTTATTGGAATACTAAGTGACTCTTTGCCTTCGGTATGTTCGGTGAAACGCGATTTCCACACCTCCACTGTGTCGAATTATTTTGATTGACAGCACAAGCACGCTACTACAAATGTAGCACGGACTTCCTGTGAACTGTGTGAACTTGATGATGGAAAATAAAAGCCAACAATTACTGTCAAATGGATTTGTTAATCTAAAAAAAAGATTACCTTTATTGCTTGGAATATTTCGGAAAAATAAAAATAATTTTTATTTGATACAACATATATCTGAGAATCCAGGGGGTTATCTCTCTCTCTCTCTCGTACATTTCTCTCTTCAATAAAAAACTATGACAACACATTACTTATTTAGTTTTGACAATTTGATCTACACATGTATTACAAATAATTTGAATGCCTCTTTTCAACATCTTGACCCAGTATAATCTCGGCCGGGAAATGTCTACAGATACATGTATATGAAGAAGTTAGCTAAAATAATCGTCATAAAAGAATAAAAAGGCACCTAAATATAGAATATTTTGCGGTAGAATTTAATTAAAACGAAAATTTTTATGCAGTACGATAACAGTCAATTTCAACAGATAATTGTGATTTTTAAAAAAAATCCGTTATTTTACTCAGAATCCCTTTGGCACGGAAATACATGTACGGTTGTTTCAACCCCGTACAATGTAATTAATTCATTCTATAAGAAGTAGTTTTATCTTCAGAAATCCACATTATTTTATTAGTAGAAGGATATGGAAATAACGAACAGTATTCAATCTCAACGTCCATTAAACAAATATACAAAATAAGAGCAGAGCAAACACGGACCTCCGAAACATCAGAGGTGGGATCAGGTGCCATGGAGGAGTGAGCATCCCCTGCCGACCGGTCACACCCGCCGTGTGCTCGGTGTCATAATCAGGAAATAACGGAAAAAATCCGTGGTCAATTCAGTGTATAAATAATGGACTAACAATTGGTATGAAAAACGTCAGTCAGCATTTCATTCAATGATAAATTGTATTTGCTGACAAGGTCATTGTATCGACCATAGAATTTACGAAATGATGACTTTAAACGAGACTGTTGATATTCTTGTTTCATCAACCTGCTTGTCAATAATTTACCTCGTTTAAGAAATTGTTGATACGTAGAGCATGCTCTTGCGTATCGAATCAACTGAGATATAAATACTCCGTATGCAGGTGATGAAGGTATATTGCTGCATAAGTAAGGGAAGTTGACGATAGAAAAGTTAAAGTCATCACGTTTATCATATAGCTTGGTTGTTAGATTACCATTAGTGTCTTTTTCAAGTAAAATATCCAAGTATGAAGCAGAAGTGTCGGACTCTGTGGTATCTTTTATCTCAAGCTCACCAGGATATATCGTGTCGACGTAGGAATGGAAATTGTCATTGTTATTTGACAATTCGTCGTCGATATATCTAAATGTCGAGTTGAAGGTCACAGCAAGTGTTTTCTTCTTTTCACGCAAAAGATTTTGCATAAATTCTGCTTCATATGAATATAGAAATAAGTCTGCTAATAACGGAGCGCAATTTGTACCCATGGGAATTCCAATAGATTGTTGGAATACCTGGTCTCCAAAAACCACATAGATATTGTCAATCAGAAACTCAAGCATCTTCTTGATGTCAACTTCAGAGTACTTATGTGTGTAATCAGAATCTGTTTTAACGAAATAATTTTTCAAATGACCAATGACGAGGTCAGTAAACTTACGAGTTCCATTTTTGTTGAAGAAGCAGCTGTCAATGATATCAAAAAGCCTGGATTTTAATTTGTCATGCGGAATTGTTGTGTATAAAGTTGAAAAGTCGTAAGTTTTTATGCTGTTGATTTTTGTAAAGTCTTGTGATTTCAAATTGTCCAAAAGTTCTTTAGAATTTTTAAGTATCCACATCTGATTAACACCACTTCTTGAATAAATAGTTGTACAGTACTCTTGAAGTTTTTCCTTCACTACTGTCAATATTTTAGTGAGAAGTAACGAAAGAGGCTTGGTTGAACATTTACTGGAACCTGCAATGTATCTTTGTTTGTAAGGATTCTTATGAAGTTTCGGAATCAAATATATATAAGGTAGTTCAAATTCATTTTGGCTCTGTGGAATATTAAAAGTATTCAAAACTGACAGGTGATTTTGAAGAATCTCTTCCTTAGAAAGAAAGGTATATGTATAAGTAGGATTACAACTTGTTAAATCCAAGTTCTTCTAGAATGCAATTTATATAATGAGCCTTACAAACGAAGACAATGTTGTTACCTGCTTTGAATAAGAATAAGCATAAATATTTACTATATAAGATTAATTTATTTTTTAACTACGCGCGGTAACAAATACACGTTTGACGGCGCTTAAAATCATGTTATTCAAATATCGATTTAAACATACGAATGTGCAGATTAGATTTTTGTTTTAATTATATATGTATTTATCTATTTATTTCTCTTTTGTTTATCTATTGTTTATTTATATTTATTTATGACATTTGAATTATAGAATAAAAGAATAATTTCAATTCAAGGAAAAGACCGAAGGCTTTCCGAATAAATCGTTCATCTTGTGTTCACCGTTCGTTCACCGTTCACTTTGCGCTCGCGTTCGCGCTCCGTTCGCGTTCTGCGTTCACTCACCGTTCACCAAGTTGCGTTCACCGTTCGCACATCGTTCACTCACCGTTTGCTCTGCGTTCGTTCAGTTTTCGTTCACCGTTCAGGTGGGAAAGTAGAACGTTTCAGGGACTGTATGGCATTTTTAATTTTTCATAATGGTTTAAGATTGGATTCGTGCTGCGCCAAATACTGAAGGTCAATTTAGTAAATATGAAGCTAGAAAAGACATAAAATTTGCATACTGTAAAGTGACATCCTAAATAAAAAAGGGAAACCGGTAGGGAACATGTATTGCTTATTGCTTATTTATTCTGCTTACTCTCAGAATGCTTGTTTGTATTCTGCTCTCACCATGTCCCAGTCCATATATAAAACTGTTTGGTATACAATAAACATTTCATTTATTTTGTTTCTATATGATACATCTTAATATTGTATCTTCATACATGTACCATGTACCATTAAAATAATTCAATGCTGAAATAGCATCTGCTAGTAATTCAATTACTCTCCATTCCCTACATAATAGTATCTTTTGTTCATAAGGTCGAAGTATTAAAACCATTAAAAAAACCTCCACAACCCCTGTCTTTAACATTTCTCCCTGTGGCTATATGCAGCCTACATCAGTTTGTGATACAGTGGTAGTCAAACATTGTCAGTTTAGATCTGATCTGCTGTATATCACTGATACACTGATGGTCAGGATAGTTACAGTCTTTGACAGGTCTCACAACATAGCTCTGTTCTATGTCACGTTTGTCTGTGTTAGCTTTCTTCTGGGGAGGTTCCACTTCATCACCCTTCCCCTCTTCCTGCTCCACTTCTGGGTTTCCTAGAACCTGGAGCACGAATAACAGATTAAAATCAAATGTGAAATATCAAGACACTTTTTAGAACTTAAAATCAAATGTGAAATATCAAGACACTTTTTAGAACTTGAAACACATATTGGAGGGAGGGAGGAATATATAAATAAACAACAAGTTTAAATCTGAATGTATTTTTAGTAGAGGGTTTTTAGAATGTGACAGAAAATTGTTAGGTATTATATACCTGAAAGCTTATCCTTTTCTGATTTTCTCCCACTAAGCTTAACACATATAAATCTCTAATTTGAATGCATTTTTAATTTTTAATTTTAATACCTGAAAACTTATCCTTTTTTGATTTTCTCCCAGATACTGTTTGTACCAGTTCCGCAGGTCTTCTAGTGTTAACGTCCTCAATATAGCTACCTACAGTAAAAGCAAATCAAAGTGTATGAACATTCATACAGGTCAGAATACCTACAACATAATTATGTTACAATGGCAATTCAGACTTTAAATGTGTAATAAACTTTTCAGAAAACATACATAAAACTGCCCTTTATAAATAAGTCTTACAATACTGACCTCTTTTTCTAGTCTGTCAAACACGTAGTTTTGTTCCTTACACTCCCCCCAGTATCTGTTGACTTCCTCCTCTAACTGAGTGTCCTCTGTAAGCTTGGCTGCTATCAGAGACTCCACCTTAAATATAACACAGGGACCTCAGACCAAGACAACAAGGATCTTAAATAAACCACAAGGACTGTAGACCAAGACAACAAAGAGCTTAAGTATACCACTGGACAAGGACAACAAAGGTCTTAAATGTCCCACAGGGATTAGGACCAAACCAAAAAGGTAGTGAGCTTGCTCAAACAACAGAATTTTATTTGTGCTTTACTGCTTAATAGCAATTACCAATGTATCAAACTCCTCTTTGGACATTTCATCCATCTCTTTGAACTTGTTCAGGAAATCCTCAATATGGTTGTCAACCTCATGCATCCTACAAATATTATAAGAATTTAGTTTATCAATTTTTTTAAAAATACATCATAAAAATTCAATTTACTGTAGTAACAATTAACCAAATTTATGAAAAATACTCTTTATAACATCAACTATTTAGACTCAGATATGATTACTGATTTAAAAAAAACACTATATGATTGTTTTATATCGGTAACTATTTCATTTGCAGTGGGATAAATGTAAACTAAAGTCTGGTATACACAAATAATAAATCTTACGTGAACTTCTGGGCTTGGAACTGGACTGTTACAGCGAGTCCCATGATGCCATTGGATACCAGATTCTGACAGTATACAGTATATCCCAGCTGTAGCTGTGTTCTCAATACGTCAAAACACGGCTCCTGCATTCTTAACTATACAAAAGAAATACTGGTTTTTTACCTGTGGAGTATAAAACACGAGGGATTCCCGTGTATATCGATGTCAAGATAACATGGCAAAAGACATCAAAGTTAGACTCCACGAACTACTCAGACTGAACCTTTGTTGAAGCCAATGCCACTTATATCTAAGAATTTGTTGATGACGGTATTGACTGAACCTTATCTCACATATACACCTAAGAGTTCGTTGATGCCAGTTTTTACTGCACCTTATGCCACTTACATCTAACAGTTCGTTGATGACGGTTGACCTGATATCCCCGGGGTCAGACTGGAGGTACACCGTAATGCTGGAGTTGGCGTCCTCCATGTTAAAGCTGTTTGTCTGGCAGTAACTCCACTGTTTAGGAATCTGGTACAATCTTCTCTACAAATACATGTACATATAAAAAAAAGTCAAACTTTCCAGCTAGACATAATTTGAATTCAATCTTATAGTGCATATTACTTTAACATTACAAGTTTTAGCCATGTATACAAGATTTTGGATATAACATTATTTTACATATTTAACAGAGATCTTTTTCTCTTTCATTTTGTTCTTTATTCCTTGCCAGTCATATTTCTACTTACCCTGTACATTTTGGAAGATTCCACTTTTCCACATAATTTTGATTCCACCCTCTCTTTATACCAAGTAGCCTCCTGCAAAATAGGATTAAAATTACATTATCAATTAAAGGGACAAAAGAAAAGTTTGGACACACCCAAAAATCTTAAGCCATTGACAGGAATGGGGACACATTGATACTGCCCTTAACAGTACAGTTATCTTAACTTATCTTAATGCCAGTTAATATATAATCATTTTTTAATTTTCATTGTGCATTTCTTTTTAAACAGGCAAAACTAGAGAGGTTTTTAACTGTTTGTCATTAAACTCATCTTCCTCAGCTTTACCTTGGGTGTGACATTGCCGACCACTAAGACGTCGGCTTTTATACTCTGTCTGAACTCAGTCAGGAAGTGTCGAAGATCCTCATTGGTCAGACTGTCAATTACACTGTATATTTCAGGGGCGGGCCTATAGTGGGGGTCTATCACAGAAAATCGAAGGATTCTGTAAGGAAAAATCATCAAACATGAATGAACGTTACAGTAATAACAATTTTATTTGTCCATTCATGGTGTGAAATGGGCAGAAACACTTTATTAACTGTATTAAATGAATGTTTAATATTTCTTAATAATGGGTTTTAAGAGACTAAAATTCAAGTATTTAACTGGCAATTCAAATAAATATCTAAAAAGCTTGTCAGTTCAGATTCAATCTAATTAAAATTAGATGTTAGATCCGTTCGCATACTCACTACACTAACATCTATAACAACATCCCATAGAGGGTCACGTCAGAGGTCAATATCGGAACCGCTCTAGACTTATTCGCTTCACCAATATTCGATGATATTGCAGGTGACGAATTGATTGGTTGATAGAATTTGACCTCTGATGTGACCCTCAATGGGATGTTGTTAGATGTTAGTGTAGTGAGTACGTGAGCAGATCTAACATCTAATTCTAATTAGATTGGTTCAGATTGATCTGAAGTTCATCAAAATTCACATGACTGTCTGTCTAATATCTAATATCAAGGAATGGCTAAAATGTTATGATATCTCAAGGAACCAACAGTGAATGAACTTAGATATCCTTGCCTGACAAGCTCAGCTGGTTTGATGATGGCATTAAAAATCTCCCTCTTCACTTTATTTCTCATGATTGTAAAACAACTCATCATTGCATGCATAGTCAAATACAGCTGTCAAAAGTAGATCAAACAGCGCCTACAAATCAACAATAACAAAGCAATACAGTTTCAATGATAAAGAAGTATCATACATAATTTTAAACATATTTTCTTATATGGGCCTCCATTCAACAATGCTTGTAAAAAGAAAAGATTTTTTTGTGAACAGTTTGATAAGAATTCTTACAGGCAACTTCTGGTTGAATCCATTCACTTTGAATTTAAGACCTGTATCATCCACATTGATTGAGTAGCTGAAAATTTAAACAATTTTAATCAGGAAAAGAATTAGTCTACCATAATACACATATAAATGTTTTATGACAATGGATGTAGAACTGGAACAAATTTTCAAGATCAGAATCAGGAGATAACTTACTCAAAGCCAGCCATGATAGCAGGGTATGTAGGGGCATCCAATTTATGGTTCATCACAGCCTCAAATATTTTCAGCAGACCTTGACTACAAAATACCATTAATACAATTACTCATCATACTTGTCTACAGGGATTAATCTAGGTTTTTGAGGTAACTACCCTTTCTTGAGAAATTGGGAAAATCAGCCGGGGTCTGGTAATTTCCACTCAAGTGAGTGCAAGGCAAGCCCTGCTTGGGCGACAATTGAATTTCAGTATTTTTATGACCATTTAAAGCGCCTAAAGTAACAAAGTAAAACCATATTTATCATATACTGAAAAATTTTACTTTAAATTTTCAGTTTTTATAAAGGAAAAAAAATTTTTTGAGTTTTTTATTTTTATAAGGGGAATATTTTTCTCATTAAGAGGGGAAAATTAGATCTTAGGGGGAAATTTTCTCTGGGGGAAAAACACCAAATATCGGTAGTAAATATGCCCTAGATTAATCCCTGGTCTATATGTACAGTATGTAAAGTATTAAAAAAAATAAGGGTATTCTTAACTCTTCACTGATTGGTTTGCCACTGGTGACATCAACTGAACATACACATAAGCTATTATAACCTCTTCATTGATTGGCAAGTTACTAGTGACATCAACTGAAAGCACAGATAAGTTATTCTTACCTCCTCACCGATTGGCTGGCTATAGGTGACATCAACTGAACACACACATAAGCTACAAAAAAAAAATTCAACTGTAAGCAATGAAACTTAAGCCATCATTATACAAATGTAGTAAAAGATATTTCTAAAAGATATTGAAATTGGTTAATTTATTAGAAGTTGTAGAACCCTACATAAATAGTATTGTGATGCATTATCTGATTATATCTCTGTTTTAGGAGTGAACCATTTACCTTTTGGCACTTTGAATTTCATATCCTTCTTGTAGTACAATGTACACAACTCATTTTCTGAGAGAGTGATAGGATGCTGAATTGAGAAAACCTTCCAATTATATAATATATACATGTACATTGTACAAGAATAATCACACATATTAATTTGAATCAACAGCTTATTCTAAAATTAAAAAATAAAATAAGACATGAAACAAGTCCCACCTTTGTACAATACTTTGCTTCCACTTCTGCTATTGTGAAATCTGTAGCTGTAAAACAGAATGAATAAATTAACACACACATGAATATACAAGATATTGAATGCGACAGTGTATTCTTTAGTAAGCTGATATCCAAGTCTCGATGAATTCCAATTCTAATTTTAAATACTGAGAATAACACGATTTACATTATAACCTCATCATTACATATTACATATATACCTATTGATTTGTTTGGTTTTGGTAAGCAAAGATCTGGATTTTTAGGTGGGTCTGAAAGGAAATGCATTCAAGATTTAGTCTGAAGTCTTGCCTTAAGTGAACAAAAATTTATGGCTCATTACTTAATGAAACCAAAGTCTAACAGATTTCAATAAAAATTCATTTCTTTTGTTTCTATGTTGTCTGATGGTTTTATGAAATTAGTAAACAGTGCATTCAATTTCATACTCTGAAATACCACCTTGCCATCTTTGAATCCACTCAGGTTTGATTTCTGCCACTCCATACTTCACAGGACTCCATTTGATATCCTGTCTGTCACATTTATCTGACAATTGTTTGGATGACAGGAAAATACAACAGTTGTCTGCCCTTAGATCTGCCAGACACTTCACAATCAGCTGAAATTTAAAAAAAAAAACTGTCAATAATGAATTCTTTAAATCATTTACTGAATTTCATCAAGTTATCCGTATATTTATTTACTATACATGTACGTACCTCTGGGTCATATTCATACATTAAATCTCTGCCAGTTAAAACATCTTCTGGGGTAAATATCTGCATGTTTTCTGAAACTTTCTCCACATAATCCATTGCATCTCCCTAAATCATAATAAAAATATTTTCATCCCAAAAATCTGAGTTAAATGGGAAATATTTGTATTCCTGAAGAGACCTCAAGTACTGCAAACAATTTTTTTTACAAAACTAAAACACTTACCTTTTCTTTACTTCATACATCTGTTTTAGATTGAATTGACAACAACATGTAATTTTTTGTTTTCCTGGTTAATACTTTTCCTTTTTTCTTTTATTATGCATCTTTCATTACCTGCAACACCTGTCTGTTCATTACCTACTGTTTCTTTTCTTAATTAAAACACCTGCCTTTTCTTTAAATCTAGATTTGGTTTCCTCCACTATCTTCATCTCATCAAAGTACTGTTTCTGTGGTCCTTTGTTCTTCAGTAAGTGTACGTACTGGAAAACTGCCAGTAGAAATTCCTCAAACTGTTCAAGTCCGCGGTCAGTAAGGGTCAGGTTCACCACAAACTGGGTGGCAGTAGTGTTCAGTTCAAATCCATTGTAGCTGTGACCACTCTCCACTGCTGTAGCAAAATATCTACAAAATACCAAAATAAACACTCAATCTTTACTTAAAAAACATCTGAAAAAATCAAACAATCAAAAAAAAAATGTCCATTTTTGTCAAAGTAGATGTTCTCTCATGTGGGGCAGTAGTTAGAGCATGTGCTGTCTGCTTTATAATCCACAGTAAGGAGTTGATCGTGACATTATTGGTTCGAATCCTAATGTGGGATATGGCAACAGTCCTTCAGATGAGACCGTATAAACAAAGGTCTTGTGTCTCACAAGGTACTGCCACAGTAAAATCCCTTATTGCTCATTATGGACTCAGTACATGTCAAAATTTGTATCCCTCTGCCAGCAAGTGGTGGCATCTCCATATTGGTGAAAAATTCTCAAGAGGGACTTTAAACAACGAATAATCAATCGAAAGTCAATTTTTATTTACTGGTTTGAAAATTTCAACTACTTTTAGCTTCTGGGATGTATGAATAATTTTATTAACTTAAACTCAGTGTAGTTATGGCTTATGAAAAATGTTAATGACTTCCCTGAAGTTACTGGGATAGAAGTCACAAAAAACAATGCTTCATTTAGACTGAAATGGTTACCAACTCGAATTTATACATTTGGGTATTTACAATCAGATACTTTAATAAATTACAAGGCATTCCTTAATTATGTATTGTTTATAGCCTTGTATTTGTGATTAATAAGCGACATGGTATCATGTTCCTCTGTAAATATTTTCGTCTGTGATTCCTCTTTCTTTCTGTCAACACAGACATTTAAATCTAAATTTATCGACAACCAGGAAGTAAATTACAGCCTCGCTTTAAATTCACAGGTGTAAATTCATTCAAAATGGCTGATCACTAAAGTCACCTTGGAGATAAACAGTAAGTTAAATCATTGTAATGCTTTCATTAATATGAAAGAGTTTTTATGAACTGAGAGTCTTTATTTGTTGCAAGTTTAAACTAGGTTGACCCATTTCAATACTTATAACAAAATCACAGTATGCTTCTTGAACATGAATCCTCTTTAAAATACTTTTACTGTGCTATGCTTTCAATGATAGAAAATTCACTGGAAAATCCCAATAGCAATCTCAAAGTATTACAAACTAGTTAATTCAGATAATTTGTGTCCCCCTCTTAAGAAAAAAGTAAAAACATGCGCAGTTTGGGGGAGGGGGGAGAGTCTGATCCCCCTCACAGAATTTGTAGAATTATTAAATGTATTCATGCATGTATACTGAAGCAAATAAAATATACCATTACATTGCTTATTCTTTATTATGTGTATTCTTTATTATTATGAATAGAAGATTCTTTTAATATGAAATATTTATGTAATGATGACTTTATGACTTTGTACAAGCCAGACCCCGTAAATTTTTCATTTTGCATGCTGAATACTATCATAAAGTAAAACAAGAGGCCCATGGGCCACATCGCTCACCTGAGCACTAAGGGAAGAAAAAAAGTAGAAAATGGCTTTTTATTGTAAAGTTTAAATCCAAAAGTAATCCCATGACCAATCATGGATTTGTTATTTTTTAGAAAATGTTTTTTTTAAAGACTTTTCCTATATATATTTTTAAAAACTTTGGTCGGCCATTTTGGCCCCGCCCTACCCATGAGGTCATATGATTTGAACAACTTTGAATCATGAATCATTTGAATTATGGTGTTGTCATTCTTGAGAAGAAGATTTTTAAAGAATTTTCCTATATATTTCTATGTAAAACTTTGGTCGGCCATTTTGGCCCCGCCCTACCCCCAGGGGTCATGATTTGAACAAACTTGAATCAACACTACCTGAGGATGCTTCCATATAAATATGATCAATTATGGCTTTGTCATTCTTGAGAAGAAGATTTAAAAAAAAAATTTCTATATATTTCTATGTAAAACTTTGGTCGGCCAGTTTGACCCCCCCCCTAAGCCCGAGGTGATGATTTGAACAAACTTGAATCTACACTACCTGAGCATGCTTCCATATAAATAAGATGAATTATGGCTTTGTCATTCTTGAGAAGAAGATTTTTAAAGAATTTTCCTATATATTTCTATGTAAAACTTTGGTCGGCCATTTTGGCCCCGCCCTACCCCCGGGGGTCATGATTTGAACAAACTTGAATCCACACTACCTGAGCATGCTTCCATATAAATATGATGAATTATGGCTTTGTCATTCTTGAGAAGAAGATTTTTAAAGAATTTTCCTATATATTTCTATGTAAAACTTTGGTCAGCCATTTTGGCCCAGCCCTACCCCCGGGGGTCATGATTTGAACAAACTTGAATCTACACTACCTGAGCGTGCTTCCATATAAATATGATGAATTATGGCTTTGTCATTCTTGAGAAGAAGATTTTTAAAGAATTTTCCTATATATTTCTATGTAAAACTTTGGTCGGCCATTTTGGCCCCGCCCTACCCCCTGAGGTCATGATTTGAACAAACTTGAATCTACACTACCTGAGCATGCTTCCATATAAATATGATGAATTATGGCTTTGTCATTCTTGAGAAGAAGATTTTTAAAGAATTTTCCTATATATTTCTATGTAAAACTTTGGTCCGCCATTTTGGCCCCGCCCTACCCCCTGAGGTCATGATTTGAACAAACTTGAATCTACACTACCTTAGCATGCTTCCATATAAATATGATGAATTGTGGCTTTGTCATTCTAGAGAAGAAGATTTTTAAAAAAATTTTCCTATATATTTCTATGTAAAACTTTGGTCGGCCATTTCGGCCCTGCCCTACCCCCGGGGGTCATGATTTGAACAAACTTGAATTTACACCACCTGAACATGCTTCCATATAAATATGATGAATTATGGCTTTGTCATTCTTGAGAAGAAGATTTTTAAAGAATTTTCCTATATATTTCTATGTAAAACTTTGGTCGGCCATTTTGGCCCCGCCCTACCCCTAGGGGTCATGATTTGAACAAACTTGAATCTACACTACCTGAGCATGCTTTCATATAAATATGATGAATTATGGCTTTCTCATTCTTGAGAAGAAGATTTTTAAAAAAAATTCCTATATATTTCTATATAAAACTTTGGTCGGCCATTTTGGCCCCATCCTACCCCCGGGGGTCATGATTTGAACAAACTTGAATCTACACTACCTGAGGATGTTTCCCCATAAGTTTCATCTTTCCTGACACTGTGGTTCTTGAGAAGAAGATTTTTAAAATATGCCACCAAATTTTCATGAATTCCCAATTATCTCCCCTTGAATAAGGGCGTGGCCCTTCATTTGAACAAACTTGAATTCCCTTCACCCAAGGACACTTTTTGGCAAGTTTGGTTGAAATTGGCCCAGCGGTTCTTGAGAAGAAGTCGAAAATGTGAAAAGTTTACAGACAGACGGACAGACGGACAGACAGACAGACGGACGCCGGACAAAATGTGATCAGAAAAGCTCACTTGAGCTTTCAGCTCAGGTGAGCTAAAAAAAAGTATTTCTAAAAAAAAAAAATAATGGTCCGTCCGGCTTGAACTCGGGACCTCTCATATGGGAATCGAGAAGCATACCACTAGACCACGGAATCCCTTTATATAAAATCAAGTTTATGCAGAAGTGAAGTCACATACATGTATATATTTATGTTGACTTCGGTGTTGTCAAAATTTTACACAATCCATGGTGTTTAATTTATTAAAGCCTTTATTGAACAGTTCTAATAGATGTAATAAGAACATAAAGTCTGCCGAGAACCTGTTTTATACACAATAACTCTCCTCATGCCCCTGTGCTAAAAAAAGCGACATGTAATACTATAAATACAAATACAACAAACAGGGCTGGGCACTTTGGGAGGGGTGAGAGAGGCCCTTGGGAGTTTTGGTCTAAAATTACATTGCATAAGCTCAAAATCTTGAAATATCGCCTT
This sequence comes from Saccostrea cuccullata, assembly GCF_032062105.1. Lineage (NCBI taxonomy): Eukaryota > Metazoa > Mollusca > Bivalvia > Ostreida > Ostreidae > Saccostrea > Saccostrea cuccullata. The sequence goes on along the minus strand of NW_026935125.1, from coordinate 41,280 downwards.
GAAATGATAGTGTTACACAGACAGAATGTATAAATTTATGACCTTGAACTTTGACCTTTTGACCTCAAAATCAATAGGGGTCTTCATAAGGCCACAAGGAGTTGTTGTGTTAAATTTCATTGCAAAAGCTCAAATGGTTCTAGAGATATCCTGTGGAAATTAAAGTGTTATAACAGATAGAATTTGCTTGTTTATGACCTTAACCGTTGACATTTTGATCAAAAGGGTTATTCTTTAGTCCATAGGGAGTTGCTATACTAAATTTCATTGCAAAAGCCCAAAGGGTTCTCAAGATATTGTGTGGAAACGAAAGCGTTACAGACAGAAAGACGGATGGACAAACCCTAATTAATGTCCCCCACTTTATAAGCGGGGTACAAAAAGAAACAATTACTGTATTTGAATATATTCTTCCTTCAGCATTAATTTTTCAAAGAGATAATACTAAAACACTCTTTCAGATGGCTCTATCGAAAGCACAAATACCAGGTACACCTCAACACTTTTTAGAGTGTGGTATTGAAGACTGTGAGAGAAACTGTGAATTCTACTGCAATGTTTGTCACACTAGATTATGCAAACAATGCAGGGATGAACATCAAAGAAGTCTAGAGACAAAAAGCCATGAAATAGTGCTATATCAACAACGGAAACGGCAACTACCCACAGAAAAATGCAAGATCCACCCCACCAAGTTAATAGAACTTCTTTGTGATGAATGTAAAATACTGATTTGTTCCAAATGCACTGCCACATCAGCACACAGAGGTCACACATTCACTGATCTGGAATCAATTTATACAGAGAAGTTTTCCCATTGTCAAGAAGAAATTGCAAAAATTCATGAGTATTTCCTGCCAACATCACAAGACATACAGAGAGAAATAAAGGAAGACGCCACAGAAATCAAGAAGGCAATGGACAACATAAGAACCTCCATGAAGGCTGAAGCAGACTCCCTTAAAACTCTGGTGGACTCAGTAACTACTGAAAATATGGAAGAGGTGAACAAAATAGAGCAGTCATTACTGGAAAAATTAAATAATCAAGAAACAACAATAGAAAAGTATACTACCTATCTCAATGACCTGGATAGAAAGTTCCATGTTTATTTGTCCTCTTTGAAGCCTTCAAAACTTTTCACTGCAGAGGACATACAAATCCAACCCATACCAGTGACAACAAAACCAGTGATGCCTGTATTTACTGCTGGAAAGTACAGAATAGAGGATATTGCCAAACTACTGGGGAAAGTAACTTCTCCAAACATAAAAGAAGAGGTAAGAAAAGTACAGCCTCTTAGATCAAAAACTCAAAAATCAAATCAGAAATCAACAACCTATCAAGTAATGAAAGACAGTAAATCAACATCTAATGTGAAACAAAAACTGTTTATATCTTCCTCTGTCACTGAGGTCAGGGAGTTCACAGTACCAGGTGTTGACAGAGTGTACCATATGTCACTAGATCAGTCAGGCAGACTCTGGGTCAGTGATCATATTGGTAACCTTGTCCAAACAGATCTACAGGGGAATCAGTTACAGAAGATACAAACAGGAGGTGGACGAGGTTACCACACAGTGGCACAGGAGGGGGATCTGATCTTTACAAACATGTACAAGAACGTCATCAATAGGATAACACTGGATAACAATATCACTGAATTCATTAAAACAGGAGACTGGGAACCAATCAGCATACACTCCTCCCACATCAATGGGGACTTACTGGTGGGGATGGAGAAGGGTGTAGAGGCTAAAATCACCAGGTATAACAAGACAGGGAAAGAAATACAGAACATACAGAGGGATAACAAAGGACGGGAACTGTATAGTTCACCATACTATATAACAGAAAATATCAATGGAGATATATGTACATTAGACTTAGATGAAGCAACAGTAGTGGTGGTGAATAAATCTGGACAACACAGATTCTCCTACACAGGTCAGGAGTCAGGAGGGTTCCATCCCTGTGGTGGAATCTGTACTGATGTCCTTGGTCACATACTGGTGTGTGATGGTGTCAATATTCACCTCCTTGATAAGGATGGTCAATTCTTATCTCTACTACTCACACCAAAACAAGTATCTGATCCCATTAGTGTATGTGTGGATGATGAGAACAATCTTTACGTGGGACAAGGAAGCAATACAATCAAAGTCATTAAATATCTGGAATAGGATTTTTATTATCTAAATGACTGCAAAGCAAAACTATGACAAAAGTCTATAAGTATAAGGTAAAAGGTTATACATTATTATCGTCATATAAATGAGATTTCTTCTCATAAATATGAAATAATTAACTTGTAAGAACGAGAAAATAATCTCAATATATCTCTCAAAAATCTTTAAAAACTTGTTTTCGGGTAAATCATGCATTAATGTCAGATCGTAAAATCGCATCAACATGACACATGATACACGAGTCAAATATTATTCAATTTGCATGAACAAATTAGAGTGCACGCACGAAAACCTTGTCAACCTAGTAACAAAGATTCCTTCCATCTAAGTGTTTGAATGTACCCCACCTATGCTGTAGTAAATAATGAGAACATATATAATCCAAAATACTGTAGATTGGCAACTAATCCTGATGGTTTATATTTCACTATTTTCGTGTTTGATCACTTTTTCGCGAAATTAAACCCATCTCGAATGCTAATATTTGTTTAATAAAGTGTTTTGATGCTTATACGAACTTTGAATTGATTTCTTGGGGGTGTGAATTGAATCAAAACGATTGCGATTGCATGGTACCTGATTGTGTTAGAGTTTTTAAAATGCCAATTGCTGTCTTGTAAATTATATTTATAAAAATTCTAAGACCTAATAAAGCTTCAAAACACTTATCATATATTTTTTTAATTTTTGATTGTAAAACTGTTCTTTTATTGAGACAGAATTTGAAATGTATTGTAGGGATATTTTAAAAGATCAATGAATCATATTATGGAATGTCAAATTAATTTCTTCACTTTAATTAGTTTTGAACGTAATGACTACCCAAATTGGAATGTTGACATATGATATCAATTGCAATTGAGAGGCCAGATTCCTGTTTAATCTGAAATGCTTTTCCAGAAATCGATCACTAAACTCATCAATTAATATACATGATATACAATTAGACAGATGCTACATGTATGACCAGAAATTCACTGTTAAAAATTGTTATTGAAAGATGAAAACAGAAAACAACAAGTCACCTGTATAAACTCAAGTGACCTAAAAAGATAAATTAACTAAGAAATTTGATAAAAACTTCAAACAATTAATGTAAATCTGTGAACAATATGGCATAAACATAAGCCCTTACTGTAAATTCTAGAGAAAGGATCAAGTGCTAAGGAGGAGTACTGGGGAATCCTTTTTATTTGTGGGGGTCAATGCTTATGGTTAGCATTGTTGGGATGTTATTTTGTGACTGGATTGTATTTAGCATATTCAGCAAATAAATACATGTGTATATATAAATTAATTGTTTGTGTGGATATGGGTAAAACTAGAAATCCACGATCATTGGTATTCAACAAGTCAGCTAAAGAATGACTTAATCATAGATTTATTTGCTAATACGGTCATTATAACGACCAAAGAAGCCACAGCATGCTAAATTTAACCAAGGTATTTGAAATCCAAATAACATCAACTTATCAGTGAATAGCCTGCCTAGGTTTAAAAATTGATCATGCTCAAAGCATGCTCTTAAAAAGTAAATAATTGACATTACCATATTTATTTTTTCTCGATTATTTCCCATAGTAAGGGGGATTAAGTCCTTCATAACACAATTTAAACTCCCCTTCATCCAAGAATGCTATTCACCACTTTTGGTTAAAATTGGACCAGTGTTTCTTGTGAAGAAAAGATTAAGTTTCCGAGGAACAGACAGGTGAATAGATGGACAATGGGTAATCAGAAATGCTCACTTGAGATACCAGCTGAAGAAAAAATATTTTTACATAATAAAAACTAGTTTATAGCATACAGCTTTCTTAAATATGGAAAATAGAATCAGGATGCTCATGAATTTTGCCATGTTTATCTATTATTTTCTGTCCAAAAATATATATTTTACTTACCACCTTCCAAAAATTAGCTTATCCCTAAATACGAGAGGGATTCCAAAAGCTTCTAGTGGAAATACTGAGAGCTGATTCCAGATACAAGGTACATAATATGGTGCAGAGGCATTTTATAGATAAATCTTGAACCTCAAGGTTTACTATTCTACCAGATATACTGTGATCCAAAGAATACAATATAAACAGTACGACATTTAACTCCGAACACGACATAGTCCAGACTTTTTACTACCATTTTTAACTATGATATCAATAATATGTTTATATTACTTGGTCGGATAAATCAAACGGATATTGACAATGGATTTTTTCACCAATACATTGGTATTGTATGAATATATTCTATTATCCTGACGAGATATTTGTAATTGTCATAATTTATGAGATGTTTTCCATGTTTCGCAATAAATGGGAAGTTTAATTCAATTGTCAATATTCGTGGGATTTATCCAATTTGACCAAATTTGTGGGAGAAAAAAATCCAACAGGAGAAAATATCCCATCTGACATTTTTTCTCCCATGGGAGAATGGTGGGATAGCTGGTGGGACTGAAAATCCCACCTTTCTCCGATAGGATTCCGAGTTTAAGGACTTCATATCTTTAGAATAGGGGGTGTTTGTGAGTTCAACACGAGACCCTGGAATACTGCTAAGAAATCCCACCAAGTGATAAACACATGTACCGGTAAAAATATTTTGGATATCATAATTAGAAATGGTAGTAAAAAGTTTGGACTATGTCGTGTCCAGAGTTAAATGTCATACTGTTTATATTTGTTCATTTTGAAGGTAAAAAATAGAAAGCATATATGAATAAACAATAAAATTTAACAATTAATAATATCTACATCGCATTTTAATATATCAGTATTTTTTTCATAATGAAATTTTAAATCAACCTGAATACCTACTTTCTTTTTCCCCCTTGGAACCTGTTTTCCACATTCTTCTTCCTCCTCCATTTCTTCCTCATGATGACCTTCCTCCTCCTCTTTGATTCCATTTCGTTCCTCAACCACATCATCCAAGGTTGCCTCTTCCATCTTTATCCACGCCATCCAATACATTTGAGATTTTTTTTACCTCATGGCAAGTTTGATGGCCAGATGCAAATGAAAATATTTGTTTCTGATATTAACAATTGACATTAACATGGTACAACAAATATTTCCTGTACTGTGACTGGATATTAAAAGGTTGCGACAAAGTTCATTATATGATTATGCTTCATTTACTTGCATTGGTCAGTATTTTAATGAGCTGCAAGAAGTTCTCTTCTCAGTCAACCATGGCCAGAATAAGAGGATCGTATATTGGTTTGCTATGCTGACATACCATATAATTTAAAAACATATCATTGTATATCTTCCCATTAGTATTTAGCTGAATTTTAAAGACAATTCTGATCGTTTCGTGGACTTGACCTGAATTACCTATGACTTTAACTTCAATATCTTAAAAATGTACAGAAAGGTCATTCTGAAAATGAGACAGAAATATGACTTTCTGGTTGTTATACATAATAGCATATCTACTTCTTCTGTAGACGTTGTACTTCCCAATTGTTCTTCATTTTGAGTTTTTAATTTTTCTGTGACTCAAAATTGATTAAGAAAAAAAACATTAACAGAAATATTTTATTAATTCTATCCAATTTGAAAATGATAAAGCACATGTGCACACTGCATCAAAGATGTACTTCTGACACACGCTCTATAAACTTGGCTTCGTTATTTGTATTAGGTACTCAACATTTCCCAATCCCTATATAAAAGCTGTTTGGTAAATAATAAAAGTTAATCATTCAGTTCATTTCTATATGATACATCTTTATACATGTATCTCATATCTTTATACCATTATGTATTAAAAAAATTTGATGTTGAAATAGCGAATCGAAATAGCATCTGCTGGTAATTAAATGAGTGTCCTTCCTTCAACATGATAGTATCTTTTGTTTATACATGTTAAAATATTAAAATCATTAAAATATATTAAACAACCCCTCACTTTTACATGCCTAAATGCAGCCTACATCAGTTTGTGATACAGTGGTAGTCAAACATTGTCAGTTTAGATCTGAGCTGCTGTATATCACTGATACACTGATGGTCAGGGTAGTTACAGTCTTTGACAGGTCTCACAACATAGCTCTGTTCTCTGTCACGTTTGTCTGTGTTAGCTTTCTTCTGGGGAGGTTCCACTTCATCACCCTTTCCATCTACCTGCTCCACTTCTGGGTTTCCAAGAACCTGGAGCATGAATAACAGATTAAAATCAAATGTGAAACATCAAGACTTTTTTAAGAACTTGAACACATTTTTGGTTGAGGGGGAAATATATAAATAAACAGCAACAAGTTTAAATCTGAAATCACTAAGCTTAACACATAGAAATCTCTAATTTGAATGTATATTTAGTAGAGGGTTTTTAGAATGTGACAGGAAATTGTGAGATTTTTTTTTACCTGAAAGCTTATCCTTTTCTGATTTTCTCCCAGATACTGTTTGTACCAGTTCCGCAGGTCTTCTAGTGTTAACGTCCTCAGTATAGCTACCTACAGTAAAAGCAAATCAAAGCGTATGAACATTCATACAGGTCAGAATACCTACAAAAAATATTTTGATAGCACTTCAGACTTTAAATGTCTAATTAAATTTTAGGAAAACATACATAAAATTGACCTTTATAATTATCTGTTTTACAATACCGACCTCTTTTTCTAGTCTGTCAAACACGTAGTTTTGTTCCTTACACTCCCCCCAGTATCTGTTGACTTCCTCCTCTAACTGAGTGTCCTCTGTAAGCTTGGCTGCTATCAGAGACTCCACCTTAAATATAACACAGGGACTTAGGACAAGGACAACAAAGGTCTTAAATGTCCCACAGGGATTAGGACCAAACCAAAAAGGTAGTGAGATTGCTCAAACAACAGAATTTAATTTGTGCTTTATTACTTTATTGCATTTACCAATGTATCAAACTCCTCTTTGGACATTTCATCCAACATCTCTTTGAACTTGTTCAGGAAATCCTCAATATGGTTGTCAACCTCATGCATCCTACAAATATTATAAGAATGTAGTTTATCAATTCTTTTAAAAATACGTCATAAAAATTCATTTTACTGTGGTATCAATCAAAATTAATGAAAAATACTGTATATATTCGCCTATAAGTCGTTTTTTTGGGAGTTAATCTCTGGTCTAAAACTCCTTGTTCAACTTATAGGTGAGCTATTAAAAGTATGGTTTCATATGAGGTCAGTCCATCTGATATACAAGCTTTTTAAATACCACCGACTTATAGGCGGACCGACTTATGGGCGAGTATATACGGAACTCTTTATAAAAAAAACCTTGGCACTATATGATTGTTTTGAATCAGTAACTATTTTACATTAATATTTATTTGCAGTGGGATAGATTTAAACTAAAGTCTGGTATACACAAATAATAAATCTTACGTGAACTTCTGGGCTTGGAACTGGACTGTTACAGCGAGTCCCATGATGCCATTGGTTACCAGGTTCTGACAGTATACAGTATATCCCAGCTGTAGTTGTGTCCTCAGCACATCAAAACACGGCTCCTGCATTCTTAACTATACAAAAGAAATACTGTTTTTTTTTACATGTGGAGTGTAAAACACGAGGGATTCCCATGTATATCGATGTCAGAAAACATGGCAAAAGACATCAAAGTTAGACTCCATGAACTACTCAGACTGAACCTTTGTTTGAAGCCTATACCACATAAATCTATACTGTAATTTGTTGATGACGGTTTTGACTGAACCTTATGTCACTTACATCTAAGAATTCATTGTTGATGGTTTTGAATTAACCTTATTATATGCCACTTACATCTAAGAGTTTTGACTGAACATATGCCATCTACATTTAAGATTTCATTGATGTCAGTTTTTACTGAACCTTATGTCACTTACATCTAATAAGAGTTTTTGATGACCATTTTGACTGAACTTTATGTCACTAACATCTAAGAATTGTTGATGACGGTTTTGACTGAACCTTATGTCACTTACATCTACATGTAAGAGTTTGTTGATGATTCACTTACATCTAAGAGTTCATTGATGACGGTTGACCTGATATCCCCGGGGTCAGACTGGAGGTACACCGTAATACTGGAGTTGGCGTCCTCCATGTTAAAGCTGTTTGTCTGGCAGTAACTCCATTGTTTAAGAATCTGGTACAATCTTCTCTACAAATTCATGTACATATAAAGAAAAGTCAACCTTTCCAGCTGAATAAAGATCCCTGACATAATTTGAATTCAATCTTATAGTGCATATTACTTTCACATTATTGACCATGTAATTATTTACAAGTTTTAGCCATGTATACAAGATTTGGGATAAAACATTATTTTACATATTTAACAGAGATCTTTTTCTCTTTCATCTTGTTCTTTAGACATACCAATTTATTCCTTGCCTGTCATATTTCTTCTTACCCTGTACATTTTGGAAGATTCCACTTTTCCATATAATTTTGATTCCACCCTCTCTTTAAACCAAGTAGCCTCCTGCAAAATATGATTAAATTAAATTACAATATCAATTAAAGGGACAAAAGAAAAGTTAGGACATACTCAAAAATCTTAAGCCATTGACAGGAATGGGGACACCTTGATACTGCCCTTAACAGTACAGTTATCTTGGCCAGTTAATAAATAATCATATTTTAATTTTCCTTGTGCATTTCTTTTTTACAAAAGCCCATTGAGCTCACTTAGGAAGTGAAAAAAATTAATTTTTCGTGTTATAACGCGAAACTTTCGCGAATAAACGAGTAACTTTCGCGTTATAACGCGAAACTTTCGCAAATAAACGCGTAACTTTCGCGTTATAACGCGAAACTTTCGCAAATAAACGCGTAACTTTCGCGTTCTAACGCATGACTTTCGTGAATAAACACGTAACTTTCGCGAATAAACGCGTAACTTTCGCGTTATAACGCGAAACTTTCCCAATATAACGAGAAACTTTCGCGATATAACGTGAAACTTCTGCCATTTTACCAAGACATTTGCTTAAATCTCATTTTTCTTTTGATTTTGTGATCAAGTTTTTTTTATTCCAATGATAAGCAATTAAAAGCTATTTTAAACTTGGACTATCTCAGGCTACAAGTTTAAGTTTTCTTCCTATTGAATCCATCTTTACCGTCATGGATGGTCTTTCTCAGCGCTGTTCAAAGAATTCAAAGATTATGCGAGTTTCCCAAAAGTTAATCTTCAATCCCTATTATTATAACTATAAAGATTATGAATTTCGGGGAAAATCACCCTTTCCGATGTCTTGATATATGCACTCTCTAAAAAATTTGAAATAATTTTATTTTATAAAGAACAAGATCTCAGTATTGTGAAAATTGGATAGTAGATTTTCATTTGTCTCCGTTAGATTCACTAGAGAAATACGATATCGGGAAAATATTGACAATTAATTCAAAGTGTACAAACTCTGCTGTATATACCTTAATAGTTTAATTTTTGGCCCTAGTCCACGAATGAATTTTTCTATAAACCCTCCGGATAAATTTGTAATTAACAACATACAATTATAATTGTTATTTAAATAGCATCATATGGCCCGTTGAGCTCATGAAGTGATATATTGTTCATTTACTTTTAAGTTATGTTTCTATCATGTAAACTTTTAGTCAAAAATGATTGATTGCTTAATTTACTAGTGGTACAGTTGTGTATGCAGAATGTGTAACTGATAAAAAACAGCCTGAAAAAAGTTTCAAGTGGAGATTTTTCTTAAAAAATAATCAGTCTAAAGAATTTCTTGAATTTAAAATTTGAAAAACATGTAAAAGAAAAAAAATCAATTTATCAATTGAGAAGATTTAAAAAAAGAAGAAAATATTCTGATGACTAATCTATTCTATTCTGGCATCATTTCTCCAGTACATCTTCTAAGGAAATTATATTTTATAAATAAGTTGCTGAGAGTTCCGGTCTGTTTTCTTGTTCTTATCAGTCAATCAAGATCAAGGTTCCTGGCATGGGTATCATTATATATATGCATATTTATTCGCAAAAGTTTCGCGTTATAACGCGAAAGTTTCGTGTAATAACGCGAAAGTTACGCATTTATTCGCAAAAGTTTCGCGTTATAACGCGAAAGTTTCACGTAATAACGCGAAAGTTATGCGTTTATTTGCGGAAGTCTCGCGTTATAACACGAAAGTAACAAGTTATTTGCGAAAGTTACGTGTTTATTCGCGATAGTTTTGCGTTATAACGCAAAAGTTTTGCATAATAACGCTAAAGTTACGCGCTTATTCGTGGAAGTTTCGCGTTATAACGCGAAAGTTACGCGTTATAACGCGAAAGTTACGCGTAATTACGCGAAAGTTTCGCGTTTATTCGCGAACGTTTCGCGTTATAACGCGAAAAATTTATTTTTTTTTACCTACCAAAATGAGCTCAATGGGCTTTCTTACTTTTTAAACAGGCAAAACTAGAGATGTTTTTAACTGTTTGTCATTAAACTCATCTTCCTCAGCTTTACCTTGGGTGTGACATTGCCAACCACCAAGACGTCGGCTTTTAATTATACTCTGTCTGAACTCAGTCAGGAAGTGTTGAAGATCCTCATTGGTCAGACTGTCCATCACACTGTATATTTCAGGGGCGGGCCTATAGTGGGGGTTTATCACAGAAAATCGTAGGATTCTGTAAGGAAAAATCAACAAACATGAATGAACGTTACAGTAATAACAATTTTATTTGTCCATTCATGGTGTGAAATGGGGAGTAGCTAGTGATTAAGAAACACTTCATTAACTGATTACATGAATGTTCAATATTCCTTAATAATGGGTTTTAAGAGACTAAAATTCAAGAAATTAAGGTAGGTCGCGGGTTTGCTTTTGACATCAATTTTGGTACACAATTTCGACGATTCGAGCGGCTGTTTTGTGCATATTTGATTATGACGTCAGTTACGTCACAAAGGCAACGTTGCGTTGTTTCCCGCTTAATTCTCTGCAAATGACTTCAAATCAGTATGAATCAAGTAGATTAAAAGTGCATGCTATTGTACGTAAACCCCGTACATGCTTTATAATTAAATTTCAGTCTGAACCCTCAAGTGATTATTAGTATATGTAATGCCCAAGGAAAAATTAAATACAACACCAAATGAATGGAATAATTTATATTGTAAGTATTACTAAACTGCTAAAAGTCAATCAGAATAAGTCGGCATGAAAGTCATTGGCCTTGGAAGCAAATTGAAAGTGGGGGCTAAGTGTTAGAAAAATTTTTTTGTACCTCCAAAAAAACAAGCAAAAAAAAAGTAAAAGTCTATTTCCCAAACACGAAAATCCTAATTTTAACCTATACTAAAACTTATCTATGGAAAGTGGGGGGGGGGGGGGGGGGGGGGGGGGGGGGGGGGGCAAGGTTCGAAGTCCAGTACCAAAAATTTTCTTCCAAACACCAACACTTTTACCAATTTTAACCTATACTAAAAAGTATCTAAGGAAAGTGGGGGCTAAACTTACGAAGATATGTTCAATGTCTATACTAAGTGGATATTGGGAAAAAAAGTGGGGGGGGGGGGGGGGGCAAAGTCCCCCCCCCCCCCCGGTTCCGACGCCTATGAAAGTTATGGTATGCAGAGAGTAAGTTATCATAAATAAAATTGTTTAGCAGAAAACTTGAGGTGTTGTATTTGCGCACGTTTTTTGCAACTGGGGGAACATACGTATTGCATCATGACTGCTAATCAAAGCTAGGGCGAAAATATGCGTATAATTTTCAGGATGGAATCAATCCTCAACACTAAAAACGCATTAAATTTAATACATGCATTTTCCTTTTTTTTTTCTTATCATCATCATCACCATCATTATTATTAAGTATTGTTTGGTTACTTATTATGTACAGTGAACCCTCATTTATTTTGACGCTTAGGTTCCCAGTCAATTTGTCCGGATATGTGAAGCATCCGGATATCTGAATCACCAGTTAAACAAGACAAAATAACATTTTAAAATTTCGTTCCCATGAAAAATCGTCTGGATACTGAAGCATCCGGATATCTGGCGTCCGGATATCTGAAGGTCCAGTGTATCTAAATCTCATCTAGTCGCCTTGTTTTACTGGCTGATAAATTATGTAATGCTTTCAAAAATCCAAATTTATACAAACACCTGTAAGACCTATATGACACTGTAAACAATTTACAAGTATCTTTTTGTATTATTAAAAGTTTTAAACAAAAGCTCTACTCTAAGTGTAAAAGCTCAATTCAATTTTACATTTTATGCATGGAAATTTGAATAAGAGAATTTTTAATTAACAAATGTTTAAGAGTTAGGCCCATGTACTAGCTTGCGTCTTATATAGATATAAAGAAAATTGCAAATATCCCCCTTACCCCCCACCCACCCCCCAACCCGGCTAATTTCCCCAGTTTCTGGAAGTTTTTCCTTACTGTTATTTCTTTAATATAGTGATCAAATTTTTGTGCTATATATGCCTGAAATCATTTACACCATTAATTTCCTTAGAAATACAGAAACTCATATTTTATCACTCGCGGTGTTGTCGATGCATGTTAATTCTCATGCATGAGGAATGTTTATACATGTACCCTTCATTCCGACTCTGTGGTTAGAATAATAATTTCACAATACTAGTGAAAATAAGTTATTGGTCATCCTAATATATTTTCGCAATAACTTAAATGATGAATGCGATAGTAATGCGTCCGTCGTCCGTCCGTCTGTCTGTCCGTCTGTCTGTCTGTCTGTCTGTCTGTAAACAATTTTTCAAAATGCTACTCCTCCTACAGTTTTGGTCCGATTTCAATATAACTTGGCACACAAGTCGACTACACTAAGATACATAATTCTGTGCATCGGTTTTTGATTTCGATGAACGGTGTTGTCGTGGTTACTAAAAATAGAAATTTCTGTGAAATTCTTTTAAACTACTCCTCCTACAGTTTTGGTCTGATTTCAATATAACTTGGCACACAAGTAGACTACACTAAGATACATAATTCTGTGCATCGGTTTTTGATTTCAATGAACGGTGTTGTCGTGGTTACTAAAAATAGAAATTTCTGTGAAATTCTTTCGAAATGCTACTCCTCCTACAGTTTTGGTCCGATTTCAATATAACTTGGCACACAAGTCAACTACACTAAGATACATAATTCTGTGCATCGGTTTTTGATTTCAATGAACGGTGTTGCCTCGGTTACTAAAAAAGAAATTTCTGTGAAATTCTTTCAAAATGCTACTCCTCCTACAGTTTTCATCCGATTTCAATATGACTTTGCACACAAGTCGACTATACTAAGATACATAATTCTGTGCATCGGTTTTTGATTTCGATGAACGGTGTTGCCGTGGTTACTAAAAATAGAAATTTCTGTGAAATTCCTTTCGAAATGCTACTCCTCCTACAGTTTTGATCCGATTTCAATATAACTTGGCACACAAGTAGACTACACTAAGATACATAATTCTGTGCATCGGTTTTTGATTTCAATGAATGATGTTGCCTTGGCTACTAAAAATAGAAATTTCTGTGAAATTCTTTCGAAATGCTACTCCTCCTACAGTTTTAATTCGATTTCAATATAACTTGGCACACAAGTTGACTACACTAAGATACATAATTCTGTGCATCGATTTTTGATTTCAATGAACGGTGTTGCCATGGTAACTAAAAATACAAGTTTCTGAGAAATTCTTTTAAAATGCTTCTCCTACAGTTTTGGTCCAATTACAATATAATTTGGCACACAAGTAGACTATACTAAGATACATAATTCTGTGCATCGGTTTTTATTTTGATGAGTGGCAAGGATCATTTTTCTATTTATTGCTGTTTTAAAGTTTCAAGTCCCAACTGCTACTTTTCTCTTCCTTTGTTTTAAGTATAAACCAGTAGAGCTACAGTCTCGACAGAGACTTCTGGTTCCATATATTTCAATAGTAAAGCATAAAAAATGTTCTAATGACAATACCGCATTTATAGTAATATAGCATTAAAACTAAGTAGGCAAATTTTATAAAAATTGCAGATAATATGCAGTAAATTCTCGGGAACATTATATCAAATTTTCAGGATATGTTTTCTCGTAAGAATTTTTATGCAGTAAACCCGCGACCTACCTTAACTGGCAATTCAAATAAATATCTAAATAGCTTGTCAGTTCAGATTGATATGAAGTTCATAACAATTCACATGACTGTCTGTCTCGTATCTAATATCAAGGAATGGCTAAAATGTTATGATATCTCAAGGAACCAATAGTGAATCAACTTAGATATCCTTGCCTGACAAGCTCAGCTGGTTTGATGATGGCATTAAAAATCTCCCTCTTCACTTTATTTCTCATGATTGGAAACAACTCATCATCGCATGCATAGTCAAAAACAGCTGTCAAAAGTAGATCAATCAGCTCCTACAAAACAACAATAACAAACCAATACAGCTTCAATGATAAAGAAGTATCATACATAATTTTAAACATATTTTCTTATATGGGCCTCCATTCAACAATGCTTGTAAAAAGAAAAGATTTTTTTGTGAACAGTTTGATAAGAATTCTTACAGGCAACTTCTGGTTGAATCCATTCACTTTGAATTTAAGACCTGTATCATCCACATTGATTGAGAAGCTGAAAATTTAAACAATTTTAATCAGGAAAAGAATTAGTCCACCATAATACACAGATAAATGTTTTATGACAATGGATGTAGTACTGGAAAAAATTCTCAAGATCAGAATCAGGAGATAACTTACTCAAAGCCAGCCATGATAGCAGGGTATGTAGGGGCATCCAATTTATGTTTCATCACAGCCTCAAATATTTTCAGCAGACCTTGACTACAAAATACCATTAATACAATTACTCATCATACTTGTCTACAGGGATTAATCTAGGTTTTTGAGGTAACTACCCTTTCTTGAGAAATTAGGAAAATCAGCCAGGTCTGGGAACCACTCAAGTAAGTGCAGGGCAAGCCCTAGGCCTGCTTGGGCGACAATTGAATTTCAGCATTTTTATGACCATTTAAGGTAGGATTCTTCTCTGGTTTCTGACTAGATGAAACATTCAAAGTATATTTGCTTATATGTCTTATATATTGAGATGTAAGTAATTTAAAAGATCATATTTTTCTTTCCACATCACAATTGTACATCTTTAAATAGAAATGGTAAACTGCGTTTGAAAACTAGCAGGGACTATATTTTTGGCGGATTGGTGGCGTATGAAAATATCTTCTTTTCTGTCCCTCAAAATTATAATAGAACAATTAATTTAGTAATAATTTTTACTCAATCGAAGTCTTGGAGAAATTTTCAAATGTAAGTTAGATTAATAATGAGGGACTAAACTTTCAAAATATATCAAATAAATATGATATTTCAAACAAACTAGAACTTTATTAGCTTTTAAACGCTTCCCATCAAAGTGCAGATTTGAGCCAAAAATCCATAAAAAGTATTATTTCTCTCTTACTAAACGATCAAAACTTTTTGTTTTTGTATCATTTTGTACATTTATAGGACAACTTTATTATATGTGAAAATAAGAAAAAGTTAAATATAGGAAGCATATGAAAATATCTAATATATACTAAAAAATTAAGAAAAACAGAGAAAATTCGGATTAGCCAATGTCCAGTTAAGTTAAATTATTTATGTAAATTTGGTAACATCATGCTATAGACCCAATATAGTAATATGTTTTTATGCAAAAAGAACAATCATTAAACTTTTGAAATAGAAGTAGGTATCACATGATTGGCAACAGTTATTTTTTATTGTTAATGTCAAGGAAAAGGATAATGACCTTGACCTGACCTTGCCTCTAATATAAAACGGTCAAATTTAATCTCATTGATACTATCACTTACTGGTATTGTCTTCTTGATTCTGTGAAAATTTCATTAATTTTTAAATACCGTATAGCGGGTTTTTTTGGCGGGTGTAAAATTTGGCGTTTTGCCTGCTGAAAGGTAGCCCAATAATTTTGGCGTAATTTATTTTAGCGGACACAGGGTTTCATCTCTTTACCGATGAACACTAAGAAGACTAAGTTTACTATTGACTCACTATTTTAGCGATTAAAATTTTAGCGGACTACCATCAAAACGCCAAAATAAGCCAAAATTAGCACCCCGCTAAAATAACCCGCTATACGGTATTAGAAATATGAGAAGAATTATGGCACGCCGATTGGTTCAAAATTATTTTCTGCACGACCTTAAACAAAAATTACACGAGTAAGTAAAAACTTACACAAAGTGAGGAAAGTATACACAAAGTTATTGAAATTTACACAAACTGCAGAAAAACTACACAATCAACAAAATATTTACACGATATAGTGAGAAAATTGCACAAACGTAAAAACGAAAACTGCACGAATGAGAATACAACATCGACATAATATACGACGCATCCTCATTGCGCACATTTTATTAATATTCATTAGAGAACAGCTCAGGGTGGCTTGGATGCTTGAAACATATACCTATAAATTAGTAACGTGTTAGTAATATTTATTTAATCTTTTTAAAAAGGATTCAGTCTTTTGGAATTCCGCTAGACTCTCAAGAATATGTACAATGTGTTTTATACATGTATAAATTTACACACAATCTTAAGTATGGGATGTGAACACCCCCGATTAAAAACATTCTACACATGTATAAATAACGTTAAAGGGATGCATATTACCAGTTGTGTGTTTAATTGTTAGATTTTTAAATTGTCACAGTGTCATTCCTCTATCATTGTCTATATAGCAATTTCTTTTGAAAGTGTAAAATATTGATATAGTAAAGGTCTTCATAAAAATTAATAAAATCAGCATGTGATGTAATACAAGACAGTTAACAACAAATAAAACTCTTCTCCTCCACCACCCACTGTGTGTACGTTTGTAATAATTAAGGATGTGGATGCATGACCTTTTCATTTAGAGAGAACTCTCCCTGCTGGTGAAGGAATGAAAGACACCTGTACGCTAATCGATTTATAGTTATTTGACACAACCATAATACCTTTTGATTAAGGATTACTAGCAATTCATACAGAGATTTTGAAGCATTGTTGCGATCATCTGGGTTGTGGAATTTGACAGAAAACCTTTTGGAAATAAACAGTAAAAAATAAAAATAAGGCAAATAATTGCGCAACTTTAAGTTTTATATTGAAACGATCGAATATAATTATTAATTTTTTTTATATAACTATGTACCGGTATGTGACAAAGTAGAACATGCAGTCTTTAATTTTGAACAATGTGTAGTGATTTCATAAATATCCATGTAAATGTAGAAAATTGTATGTAAATTGTAGTCATTTTAGTTATGTGAATTTAAGCTTAATATATTATGTTTTTTATCGAGTTTGCTTTGAATAGGTAAAATGCATATAAAGGAGTTAAAACAATTTAAAATTATAATATACAGACACATATAATGTCAGTAAAGCATCGCTTTTGATAGTGGGGAGGGGGTTAGATTTTTTTTTGACAAAAAAATTGCATGAAAAACCTAATTGCATGACAAGCGAAAAAAAGGCGGGGATGGGTGAGAAGTGTCCAAACTCGAAAATCCTATTTCGTTGAGGTAGTGAGGCACCTACAATATTCCACCTTCTTTTCTAAACACAAAATCATATATTACTTAGATCTAAACTATCAAACAAAAAAGGGGACGAGGCTTTTCAGTGGATATTTACGATAGAAAAATGTTAATTATGTTTGCCAAAGAAAAGAAAACGAAAAGGGGGAGGGATATGCCCCTCCTGATGCTACTGGCTGAAATAATTTTCTATGAATTTAAGCGTACATGAAGTAGTCAATCTAAATCAGGATTGCAATTCAACCTAAAACTATGACGATAAATATTGTAATTAACCGTCCATATCCAGGAATTTGCGCTCGACCTAACAACATTTAAAAAATTGAAGGTTAGGGGGTCAACCAGCATATAAGGAAAATTTACTGTTGCAAAGTCTATAATACTCAGAAAAAAGTAAGGAGGAGGGGGTACTTCTACAGGCCCGTTTGCCGACTAATTTCATTTTATGATTAAATAGTCTTGTTCTTGTTATAATTGCCATGGATTTGGATTGAAAAGTGTTATTATAAAAAACCTAAATTTAGTGTTTGGTAAATAATAAATTTTAAAATCTTATGTATACGAATTCTACATGTAAAGAGAACTTGTTGTCTTTGAAAATATTTGCAAAAATTGTGCTCTGTTTAGAACATGATTTATTTGCATTTTTCAAGAATGATAAAACAAGTTCTATATTCTTTCCATTTATTATCAAACTGCAGTATCCATTCCCGTTTTATTTATGTGTAGCCAGAGGCGTAGTCACAAACTTAAAAGTGGGGGGGGGGGGCTCAAGTCGAGAAATTCTTTGACATGCAAAAAAAAAAAAAAAAAGAAAGAAAAGAAATTCTTTGACAAGCAAAAAAAAAAAAAAGGAAAGTTCCCCAAACTCGAAAATCCTATTTTGCATTTCGGGGGGAGGGGGGGGGGGGGGGGGGCTCAAGTCCAGAAATTCTTTGACAAGCAAAAAAAAAATATATATATAAAGTTCCCCAAACTCGAAAATCCTATTTCGTGGGGGGTTGGGGGGGGGGTAGTGACCAACTTTTTTTTCAAAGGTAAGTTACTTACACAGGTTGGGGGGAAACGTAAATTCCGCTATAATAGTGGTATTTCACTATTATAGTGAAATTACGCTATATTTCCCGTCGTGGATACCCTCAGTTTCACCCGATACCACGAAAGGCGTTTGAACCGCACGTCATGATGTATATTACAATGAACAAAAACTGTCATGCTTGCATGTTTTGAATTTTAATAAAGAGCCATAGCTGCCTTACCGACGACTCGGCCTACACAAGTATTTAAGGAGGCTCATTACACCACTTTTTGATGACGAACTACACAAAAAAATAAACCTCCATTGTGTCGACCGGTTTGCCCTGGGAACGAGTAGTGTAGGTACCTCTATAATATGACCCTGGCCTTTAAAACGCTTTAAAAATAGATGAAACATGCGGTGTTGTAAACAGTGAAAACAAAGTAACGGATTTATTATGCATAAACCAAGAAGAATTGCTGTTAGGCAGAAACAAAAGAAAGCAACTGTCAAATCTTCGCCAAACAAGTAATGTCAATTTCATAGCCATGCATGCAGTGAACTCTATCAATCACTGACGTGTATGTATGGAGGAAATTCGAGTTAAAATCTACAACCTTGTTGAAATTAAAATTTTATTTAATTGCGCCATTTACTGTGTTGGTGTTAATTTATATATTTGTTTAGTCTCGTTCAACCAGACGCTCGGCTGTCTCCGTGAACTCCGACCAGCAGACCTCTGGGTGGTCGGAGATTTACGGAGACAGCCGAGGGTCTGGTTGAACGAGACTAATATTTGTTTTGATTTAAATGTATACTCTGGCAATTTAAAGCTTTGTTATGAATTTCAGATGTAATGTCAAACGTTCCATAGTGTTTTGAGTCTTGGCTAATTAGGAAAGATAACTCTTGAAAGTGGACTTTTTATACCAAATATTTTTTAAATTGGATTTTTCATTTCGTTTAAACATTCTTCATTCAATTTGACACATGTAATTCATTGAAATACATTCCTTGTCTCTTCAGAACACATTTTTTAAACGTTTTATGCATAGATTAAAAAGATATTGACATTACTTGTTTCCTAGGAGAAAATTATTTGTTCTAATAAAATTATTATTAGGTATTATGAGGTATTTTCACTTTGTGTACTTGTCTTAAGAAGATGCCCATCATTTGACACTGAAAATTCTGAAATTCTGTGAATAATAAACATGAAATAAAACATTTCACTAAAATAAAACAAAAACTAAAAAATTCTATAAAAAATATTTATGATATCAATACCCCCATCTGGATATTTGACATCTACATTATAAGTGGTGCTGTATTGAAATCTAAAATAAACTGTGGATGTAATGAGCCACCTTAAAAGGAAATCACCTGTTTCTATTTATAGATACGTGTACCTTCTCTGTTCTCAAATCAGAATCCATCCACATGTATATGTAACCATTTGTGAACTAGTGTTATATTTTTATATTTGCAACTTTGTTGCATGACAGTAATTTTACTTGTTCAATACCCTTATTCTAAACAAGATTGTTTGAAAATTTTAAAAATAAACAGGCTAACAGTTATGACTTTGGGTTATTAAAATAGTTTAAGTCTGTTTTTCCCCAAGATACTTTCAATGTGTAATGTTGCATTATATATCTCTTTTAAAAATTATTTATACATGTATTATAAAATAATAAAAGAAAACATAGGAAAATGCACACGAGAAAAAAAAATAAAATCGTAGTACACGCACTGTGAGACTCGAACTCACGATCATTATATCTTCACTCCAGCAATCATACCACTATACCACGAAGTCTTGATTCTCAATTGTATAAAATTAAGACAGGTTGTTGAATTTTGAAATAATTTTAGAAGAAAAATTAAATACATATTTTCAACATTTTCAATATGAAAACCACCTTTAACCAAAATTATCTAAGCGTAATGAAGTGCAGTTATATCCAAATAAAATTATTCAAAAGTTGTTTTTCTGGTTATGGGTGGTCTTTTCCTACAGTTTCTCATTATTCAGGGGGGTACCTCAGTATTTACTATATTCTCCATATAAACTGAACGATTTTTATTTCTATCGTATGAGGGAACTATTAATAATTGAATATTATTTTTGTATGAGTTGCTTTAAGGGATGTATAAACTAACATTGTATGACAAAATTTTTGTTAAACAAAGTATTTCAAAAGTCACTACTAGAGTAGGCGATTGATTGATTGATTGATTGTATACTGTTTAACGTCCCTCTCCAGAATATTTCACTGATATGGAGACGTCACCATTGCCGGTGAAGGGCTGCAAATTTAGGCCTATGCTCGGCACTCAGGGCCTTTGAGCAGGGAGGGATCTTTATCGTGCCACACCTGCTGTGACACGGGGCCTCGGTTTATACGGTCTCATCCGAAGGACCGCCCCATTTAGTCGCCTTTTACGACAAGCAAGGGGGTACTGAGGACCTATTCTAACCCGGATCCCCGCGGGGCCTAGAGTAGGCGAAAGTGACTATCAAATGCGCTATGGCTCTTTTCTACTGTTGCGTTTGAAAATGCGAGCACCCTTTTTTTAACGGAAGTAGCATTTTTAACATAGCAACCGATGATTGCGGGAACATACAAGCCTGGTTGAATCTCACTTATTGCTCAATAATGTGCACAAATTAATGTTTGTTACAATTGTCAACTTAAACTGGAAATTGTTCATTGAATTAAACAAGAAAACGATTATTTCTGTCTGCATGGTTACGGGTATGGAGGCTCGTTATGGTAAACGGAAAGACCCATTATTATCGACCGTTGCTACAGCCGATCTTTTTGTACATGGTTGTTAAATAGTGAACATGGGAAATAAGAAGTTTTTTTTTTGTAAAAGTTCAATATCATAATTCTTCATTGATTACATGTAGAAAATCATCAGTAAAATTTAAAACATTTTTGTTATAATGTTTTAATTTCATTGCTTTTTCTCATTAAGCTATTTGATAATTTTTGACTATATACTCGTAAAAAGAGTTTACAAAAGGTATTACTTATATATATATATATATAAAAAAAATTTGATTTTCCGGTCGCATCATAATGACGTGGTGCATAAAATGCATGGTTAATAAAAAAATAAAAAAAAAACTTTTCGACTCGTAAAAATTGTTTTGAATATGTAATAGCTGCGAATGCTGCCAATGATACAAGAATAATTTCGTTTCCTTATTTTGCCTTCCAGCAGAGCATATTTTGCAGAAAACATAGGGATTATCACGTGCATGATCAAGATCCAGGGTGCACGTGGTTCGGTCATTTTTATTTCAGACTGCCTTCAAAGCAATACAATAAGTACGAATATACATATTTTAATGCATTTGCTCATCAGAGATATATTCATTGATGTAATAAAGTCCATAGGAGTCTGAAGCAAATTGAAAGGGTAAATAATTGAAAGTGGGGGGGGGGGGGGTAAACCAACAAAAAAGATAAACCCCAATTTACAATACAAAGAAAAAGTATATCCTTGCAAGAACATGGTGGGGGGGGCTAGGCGCCCCTAGCACCCTCCGGTTCTGACGCCTATGAAGTCTATGAAAAAAGAATTGATTGTAAATGGAAATATACGCTTTTCAAGATTCTACTTCAGCTTTGAATATCTTGCACTTCCATTGCATGGATATACTTTCAGAATTATGAAAGTACTTTTTCAAATGCTAAATTGTTTGCGACTAATTTGATGTTTTACATCAATTTTTAATTGTGGAAAATATAAATTGAGTCGAAGATATTTTAGACACTTCTTATGCTGAGCAAGATGATTTGTTATATGAAATTTCCTTGTAGTTTAAACAATAATACAATGGCATAAATCTAAAAGTCTGAAAAATTAATATTTTTAATGTGATTTTTTGCTATATACTTTCATTTCATATGGATATAATTAGATATAAATATTTTTTTAAATAACAAAAAACTATAGCTACAATGTAATTCTCTCAGATTTTAAAGTTAAATCTTTTTTGTCCAGGTGCATAACTATAAAAGTTAAAAAGATACATTTGTGGGGAGTTAAAAAGATTGTTGAATTATAATTATTTGAACATGTGTTAAAATAAGGTTACAACCACTCTTGTTGAATATTACCGACACCGAAATAAATTGAGTCTTTTTTTCTGAAATAAACAATTGACCAGCCGATATTGAAAATTAGATATATTTTTGGGGATCGTTTATATGTAATTTTTGGATTATTTATTATAAATTGATTTTGTTAAGAGAAAAGATATCGATACACTCTTTTTCATGTTTGTTATTATGGGTCTTTCTGTATACCATAACGGGTCTCCATACCCGTAACCATGCAGAAAGAAATAATTGTTTTCTTGTTTAATTCAATAAACACTTTCCAGTTTAAGTTGACAATTGTAACAAACATTAATTTGTGCACATTAATAAGCAATAAGTGTGATTCAACCAGGCTTATATATCCCCGCAGTCATCGATTGCTATGTTAAAAATGCAACTTCCGTTAAAAAAAGAGTGCTCGCATTTTCAAACGCAACGGTAGAAAATTTATTAAAATTCAAAACATGCAAGCATGACAGTTTTTGTTCATTGTAAGTGCATTTTCAAAGAATATTCATAAGTCGCGCTCAGAAATCGAAAACGAGGCTAAGGTCGGTAAAATTGGAAACAAAATGTCGGCGGCTGAGGAGGAAGGGAAGGGTCACGACAAGCACTGCTGTGTGCCATTCTGTAATGGAAATGGCAGGCTTAACCCAGATTTATCCTTTCACCGGATACCAAAGGCTCCAGAAAAGAGAAAGGAGTGGATTCAAGCGATTAGGAGAGACCCTGGTCCTCTGTTTACCGTGAGTGACCTTCCGATACGTGTTTCAAGAACACGTAAACAATGTCGATGCAAACTGATCAGTGATCTGCACTTATGTAAACAGATATATATTATCCCTTGGTTAAGAGTATGTTTTCATATATTTGTCAGAATATATGTGGAATGACATACTATGCAATGAACAGAAATGTCATCTGATGCAGAGGCATGTAAATCGAGTAGACTAATGCAAGTCAGTCAGCTGTTTATTCATGTTGAGCTCAATGTCAGCTAAACCTTTTTCGCATAACTTTCTGTAATCATAATAAAAATGTTAAATCTAGTATGAAAATTCGTTAATAGATAAATATTAAATAATGAAAGTGTTTTACATGTGAAGATTGGTACCCTAGTTTCTTAACTTAAAAAGAAATCACATAACTAGGATTAGGCTACTTGTATTTACAGTATCTTACTGTTAGCAAGTATCATTAACCAGTTCACCATCTGATATCCCTAGATGCATCTTTTAATTTATATTGCTTAAAGTTATGTAATATGCTCCAAAATGCTTACTGCTTCTAGTTTATGTCATGTAAGTAATATTTCAGTGTAAAATTCATTTCATTATAATTATTCAGATAAGTGATGAAACAGTTGTCTGCTCTCGCCATTTTAAAAAGGAAGATATTAAGTGGACTCCAGTGAGGACAACGTTGAAACCTGGGTCGGTACCCTCAGTTTTCTCCTGGAAGGCGGATACCAACAGTCGACGCCCAATAGTTAAACACACCCTTCCAGAGAAAAGACCTAAGCAGGAATTTGAGGATTCAAGTGTGAGACCTGAGGAAATGGATTCTACTCCATTGTTAATTGAGGATGGGTAATTTCATAGAATTTTTCAAGAGTAGCTAAAAAAAGACTTGATTCATATTAATCTGTTGTATAGTAAAATAAACATAGATTTATGAAATATATATATATATATTAATTATGTAAAAAGTACATTTCTAATTTTGGTCAGATTTTTTGTGATGTACGTACTACAGGTCAACAGAACAAAACACCATTACATGTACAATACTACCGGTAAAACACAATATTAATACATTTTATTGAAATTTCTAATGGTAAGTTTATACCGTGTTGTTATAATATTTATTTGTGTACAACAAGATGGTTTAATTAATATTGTCTAACTCTGACGTTTTAAAGCATAAGGTGACTACATTTTTTTAAAAATATGCATACTGATGGAATATAGACTTACAATCAGAAGTTTGAATTTTTCAGGAGATGTATCATAAAGTCAAATTTTACATGAATCATTCTCAGAAAAGTTATTCTTTTGTCAAACTGATTACTTGATATATTCAGTTTGCAATTGTAATCAACTTTTTTGAATGATTTAACTTTCAACTGCTGCTGGACAGTAGAATGCTGGTCATCATGTCAGTAAGGTATGATTTTTTTTCATGTACTAATATAATTTTTGCAGAGTCTCTTTAAAAAAAATCTCATGATTTTAGTTCTCCTCCTCCTGATGAAATACATGAGAAGAGTAAGAGAGTCCAAGAATTAGAAAATTTGTTGCAGAAGAGGGATGAGGAAATCAAGACTCTACAACAGAAGATTGAGGTTGAACGATTTGGAATTCAGCGGTTTTCAAATGATGATTCAATGATTCAATTTTACACAGGATTTACTACAATGGCTATGTTTTTAGCTTTTTTTGAATACATCAAACCTACTGCAACATGTATGAAAAGCTATTATTATAAATCTTGTGATAAACCTAACCAGCAGGTAAATGTAGGCAAACAAAGAAGCATGTTGTTAATTGACGAGTTGTTCATGTTCTTATGCAGGTTGAAGTGTGGTCTAATGGCACAAGATTTAGGAGTCAGATTCAATTGTCATGTTTCTACTGTTAGTCGAAAGATCATAACATGGGCAAACTTTCTTTATTTTATTTTAGGCAGCATAAGTATCTGGCCTAGTAAGGAACACATTTATGAAAAAATGCCCCAGTCCTTCAAGTTGTTTTACCCCTCAACTAGAGTCATAATTGACTGCACAGAGATTAAAACTGAGCGTCCATCATCCTTAGCACTTGGGTCAAAATGTTATTCAACATATAAGAGTTCACACACATGGAAAGGGCTTGTAGGAATCGCTCCTCATGGAGCTCTCACTTTTGTGTCCTCATTATACACAGGGTGCATGTCAGATGTTGAAATAACAAAATTATCTGGCCTACTTGATCTTATGGAAGAAGGTGACTCAATTATGGCTGACAAAGGGTTTGTGCTGAACAAGGTATTAGAAGGTACAGGCATTTCTGTCAACACCCCTCCCTTTCTTCTTAGCCAAGGTCAGTTTTCAAAGCAGGAAGTAGAACAAACACAAATTATTGCAAAGCTAAGAATACACATTGAACGACATATTCGTAGGGTCAAAGAATACCATCTCTTTGATGGTGTCATCCCATTGAGTATGACTGGTACTATAAATCAGATTTGGACTGTTGCTAATATGCTGACTCTGTTCAGAGGTCCTCTTGTAAAAGATTGGTGTAAATGAAAAATTTTATCAATGTGAATACAGGACATATATTTACTCAATTTTGAGTTCAGGGTGTAAGCTGCTATGGTATTTATGATGTCAACTAGTAATTAAATTCTTACAATGACTGTTTTTATTGTTGATTAATCTGATTTCGGCTGAACACTGTAGATTGGTTATTTTTCTCAAGATAATTTTTTACTTCTTGTGATAAGGGAGGGTTTTATATATACCGGTACATAACATATCCTCTATTTTTCAGTTTTTATTCAGTAAGCCATATTGGCCCTCTGTTTTTAATATAGCTGTACAGTAAAACATACTTATAACAAAATTCCAGGGACAAATTTGTTTCAAATTTATAATATTTGTCAGTATGTAAACTATGTTTCAAAACCAAAGGGAAAAGAAATCAATTTGCTGTATGTGTGAATTCATTAGTCATCATTTTATTAAAAGTGTATTTGCTATAAGTTTGTTTTACTGTGCATGATAAAAAGTATTTTAAAAATAAGTTTCAAAGATTGTTTTTATTCAAGGAAATAGTTAAAATAGAATGAATCAATCTTGTTTTTCATTTCCTGCCACTCTTCATTATCAAAGGTAATCACCTCCAAATGGCTCTCGTCACAGTGCCACACAAAGAAATAACACCAGGTAAGACCTGTCACGGCAAGCTGCATCATAACTTGGTGGTAGTAGTTATGGTTTTCCTTCAGTCTCCATATATCCCCATCCTTCTTCAAATAAACACACTCTGTTAAGGGTTTCACAGGGCACTTTATCTCCAGCAAACCATAAGGGGGGTTCATAGTTGGGTTGTATACCTTCCTGTCTGGGCTAGCAGCAAGCCAGGAAGCATAAGGACTGACAATGATTCCACAAGGGTATATGTTGACATTGTTGTTTTGCAACTGCAATTTAAGAAAAAATTAATAAGATTTTAAAGATATGATATAAACAAAATACATCATACATGAATCTAACATCAGTCATGCATAAATTGTGTTACATGTCCAGAATCTTGTGAACATGTATACTAGTGATTGTATTATGCTACATCTTTGATAGATAGATTAACATTACTTACTTGTACAAAGGCTTCAGCAGCAACTGCCTCGAACGACAATCCATGTCGCATACTCTCTGTGACGACTTTTCTTGTTGTCTTCAATCTTTTAATCAAAGGTCCAAAATCTATAAACAGAGTACATGTATATACAATAATTTCAGCTTACAAATTAAAATTTATATTTGTGCAAAGAAAATTCATTTTCATATGAAATATGTTGGAAATACACGTTTATGTAAATTTAAATTGATGCAAATATATATCAAATATTGAAAATGGTTTTGAATGAGGTAATGTCTGCATAAACCATGATAAGATTTTGTAAGGTAACACCTTACCTGCTCTACGCTTCACAATATCACCAGAGACAGATGCAGTTATCCTCTCCTTGCGAATGGCATGCCACTTGGGACTTTCTCCTTGCAACCTTGTCATTTCCTCAATTTTATGGCACTCCTCTTCTGTCACATATATAGCAGACAAACTACCACTTTTCTTTTCATCAAGAATCACATGCAGTTGTTGTTGCATAACATTTTCAACAGGAAGAAGTGGAAATTCACCAGCATCTAAAATATTTAATACATAATGGGATGACAGTTTTTGTTGCACAGCAAGTGGAGATCCTTTTGGAAATTTACCGAACTTTGTTTCTGTATATTTCAAGTCCACTTTGTCATCCAAATTCACAACAGTAAGTAATAAAGAAGTCTTGTCAACTGCTGAAACTCTGGAACAAAGGTCAGAGATCAGTGAGATATCAGAATTGATTGGATTGTACAAAGTTGATCGTAATCCACGGGGTTGTTCTTGAGGTAATTTGGAATCATAACCATGTACAACCACGTTGTCCGCAGTGCTTCCAGAGATCTTCTCTCCTCGTGGGAGATGCCAGGTCTGAGGCAGAGAAGTCTTCAAAACATCAGATGGTATGAATGTCATGTTAACTGATTTCATGTGCGCAAGACAAAATAACAGCCCAGTCACATGCCCGCAGTGTCCTGACTGTCCAATTGTACACGAACAAGAGCTGCTGTCCACACTGGGACCATCCAGCAGAAAAATCTATAAAATGTACCACAGCTTGTTGAACAAAACTGATAACTCGTGCATAGAAAAAGTAGATGCAAAGCATTGTTATCTGTCACTAAATTTACAAATCTTGATATCAGTTTTTTTTTAATTAGACTTACTAATTATACATGTAATTAAACATCTTACTGATCTAAACTAATTTTTTTTTCTTACCTCAATATCATGAGGGGATTCATTCCTGCGCTGTGACCTGTGGCATTTTCCTTTAACTACACAACCGTTTACTGCACTGTGAACTAAATTAATTTAGGAAAATGAATAACTTTGTTGACTTATTAGTTTATGAAGATTATTATTCATAAATATAATTTAAACGCATCTTTTTTTCCCTTCATTGTGTGTATAGATTTTTACACTTGACCATCGTACATATCATGATCATAAGCAAAGTGAAAGTTCAAACGGAGATATTTATACGTACTTGTGATGTTTGTTACATATCTCTCGGCGAAATATTTATATCCTTTAGATATTTCTTTTTCTCCGAGACTCTGACTTCCTTTCTTTATGTAGCTCTCGACAAATCCAAAGGTAATATTTGGTACTTTTGTCAAGTCTCGCGATGCAGACGCTTTTTTCTCCTCCATCTTTGTTTGTACTCGATACGACCTTAGCCTCGTTTTGAGTTCGATATGCATATTCATGAAATCTCATTAAGAAAGGAGTTATGACGTGCGGTTCAAACGCCTTTCGTGGTATCGGGTGAAACTGAGGGTATCCACGACGGGAAATATAGCGTAATTTCACTATTATAGTGAAATACCACTATTATAGCGGAATTTATGTTTCCCCCCAACCTGTTACAATTACAATTTTTATACACAAATTAAAATTTTATTAAACAACTATAGGTCCAACGATTTGAAACTTTTAAAAATAAATTTATATTGGGACTCCAATCGATCCACGAGCCAGGTCCGCCACTGATCATGTGTTTTTCCATAGCCAGGATTATTTGAGTAGAGTTTTGTTATTTTATTTGGACAAATTTTATTAACAAAACACAAGAGCGCATGTGCATAGAGTATATAAGTATATTCCTCGTTTATCTGGCTCTTTTTATTAAAAATGAAAACATTTATCAAGTAATTGCCATTACGAATGAGGGCAAGGCTTACAAGAAATATCTTGTTTTTATTTCGAAGTTTATAACTAAAAATATGAATTATCATGGAAAAAATCATAACAAAAAGTAGGCTACAGATATTCAAACAAAATTGATATCGGATATTTTATAAGTTTGGATACATATGTAAATAGAAATAAAATGTTTTTATGTTTGACATTAACAATACGTTGTGTACATCTAAGTTAATCCTCACTTTTAAAATGTACACATTTATAAATGTCCAGCCAACTGAATATTCAATTTCCTATTCCGAAATGGGGAAAAAATCTCCTCAAATGATTTTTCTAAAATCAAGATCCTTGTCAGCCGTACTGTACTTTCATCGTTAGGTACTTTTAGTTCGGAGTCGAATGCATCATACCCAATGGTCCTTTTTTTTTTTACCCCGCATTGTAGCACAAACGTACCGATTCATTCTTGTTACAATTTTTGGCCGCATCATATAATACATCCTTGATCTCGGTCAATATTAGAAAAACATAGTAC
The DNA here is from genome assembly GCF_032062105.1 of Saccostrea cuccullata. Classification (NCBI taxonomy): domain Eukaryota; kingdom Metazoa; phylum Mollusca; class Bivalvia; order Ostreida; family Ostreidae; genus Saccostrea; species Saccostrea cuccullata. The sequence continues at coordinate 11,333 of NW_026935125.1, read as the reverse complement.
ATGTATTTTCAAAAAGCTTTTAAATACTCTCGCATAGATTAGATGGAAACACTTCATCCGAAATCGGATTGTAAAAAAGCAACTTCCATTCTCGATAACGTTCAGCTTAGCATACACGAAGAGATAAAGAGTACAGAAAACCAAGAACACTATGAATATTATATGTGCATAGTAATGATATGCGCAGCTGTATGCGCAGTAAAATTGTTTGTGTAATTTTTAGTTTCCTCTGCTCGTGCAATTTTCGATTTTTGTTTGTGCATATTAAACCCTTTAATCGTGTAAAAAATTTCGGATTCGTGTATTTTTCGTTATGTTTGTGTAAAAATCTTTTAAACTATGTGCAATTTTTACCGATACGTGCATTTTTATTTTACTCGTGTATATTTTTCTTCTAGCTCGTGAATAAAATCGTGATCATTGTGCAGAAAATAATTTTGAACCAATCGGCGTGCCATAAAGAATCAATCCTACCTTAAAGCGCTTAAAGTAACAAAATAAAACCATATTTCTCATATACTGAAAAATTTTACTTTAAATTTTCAGTTTTTATAAAGGAAAAAAAAATATTTGAGTTTTTTATTTATATTATAAGGGGAATATTTTTCTCATTAAGAGGGGAAAATTAGATCTTAGGGGGAAATTTTCTCTAGGGGAAAAACACCAAATATCGGTAGTAAATATGCCCTAGATTAATCCCTGGTCTATATGTACAGTATGTAAAGTATTAAAAAAAATAAGAGTATTCTTAACTCTTCACTGATTGGTTTGCCACTGGTGACATCAACTGAACATACACATAAGCTATTATAACCTCTTCATTGATTGGCTAGTTACTAGTGACATCAACTGAAAGCACAGATAAGTTGTTCTTACCTCTTCACTGATTGGCTGGCTATAGGTGACATCAACTGAACACACACATAAGCTACAAAAAAAATTTTCAACTGTAAGCAATGAAACTTTAGCCATAATTATACAAAATGTAGTAAAACGTATTTCTAAAAGATATTGAAGTGAGTCAATTTAGAAGAAGTTGTAGAACCCTATATCCATATGGTATTGTGATGCATTATCTGAATATCTCTCTTTTATAGGAGTGAACCATTTACCTTTTGGCACTTTGAATTTCAAATCCTTCTTGTAGTACAATGTACACAACTCATTTTCCGAGAGAGTGATAGGATGCTGAAGTAAGTAAGTAAGTAAGTAAATTATTTATTATAGTGACATGTGTATTGTTACAGTAATACAATATATTTTACAACAATAAGTTTAGTTTCTTACACCCGGCCCAAAGGACCTATATGTCACTGTTAATATTTTGACAATTCTTATATACAAAGGCACAGAATGAAGATAAATGATATTAGAATGTTCTTTTTATGAAGTTGAATTGAGAAAACCTTCTAATTATACATTATATACATGAACATTGTACAATAATAATCACACATATTAATTTGAATCAACAGCTTATTTTAAAATTTTGAACAATAAAATAAGCCATGAAATATGTCCCACCTTTGTACAATACTTTGCTTCCACTTCTGCTATTGTGAAATCTGTTGCTGTAAAATAGAATGAACAAATTAACAAGATATTAAATGTGTATTCTTTAGTAAGCTGATATCCAAGTCTCGTTTAAATATGAATTCAAGTTCTAATTTTTATACTGAGAATAACATGATTTACAATATATTAACCTCATCACTACATATACATACCTATTGATTTGTTTGGTTTTGGTAAGCAAAGATCTGGATTTTTTGGTGGGTCTGAAAGATCATGCATACAACCATTAAGATTTAGTTTTAAGTCTTGCCTAAAGTGAACAACAAGAGACCCATGGGCCACATAACTCATCTGAGCACTATGGCTAGGAAAAAGTAGAAATTGGTTTATTATTGAATAGTTTAAATCTAAAAGTAGTCCCATGATCAATCATGGCTTTGCTATTCTTGATAAGATGATTTTTTAAGAATTTTCCTATAAAAGTCTATGTAAAACTTTGATTGGCCATTGTGGCCCCGCCCTATCATCTGGGGTCATGATTTAAATAAACTTGAATCTTCACTACCTGAGGATGCTTCCATATAAATATCATCAATTATGGCTTTGTTATTCTTGATAACATGATTTTTAAAGAATTTTTCCTATATATTTCTAAGTAAAACTTTGGTCGGCCCTTGTGGCCCCGCCCTACATCCGGGAGTCATGATTTGAACAAACTTGTATCTACAGAAAAAGAGAATGCTTCCATATAAATATAATTGATTATGGCTTTGTTATTCTTGAGAAGAAGATATTTAAAGAATTTTCCTATATATTTCTACGTAAAACTTTGGTCGGCCATTGTGGCCCCGCCCTACCCCCGGGGGTCATGATTTGAACAAACTTGTATCTACAGTTCATGGGGATGCTTCCATATAAATATAATCGATTATGGCTTTGTAATTCTTGATAAGATGATTTTTAAAGAATTTTCCTATATATTTCTATGTAAAACTTTGGTCGGCCATTGTGGTCCCGCCCTACCCCCGGGGGTCATGATTTGAACAAACTTGTATCTACAGTACATGAGGATGCTTCCATATAAATATCATCGATTATGGCTTTGTAATTCTTGATAAGATGATATTTAAAGAATTTTCTTATATATTTCTATGTAAAACTTTGGTCGGCCATTGTGGCCCCGCCCTACCCCCGGGGGGTAATTATTTGAACAAACTTAAATCTACACTACCTGAGGATATTTCCCAATAAGTTTCATCTTTCCTGGCACAGCGGTTTTGAGAAGAAGATTTTTAAAACATACCACCAAATTTTCATTAATCCCCAAATATCTCCCCTTAAATGAGGGATAGGCCCTTTCATTTGAACAAAATTGAATCCCCTTTACTTAAGGATGCTTTGTGGCAAGTTTGGTTGAAATTGGCCCAGCTGTTCTTGAGAAGAAGTCGAAAATGTGAAAAGTTTACAGACAGACGGACAGATGGACGCCTGACAAAATGTGATCAGAAAAGCTCACTTAGCCTTCGGCTCAGGTGAGCTAAAAATTTAAGGCTCATGACTTAATGAAACCAAAGTCTAACAGATTTAAATAAAAATCCATTTCTTTTGTTTCTATGTTGTCTAATGGTTTTATGAAGTTAGTAAACAGTGCACTCATAATCTGAGATACCACCTTGCTATCTTGGAATCCACTCAGGTTTGATTTCTGTCAATCCATACTTTACAGGACTCCATTTGATATCCTGTCTGTCACATTTATCTGATAATTGTTTGGATGACAGGAAAATACAACAGTTGTCTGCCCTTAGATCTGCCAGACACTTGACAATCAGCTGAAAAAATTTAAAAACCCTCAAAAATAAATTCTTAACATTTACTGAATTTCATCAAGTTATCTCTATATTTATTTACTAGACTTACCTCTGGGTCATACTCATTCATTAAATCTCTGCCAGTTAAAACATCTTCTGGGGAAAATATCTGCATGTTTTCTGAAACTTTCTCTACATAATCCATTGCATCTCCCTAAAACCACAACAAAAATTTTAATCCCAAAATCCAAAGCAAAATGGGACATATTTATATTCCTGAAAAGAATACTGCAAATAACTTTTTTTTTACAAAACTAAAACACTTACCTTTTCTTAACTTCATACATCTGTCTTAACTTGAACTGACTACAACATCTAATTTTTTGTTTACCTGGTTCATACTCTTCTTTTTTTTTTTATAATTAAGCATCTATTCATTACCTGACTACAATGCCTACTCTTTCTTTGCCTGACTAAAACACCTACCTTTTCTTTAAATCTAAATTTGGTTTCCTCCACTATCTTCATCTCATCAAAGTACTGCTTCTGTGGCCCTTTGTTCTTCAGTGAGTGTACGTACTGGAAAACTGCCAGTAGAACTTCCTCAAACTGTTCAAGTCCCCGGTCAGTAAGGGTCAGGTTTACCACAAACTGGGTGGCGGTGGTGTTCAGTTCAAATCCATTGTAGCTGTGGCCACTCTCCAAGGCTGTAGCAAAATATCTACAAAATACCAAAATAATCACTAAATCTTTACCTAAGAAACATCATATAAAAGACATACAATCAAAAATAAATATCCCTTCCTCTTAAAGTAGATGTTCCCTCATGTGGTCCAGTGGTCAGAGCATCTGCTTTATAGTCAATTTGATCCTTACATTATGGGTTTGAATCCTACTTTGGGATGTGGCAACCAGTCCTTCAGATGAGACCATATAAACCAAGGTCTTGTGTACTGGCCTTAAAAAAATCCCTTACAGCTCAAAGGCCGTAAGTGCCTAGTATATGTCAGAATTTGTAGCCCTTCACCAGCAAGTGGTGGCATCTCCATATGAGTGAAAAATTCTCGAGAGGGACCATAAACAATAAATAATCAATCAAATTCAATGGTTATTTAGTGTTTTGAAAATTTCAACTACTTTAAGTTTTTTTGGATATTGAATTTGAATAATTTTATCAAGTCAGTATAGTTTGCGGAAAGGCATATGGTAATTATGAAAAATGTTTGGCGACTTCCCTGAAATTACTGTGATAGAAGTCAAAATAAACAATGCCTCAAAGACTGAATTTGCTACATTATTTATACATATAGGTAGTTACAATCCGATACTTTAAAAAAATTACAAGACATTCTTTAATTATGTATTGTAAATAGTCTTGTATTTGTGATTTTGAAGCGACATGGTATCAGGTTACACTGTATCTATTATCTATTACTGTCTCTGAACCTCTTTCTTTGTGTCACCACAGACATTTAAATCTACATTTATCAACAACCAGGAAGTTAATTACAGCCTTGCTTTAAATTCACAGGTGTAAATTCGTTCAAAATGGCTGATCACTAAAGTCACCTTGGAGATAAACAGTAAGTTAAATGATTGTAATGCTTCAATGATCAATTTATACTTTCATAAAGATGAAAGAGTTTTTATTAACTGAGAGTCTTTATTTGTTGTAAAATCTCAATAAGTTGACTCATTTCAATACTTATAATAAATTTACAGTATGTCTCTGAACAAATATCCTCTTTAAAATACTCTCACTGTATGCTTTTAATGATTCACTGGAAATCTCTTCAAGTCAACAGAATTACAAGTAAGGAACAAACATTTGAATACCGGTAAGTCTTTCCTTCTGAACAGCATTAATTTTTCCAAAGTGATTATAACGTAAACACTCTTTCAGATGGCCCTGTCAAAAGCACAATTACCAGGTACAGCTCAGCACTTTTTAGAGTGTGACATTGAAGATTGTGAGAGAAACTGTGAATTTTACTGCAATATTTGTCATACAAGATTATGTAAACAATGCAGAGATGGACATCTGAGAAGTCCAGAGACAAAAGGCCACGAGGTAGTCCTATACCAGCAACGAAAACGACAACTGCCCATAGAAAAATGCAAGATCCACCCCACCAAGGATAAAGAGTTTCTTTGTGATGAATGTAAAATCCAAATTTGTTCCAAATGCACTGCCACACAAGAACATAGAGGTCACACATTCACTGATCTTGAATCAATTTACGCAGAGAAGTTTTCCCATTGTCAAGGAGAAATTGCAAAAATTCATGAGTATTTCCTGCCAACATCTAAAGATTTGCAGAGAGAAATTAATGGAGATGCCAAAGAAATCAAGAAGATAATGGACAGCATAAGAACCTCTATGAAGGCTGAAGCCGAGTCCCTTAAAAGTCTGGTGGATAAAGTGGCTTCCGAAAATACTGATGAAGTAAACAAAATAGAGATTTCATTACTGGAAAAATTAAATAACCAAGATACAACCATTGAAAAGTATATTACTTATCTCAATGACCTGGATAAAAAGTTCCATGTTTATTTGTCCTCTTTGAAGCCTTCAAAACTCTTAACTGCAGAGGACATACAAATCCAACCCTTACCAGAAACAACAAATCCAGTGATGCCTGTATTTACTGCTGGAAAGTACAGCAAAGAAGATATTGCCAAATTAATGGGGAAAGTAACCTTGCCAAACAAAAAAGGAGAGATGAGAAAAGTACAGCCTCTGAAAGCAAAAACTCCAAAATCAAATCCAAAATCAACAACCTATCAAGTAATGAAAGAAAGAAATCCAACATCTAATGTGAAACAAACACTGTCTCTGTCTTCCTCTGTCACTGAGGTCAGAGAGTTCACAGTACCAGGTGATGACAAAGTATTCCATATGTCACTGGATCAGTCAGGCAGACTCTGGGTCAGTGATGGTGATGGTAACCTTATCCAAAAAGATCTACAGGGGAATCAGCTACAGAAGATAAAAACCAGTGGTGGACGTGGTTACCACACAGTGCCACAGGATGGAGGTCTGATCTTTACAGACCAAGAAAAGAAAGTCATCAATAGGACAACACTGGATAACAATATAACTAAATTCATTAAAACAGCAGGCTGGGAACCAATCAGCATACACTCCTCCCACATCAATGGGGACTTACTGGTGGGGATGAGGAAGATTGGAGAGGGTAAAGTCACCAGGTACAACAAGACAGGGAAAGAAATACAGAACATACAGTGGGATAACAAAGGACAGGTACTGTATAGACTACCACACTACATCAAAGAAAACATCAATGGAGATATCTGTACATCAGACTATAATAAAAAGGCAGTAGTGGTGGTGAATAAATCAGGACAACACAGATTCTCCTACACAGGTCAGGGGTCAGGTTTTTTTCCTTGGGGAATCTGTACTGATGTCCTCGGTCACATACTGGTGTGTTATCTGGTGAATATTCACCTTCTTGATCAGGATGGTCAGTTCTTGTCACTACTACTGACACAAAAACAAATATCTACTGCCATTAGTGTGTGTGTGGATGATGAGAACAATCTTTATGTGGGACAAGATAACAACAGAGTTCAAATATTCAAATATCTCCAATCAAAGAAGAAAGAATAGTGTGCTACTGTATTTTCACTAGATTGATCGATTGATTTTTGCCATTTTTGCTGATTCAGCAATATTTCAGCCATATTCCACTGATATATTCTTCACTAGAAGTTTCCGTATTTTTCACATACATGTATTCTCTGTAATATTTGATACAGCGTAATTATGTAAATAAATTTATTTATCAAAACATGCTATTGCTTAATTAGGATTTAAAAGCAAAGAAATTCTGCAGATTTTAGCATGTTTTAAAAAACAGAAGTCTCTGTTGAGACTGAAGCTCTACTGATTTGTACTAATAATAAAGGAAGAGAAAAGAAGCTTGGGACTTGAAACTTTCCATCTTGATTCTTGATTAAGTCTCTTTTTGTGGCAAGATATTGAAATAAGACTTCAACTGTAGGGGTAGCTTCTAATAAGATTTTACAATATTTTCAATGTTTGTAACCATGTCAACACCATTCATCAAAATAAAATTAAACAAAAGGCCCATGGGCCTTAGAGGTCACCTGAGTAGCATGTAACAACTTTCCAACGTTTGAAATTGTTTTTTTATACCCCCCGCTTGAAAAGCGGGAGGGTATATAGTAATCATTAATTCTGTCCGTCCGTCTATCTGTTCGTCTGTTACGCTTTGGGGTACCCATCTCTTATCTACAACTCCTCTCATACCACTGAATGAAATTTGATGAAACTTTCACAGAATCTTTATTGCCATTGTGACCTCCTATTTTACTTTTTGATCTGACACATATTTTGGGTTTTCCCGGCCACAGCAAAACATGGACTTTGCCATTATAACTTTATGGAGGCGGGGGGTATCATTTAGTTAGCTCATCACTCACAGTACCTCTAGTTTTAAACCAAAAGTCATGATGAAATTCATATTTTTGAAAGAGGCACCATTTTTAACATGCTTACTTTGGTTACTTAATATCCAGAGGTAGATGAAGATAACAAAGAAAAAATGTATTTCCACATTATAACCACCAGTTGTGCACCCGACCATAGAGGAACCACTAGGGGTGGGACGATACACAGATCTTGCGATACGATACTTATCTCGATATATGGGCATGATACGATACATATCTCGATATTTTGATAAATTATAAAACTATTTTCAAAAATCTGTATTTTATTTCATTTCTTGTCTTGTCATTAAATCAACATGTCGGATTGATAAATTATAAAACTATTCAAAAGAATTAGCATTTTATTTCATTTTTTTTGCCTTGACATTAAATCAACAAATTATTCTTTATCTATATGTGTGCTTTGAAATTAATTCTTGAAGTTCATCAATATCATTCACTAAAACTTTACAAAAACAATAATACATGTACATATTATTATTATTACCAAATTACTTTTAAGAAGTTGTTTACAAATAGTTGTGTAGTTCATCAGAGAACACTAACTAAAATTCATTTAAAAACATCACATTTACATTTTTAGTAATTGCTGAAAGTCTGTAGCAAAGCAGAGATTACAAAAAAAATACGAAATGGACAAACAATTAATAATATCAAATGCTCTGGAAACCATGATTTCTGTGTATAGCAGGCAGTACATACTGAACTTTTCTTGTACAATCTTCCGAGGCTGCTTAAAAGTGAAAACATTTTACCCCTAAACAACGACTTGTTAGTTCTAAAGTGTGTTTTCAATAATCAACAACATCTTTTCGTTTCGTGCAAGCCGCCATTTTTGAAGGACATGTACTTTCATTTTCAATTTTATGTATAGGTCGTTTGTGTATCGTTTCGTACCGATATTTGAATGCTTGTATCTTAAACCGTATCTTAGAGGAAAATATCGATATGTATCGGTGTATCGGTATATCGTCCCACCCCTAGGAACCACTGACCCTGAGGGTTCATATTCCAAAATTTTGGAAATTTTTTCATAAATTTCATTTCTTCATAAATGGTTGATTAATACCAAAAAGCAGATTTCAAAGCATTAATTAATTTTCAGACTATAAGTTCCCCCCTAAACCCCCCTTCCATTTCCTTTGACCAAGGGGCCCTGAAATTAACCATTTTGAAAGATGCATATTTCTTCATCAAAAATATATACACTGTACTAAGATCATTGGCATAATACCGAAGAGCAATGGAAAAGATTTTAAATAATTCATGCATTTTTCACTATATAATCATTAGATCCCTGCCCTTACACCAGGACCCCTGACTCAGGAGACATGAATGCACAAATTGGGAAGATTTAGCAACCTTCCTCTTCATAAACATAGGCGTAGTCACAGCAGGGGCACTAGCCCCCCCCCCCACTATCAAAACTGGGGGGGGGGGGGGGGGCAAGAGTATGTCTGTGCCCCCCCCCCACACTTTTTAACGAAGAACAAAATCACAGCTATTTTGAAATAAAATTAAACCTCATTTTACGGCAATTTTTTTTTCAACAACTGAGTAAGCTTCTGTCTTGAAGTAATAGTTGTATAATATAGGAATGTAATATCGAAGGTAACTTGCCTTTGAAAAATTTGCCCCCCCCCACACGAAATAGGATTTTTGAGTTTTGAGTTTGGGAAACTTTCAATTTTGGTTTTTTTTTTTGTTTTTTTTTGTTTTGTCAAAGAATTTCTGGAGTTGAGCCCCCCCTCCCCCCCCACTTTTAAGTTTGTGACTACGCCTCTGATAAATATATACTTTTGTTTACGGAGAACATTTTCAAAGAATTAATGTATTTTCACTATGTAATCAAAAGAGCCCTGTCCTAACACCAGAACCCATGACCCTGGGATCATAAAATTCACAATTTTTGAAGATGCAGTCTTATTCTTCATAAATATGTGCTTGGTTAGTTTATTTCATACCCAGGAGAGAGAAGAATATTTTCAAAGAAATAATGCATTTTCATTCTATAATCTATTTAGTCCCACCCTAGCTCTAGAACCCCATACCTTGGTGTACTGTGAGCAATGAGCTCACTAAATAATACCCCCCACCTTCCATATGAATATAATGGCAGTATCCATGTTTTGCTCTGGAAAATACAAAATATATGTCAGATCAAAAAGTAAAATAGGAGGTGCACAACGGCAATATGTGATAAAGATACTGTGAAAGTTTCATTAAATGTCCTTCAGTGGTATGAGAGGAGATGCGGATAAGAGATGGGTACTCTAAAGTGTAATAGACAGACGGACAGCTAGACGGATGGACAGACATACTAATTACTATATACCCTCCAACTTTTCAAGCGGGGGGTATAATCATGCCAACAGTTTGACTACTTGATGTCCTGGAGTAAAGAAGAGTTTTTAAAGACTGCATTAGTTTTAGTGCTATTGGCCCCACCCTGGAGGCCCCTGGGGAGCAGGGACCATGAAATTCAAATTTTTTGTTCCCCTTTACCCATGGATGCTTTGTGCCAAAATTGGTTGAAATTGGCTGAGCGTTTGCAGAGACAAAGCTGAAAATTTTAACACATGATGGACGATAGATTAAGGACGATGCACAACGACAAAAGAAAACAGATAGCAATGGGTCACCTGAGTTTGTTGTTACAGTTGATTCTATATGCAGAGCATGTTCTACATATGAACAATTTCTAAAATGAGGTAAATTATTGACACACAAGTTGATGAAATAAGAATATATGAGGAATCTCGTTGAAAGTCATCATTTCATAATTCAACGGTCCATACAATGACCTTATCAGCCAATAAAATTTATCATTGAGTCAAATGCTGACTGACATTTTTCAAACTAATTGTTAGTCTAATAATAACGGTATACACTGAAATGATGACAGATTTTTCTGTTATTTCCCGATCATGACAAGGAGCACAAGACGGGTGCGACTGGTTGGCAAGGGATGCTCACTCCTCCATAGCACCTGATCCCACCTCTGATGTTTTGGAGCTCTCTGTTTGCTTTTCTCCTATTTGGCCATAATAAAAATATTCCTAGATTCTCATACCCGCCCGACCCGATTTTATACCCCCGCCTCGATTTTGTTTATTTCTGTTTTTCTTCGTCTTAATTATGATCGAGATCAATATTCATCTACCATTCTCCTTTCGTTTTAAATCCCGCGAAAGTCGACATGATTTTGACAGCTGAAAAGATCAGTAATTGCTGTAATACATGCGTATATATTTTAAACAAGGGTCATGGGTTGAAAAAGATTGGTGATGATTTGAAGTAAGAGATAATTGAACCTTTACTATGACTTTTATTCGGGTATTGTAGATGACGGACGTCGACATATCCCAGGTTGTCGACATATCCGATGTCGAGATTCTGAAGTTTACCTGTACCATTTAAGTATTTTGACAAAATTCCTCTTTGTGAATGTAAAATATGCAAAAGACAAGTTTTTAGCACCTACCTGTTCTTCAGGTGAGCTAACAA